>NC_079194.1:160230086-160537586 GCF_029499605.1 Hyla sarda | reverse complement strand
TCACTTCTATACTGTATTGCCCACAGTCTTCTGACAAATAAATGGCTCAATCTCACCGTGGCTGCTGGTCCCGCACTGCGACGGACCGATGGAAGCAAACGCTGTGATCTCCGCGATGGTTCCGGCGTTGGTGCCTGGGTGGATGGAGGGTTCCGGCAAGGGGCTCCCTCGTGTGCGGTCCATGGTGACAGCAAAACACCAATACAGGTATCGGACTCTCGCTTGATTCAGATGGTAAAAGCAGCAAGCTTGCAGTGCACTTGGTGAGAGAGATTAGGTGTTTGCCGCAGGTGGTTTGTATTCAGGTAGTGCATGTATAAACGCTCTGTTCAGACCCCTTCCTCAGTAGGCAAGTATATCATACCTATACTTGCTTACTGAGGAAGGGGTCGTTTTTAGCTCCCTGAAACGCGCCTAGGCCGTTACCCTGTCTGAACAGAGCGTTTATACATGCACTACCTGAATCCAAGCCAGCACGGAAGAACGCAATACAAACCACCTGCTGCAAACAACTAATCTCTCTCAACAAGTGCACTGCAAGCTTGCTGCTTTTACCATCTGAATCAAGCGAGAGTCCAATACCTGTATTGGTGTTTTGCTGTCACCACGGACCGCACACGAGGGAGCCCCTTGCCGGAACCCTCCATCCACCCAGGCACCCACGCCGGAACCATTGCGGAGATCACAGCGCTTGCTTCCATCGGCCCGTGGCAGTGCGGGACCAGCAGCCATGGTGAGATCGAGCCATTTATTTGTCAGAAGACTGTGGGCAATACAGTATAGAAGTGACTTTGCTTTATTCATCATTAGCGCTGGATCACTATTTTCCCCACTATAAGTGCCGGACTAACGGTCCTTTCCGGACCATTGACTATCAGGATCTGCAGATATTTTCTATTATTAGATAGTTGCTCCCCACTTATTTTATTTATCCTGTCATTAGGGCCCTTTTTCCTATTGGATCGGTGGGGATCGATCTTTTAACCACATTCAACCTCGAATACCTGGTTGTGAGCTGCACACACATTTTCTCAGATTTGTAAATTACTTCTATTAAAAAATCCCAATCCTTCCAGTACTTATCAGCTGTTGTATAAGCCACAGGAAGTTCTTTTCTTTTTTCATTTCCTTTCTGTCTGACCACAAGTGCTCTCTGCTGACACCTCTGTCCATTTCAGGAACTGTCCAGAGCAACAGAGGTTTTGCTCCTGCTGTGGACAGTTCCTGATATGGACAGAGGTGTCAGCAGAGAGCACTTGTGGTCAGACAGAAAGGAAATTAAAAAAGAAAAGAACTTCCTGTGGATTATACAGCAGCTGATAAGTATTGGAAGGATTGGGATTTTTTAATAGTAAAAGTAATTTACAAATCTGTTTAAAAGAAAATGTTTTCCAGTGGATTACCCCTTTAAGATCAGGCAGCACATGCTGTGGCCACTTTAAGAATAGTGACCAGTGGATGTTGTCGCACAAAAAACACAGAGATGTCAATTTTGTCCAGTTTTGTTTACAAATAAAGAGACAAAATCAAAAATTGTTATCAAAAAGGGACAGTTTCAAAATAAAAGATAAAAAAACAGACTTTGCCATTGAAAGCAGGACATATGGTTAGCTTACTTATAGGTTAAGGTGCCTGACTTATTAGAAAGGAAGTATGATTTAACTGCGCCCATCACAATTTATGCCAAAATGTTGGTGGAAAATAAGCCAACTCATAAGTGATACAAAGTCACACATCAGTATCTGAACTTATGTTTATCAAACATCTTGAGCTACTGTGATAAATTTGGGACATTCTTAGACTACCTAGTCTAAGTTTACACTGTCCAAGTGTTGTCCTCTGCCGCACCACCACTGATGTATTTTCGAAAGGGTTTTTAATTTGTGGTCAACCTGCAGACACCCTTAAACTTCTGGGCAAACTAAGGTTTTGTGAGTTGCTATGGTTTACAAGAGGCCTTAGGGATTAGGGAAGCATGACTGCAACTAACAGTATATATGGAATCCGTAACCACCACTTGCTGGGGTGCACAGATGCCACCGTATCTACCAGTTTATCTTACAAAAGCCTGAATATATGAAGTCTTGTCTCTTTAATTTTTTTTCCCAAGGATCTTAATGCTCTCTGCACCGAAGAGAACTCCAGACCAGACATTACAAGAAGTAACAGGGGACCTGGCCAGATCCCGATGGTATATTTCCTTGTAATTGGACATGTGCAAGTGCTGTACTTGTTGAACATGACTTAGTATAATTGCAAACAAAAAAAAAAAGAAAAGAAAAAAGGAGCACATAGCAAATTGCAGTGTAAAACCTCCAGCCTTTCCCTGCACATTTTTAATGCCACGCAGTGTGTATCTCCAGCTTAATTTTAGCCAGTAAATTCACATTAGCATCGGGTCCCCCTCCCTGGTAATTCACTAAACACTTCTGGTCTTTACTGTCCTCCTGCCCGCCTCTAATCCTGGGATTCTTCACTTTTCCCTTTCTCTCTGTTGCTCATTAGAAAAATGTTAAAAATCCATTTTCATCTGATTAATAATAAAGTTGATCACATGTAACCTAATTTTCATTCACTGCTGCCCCTGTCTATGGAGTCATATACAAAGTGACCTTTGAATCACCACTGGGGCTATAAAGCACAATAAGCGCCATTGTCCTGTCAAAAACTGAAGATGTTTTACATCATTACAAAATTTAATGTTCCATCTTTTCAAATGTACTACTTTTCAAAGGCCACATTCCAAATGAGGCTCATTAAAATC
Organism: Hyla sarda; assembly: GCF_029499605.1. NCBI lineage: Eukaryota > Metazoa > Chordata > Amphibia > Anura > Hylidae > Hyla > Hyla sarda. Next base: position 160,534,822 of record NC_079194.1, on the reverse strand, counting down.
AGACTCGAGTTTCCTGTGGTGGGGATGAGACAGAACTTCTCATGGTTTGGGAGTAATATGAATCAGTCTTTTAAAAGCGATATGGTTACATATTAGTTTTGAAAGGTACAGTAACTGCTGAGACTCTGCCGGCTGTAACAGTAAGGCCTTTGTACTTTCCTAATCTAATAACTGCCTCCTGATCCTTGTTCTTTATCCACACTGTATCCTATTTGCTTATGAATAAATCAACTTTCTAAATAAAATTGTTGTTCAGAAGTTCAAGGGTTGAGCAGCGGCCCTCCTTCAGAGTAGATATGAAAAAAAACAAAAACTTTTTATGTTTCCTCCTTAAAAGTCTGGAGCTTAGAGTTCACCGACTCTTCAGGTTACAACAAATCATTTATTCTATATTGGAGATGGCGATATAGTAGGAATGTGTAGAGCACCATGGTGAGAAGGGAGGGTTGGATCAACCGTAAAGGGGTATTCCAGTCTCCAAACATTTGTGGACATACATTTTAAGTCATAAATGTTAGACGGGTGCAGGGAACATCTTTCACCGCTTTCACACTACTTCTCAGGGTCAGGAGAGGGGGCAGACACGTTTCCCCTATTTTAGCAAGTCCCAGCTATTGGGGTTGCAGTGCACAGGTGGATTGACGGTAAATGTTTGTGTTCCTGAAAGTCTTCTATTGCATTCATTCACATTCCGTCAAGCTGCAGTTATTAAGGAAATCACAATGTTTAGAAGTCAAACCATTCCAATGACTATAGGGAGCTTGAACGTTGTCATTATCAAGACGCCCTCTGGGCCAGAAGAATTATTTTTGGACCAACCCTCTAGTAAACAAAGTGATTCTGATATATTTTAGCAAACTGCTTTTTATGTAGCAAAGAAATACAAGATTTAAAGTGGCTTCAAATAAAGCACCTTTTAAACTGCAGTATTTAAAGGGGTTATCCGCATTGTTAAATGGTAACCGCTCCAATCTCATGCTGATCTCCCATTTAGAGTCTGGTGGGCACCCTGGTTTTCCTTTAAAGTGGAAGACATGTGATCATCAGGCTATGGTGTACCCCTGGCATCATGGCTACCATCTTTGAGCAGTGATGGCAGGAGTACAGTACAGTACTGTACAGTCCCTCTTTAGCAGGTGCTCACACAACCCATTTTTTAGACAATAGATTCCACAATGGTTCTACCTGTCTTCAAATCCTTTGCTTACTGACGGCTGGACATGGGCTGCTGCTCTATGGCATTCCATTCATGGTTATGGTTGCACTCCTGCTTCTGGTTCCCGATTCTCACTTCTTGAGGCCACTCTGACAACTTTCTTCCGGCATTGTAGTGCACTACAGCATCAGGCCGTGGATGGTTCCTTGCTGACTCTTAACACCTTTTCTTTCTACAAGCTGTCTGCCAGTAAACTATGTTTTTCAATACCCAGCCATACTGGTAGGAATAGGAAGCATTGCCTTGTACAGCAGTCAGTTGGACATTTCCCACAAAATGCATTATAGTCAGGGCTCATGTCCTCCAGGAACATGCAGGAACTGAGTTCCTGCACTTTTTTTTTTTACAGTGGGAACACCGTTAACATTAGCAGGAATTCTGCAGGACCCTCCCTTGAGTGGAAATCTTGGGTGAGTTCCCATACTTTTTTCCCAGGACTTGACCCCTGATTATACTATGTGTCATACAGAAGAGGGGGGTGCACAATGGAGAAATAACATATTGGGGAGGGGGCAGAAGAATAACATAAGGGGGAAAATTAGGTTTACCTCCCTTACAAACATGACCTTTCCTGTACAGAAAAATTACCTAGAAACCATTAACAGACATGCTGGCTTCCCTCCGAGGATCCTTTTTGTGGCTTTGTTGTTTGAATATTTCGGACAACTAAGTACATTTTCCCATAAACTTCCTAATAATTCATAATCTAATAATAATAATACTAATAATAAAAACATAAGGAACAAGTCAGGCAACAGAGAATATCAACGTGCTAGGAAGACAACCACTGTCTATTCAGAGAAGTACACTAGTGGCCCTATTACAGAGCTCAGCCCCCCGCTGGAACATTCTTGTAGATTGGTGCATTTACAAAACCTGGGGAGGGCCACTTGATCAATTGCTGGATCCCTCGTGTGGCCCTTTGCTGCCATGGGTTCTTGTCCACACATCCACGTAGTGGAGATGTGCAGGTGACAGCCGATGATTTTTTAATGGGTCAAAAAGGCTAAACCAGCTGACAAAGGAGTGTTTGCTCTTTTATTGGCTAATACAGGACACAGTGCTCCTGGGCTGTCCAGCAGATGATCAATCCGTGTAATAGAACCTTAGGCTAGATTGACACTGTTTTTTGCAGTGTCCATATTTTCCCGGGATATATATCATGGTTAAATGCCATGTTTTTTAACTGTATGGACTAGCACAGTCTCCTGCACTATTCCATAGAGAGGCACCTTGCATATGGAAACTTATACAGAATTGTATATACTTATTTTAATTTAATTTTTTTTTAAGATGGGAGCCTATGGGCAATGTACACCCCTATACAGTTAAAGAGTTTCAGACTTTGGAAACATCTTTTGGGAAACTCTCCATATGTATACCTCCAACAAACACTTCATGCTTGGTAGGAATAGACCCTAACAGTAGGACACTGGATAAGCATATCCATCATTAACAGCTTGTTGATGGTTTCCTATATCAAAGTATGAAATATTCTGAAGCTTTAGCATTAAGAGGATACTCTTAAAGTGGACTTTAAAGTGATTTTTCACCCCCAGGGCCAGACTGGGGATGAAAACCAGCCCTGGAAATTATCGCATACCAGCCCCACAGCATTGCATCATTGTGGCAGCAAACGGCCACCGAGTGCAGACGTATCACTTTACACGGCTTTATATATATATATATATATATATAAATATATATATATATATATACAGGACAGACCAAACGTTTGGACACACCTTCTCATTCAAAGAGTTTTCTTCATTTTCATGGCTATGAAAATTGTGGATTCACACTGAATGCATCAAAACTATGAATTAACACATGTGGAATTATAGACATAACAAAAAAATGTGAAACAACTGAAAATATGTCATATTCTAGGTTCTTCAAAGTAGCCACCTTTTGCTTTGATTACTGCTTTGCACACTCTTGACATTCTCTTGATGAGCTTCAAGAGGTAGTCACCTGAAATGGTCTTCCAACAGTCTTATAGTAGTTCCCAGAGGTGCTTAGCACTTGTTGGCCCTTTTGCCTTCATTGGGTTCAGGTCTTGTGACTATGGAGACCAGGTCATCTGGCGCAGCACCCCATCACTCTCCTTCTTGGTCAAATAGCCCTTACACAGCCTGGAGGTGTGTTTGGGGTCATTGCCCACTTGAAAAATGAATGATGGTCCAACTAAACACCAACCGGATGGAATAGCATGCTGCTGCAAGATTCTGTGGTAGCCATGCTGGTTCAGTATGCCTTCAATTTTGAATAAATCCCATCACACCTCCTCCTCCATGCATCACGGTGGGAACCAAGCATGTAGAGTCCATCCGTTCACCTTTTCTGCGCCGCACAAAGACACGGTGCTTGGAACCAAAGATCTCAAATTTTAACTCATCAGACCAAAGCACAAATTTCCACTGGTCTAATGTCCATTACTTGTGTTCTTTAGCCCAAACAAGTCTCTTCTGCTTGTTGCCTGTCCTTAGCAGTGGTTTCCTAGCAGATATTCTACCATGAAGGCCTGATTCACACAGTCTCCTCTTAACAGTTGTTCTAGAGATGTGTCTGCTGCTAGAACGCTGTGTGGCATTGACCTTGTCTCTGAGCTGCTGTTAACCTACGATTTCTTAGGCTGGTGACTCGGATGAACTTATCCTCCGCAGCAGAGGTGACTCTTGGTCTTTCTTTCCTGGGGCAATCCGCATGTGAGACAGTTTCTTTGTAGCTCTTGATGGCTTTTGTGACTGCACTTGGGGAAACTTTCCACCTAGAATATGACATATTTTCATTTGTTCCATACTTTTTTGTTATGTCTATAATTCCACATGTGTAAATTCATAGCTTTGATGCCTTCAGTGTGAATCTACAATTTTCATAAGGAGAGAAGTGGAGGTAAGCTCACCTGGTGTAGACCGGCTGCGGCACGGACAGGTGCGGACTTTCAGCTTTGATTAGGTGTGGAGAGAAAAGAGCAAGTCCAGTGCAGACTAATGCAGAAAGTACGGTTTATTCAATATTGCACACAGAACACGGGATGGACATAGACGTGATGCATTTCGGCCGGCGGCACCCGGCCTTACTCAAATTCTGCATTAGTCTGCGCTGGATTTGCTCTTTTCTCTCCACTACAATTTTCATAGTCATGAAAATAAAGAAAACTCTTTGAATGAGAAGGTGTGTCCACATTTTTGCTCTATACTGTACATATATATATATATATATATATATATATATATATATATATCACAGAAGGAATACACCACGACTTGTTTCAATAAAATGTTTCAATAAAATGGTGTCAGCATCCAAGACCCGATCACAGTCCACCACAAATTCAAAAAGTAAGAAGCACAACACTCCCTTATAATGAAAAATAGCAGCAATGTTTGAAAAAGGTTATATGTGAAAATCCTATGTACTGAGAGCAATGTTACCAATATCATCAGTATACAAGGAGGAATATCATCCCCATACAAATTATCATCATACTGTTACTGACCAAATCATGTATACTGAGATCGAAATTCTGAATAATACCAGTATACAAGTGACAAATAATACCGCCACACTATGACCACTATCAATACAGAATGACTAATATCCCCACACTGCTACAGAAAAAAATCCACTAGGCAAAGACCAAGGTTTACCCCATACAGTGATCATGTACAGGTAGATAACAACACTACACACACGCTGCAGAATATATAAGTGCTTACAGTTACATCCAGTGAATCACAGGTGACATCTTCTTTGAGTTGTTCGCTTTTACTTTTCTTCTCCATCAGTCCTGGGCATCATAAAGACTTTTCCCAGCCAAGACTTGTCACCGCAGTATCTACCAGACAAAGATTTTAAGTTCCTTGCTTCAGCTCCATCCACACTACTATACACACTTGTCATCATTATTGTCTCACAAAGTAATAGTGCCCACATATAACAGTTATAGCAGGTAGATTACTCCCTTCTGTACATTTAAGTACGTAGGTTTCTCTCCACCATAACATATATTAATTAGATAGGTATCCAGGCTGCTCCCCCTCCTCTCCCTCCATATAAACTAGGCAGATCCCCCCTTTATTTTAGATAAGTAAGCAGGGTTCCCCTCCCCCTTCCCTTTCTCCTTCTTAGCTCAGTAAATGTTCAGCCTCATTATATTAGGTAGGTAGGCAGACTTCTTCCCACTTCCACCTCCATTCCACATTAGGCTGCATTCACACCACGATTGTTACATACGGGGACCGGATCTGGATGGGAGATGTGAAAACTGGTCTCCATCTCATTTATTTGAATGAGCCAACTGAAGTCAGATAGTGACTCCGGTCGGCTAATTTTTGCCCCCTTTCGGTATTGTGACTGGACTTAGTATACTACAGTTTTCAGTCTGGTCACAAAACCGGATACAAGGCAAAAATTAGCTGACTCCAGTCGGCTCATTCAAATAAATGAGATGTTGGCCAGGTCCGGCTGGGAAACATGAGTGCCCGGTTTTCACATCCCCCATTCGGATCCGGTCCCCGTATGTAACAATCATGATGTGGATGCACCCTTAGCTAGGCATATGTTCCCCCCCACCCCTTTTATGTTAGGTAGGTAGACTGCCCCCACTTTCCACCCTCAATATATAGATTGATATTCACCTCAGATAGGTTGAAAGCAGGCTTCAGCCACCACCACCCCCATTTCCACCCTCCATAGACAAATAGATCTCCCCTTTATGCACTTAGGTTGGCAGGCTTCACCCACCTAGCCCCCCCTCCACTTCCTCTCCCCTCCACTTCCCCTTCCCCTCCATAAAAACATAACAAAAACTTACCTTTCACCACACCCACGCAGAGCTGTTCCGTTCGGTGGATGAACGCCCGTGTCATCGCGTAGGCGGCGTGATGATGTCATATCATTGCGCCATCCGTGCCATGACGCGGACGTCCTGCATGGCCTCCCATCAGTAGGGAGCTTATAGGTCTCAGTTGCTGTTGCACTGTTGCATTTGGCAGCCAAACACGGTCCGGCCACTGCCAGCCCATGGTGCGGGCGGCCTAACGGGAATACCCGGTATCCCGATAGGCCAGTCTGACCCTGTTCACCCTTTAACAAGATGTCCTTTTGAAGTACAACATTACTAATAACTGTGTATATAAATTCTCACTAAATGTTATTAAAATGGTGCCAACACTCAAAATATTCTGCATAGTGTTAAAGGAGATCTGTCATCCGTTTCACCTGCACTTACCTACCTGATCCCGTTCTGTGCTCCGGTTCTCCTGATATCTTCCTCCATATCTTCCATTCCGCGGCCAACTTGGAGCATGACAGAGCTTTCTGACATCACCGCTGCTGCTTCTCTGCTGGGTCTCGCTTCTAGAAACAGCAGCAGTGATGTCAGGAACCTCTGCCCATGCTCCAAGACGGTCCTGTAACGGAAGACATCAGGAGACCACATGGAATGGGATCAGGTAAGTAGGGTTGGCATCAGTTTCATCTGCACTATCTGTCTGTACCAACAGGTTAGTGCAGGGGAAACTGAAGACAGATTTCCTTTAAATGTAATACTCGGGCAGCCTACAGCCACCACTAGAGGGAGCTTAGGAGCTTACTGCATACTGTTTTCTTATAAGGTAGTTAACTACCCCAATATCACTGCAGGCAGACATAATTTTGTTGCTTAATGGTATGTATTTTATTAATGGTATGTATGCCTGTATGTATGCCTGTATATGTTCTGCTCTGTTCAAAAAATGTATTTCCATGGTTGGATTTTAATTTCATGCTACTCTAATAATTTACATATGGGCACAGCTACAGCTACAGACGATGCTGAAGATGTAAGAGTTGTTGCATCTCGCCCATAATTTCAGTTTTAGCCAAAATTTAACTGTGTGAAGCTCTTGCAGGGTTTGTGAGATCTTTTTCACTCCAGCCTTATCTGACAGACGCCCACTAGTTTCAGATTGACTGCACTGTAATACAGCGCACCCCATGCCAAGAATTTCCCTGCCTCTAGTCTACAATTTCTGAACGAGAACTCGCAGTTTCATCTGTGTATTTACTCTCTGCCTTGTGTGGAGTGCAGGAAACAATTTGTGCATCTTGGGTATCCTACGGAGGAGACATAATCTTTCTTATGTATCAAGTTCTAATTATGTAAAAAGAAATCTGTACTCTTCTCTCAGTGGTAAAACAAATACTTCTGTCAGGCATATGTTCATTTTGACACATTCCTCACAGACAAATCTCACGGATCATCCGTGATTGGAGCCTCCTCTGGGTCCGCGTCACCAACAGGGACTTTTAATTCTCCTCGTCTTTTGGCGATTTCATTTGGCATAAATTAGAATTTATCCCTCTCTTCTCACAGAAGTTTGTTCTAGGAATGGCAGAAGGCAGATATGTATGAAGGCCTATGTTTCAATAATGTATCAAAGTAGAATTGTCAGGCTTGGTTGATGGGATTCCGCAGCAGAATTCTGAAAAATTCAAGAAAGGTTTCTAAGTTTTGCAGAATGCGGACTTTCCACCGTGGAATTGCCACCTCGGAAATTCCACTGTGTCAATGGGACAGTGGAATCCCATTGAACTCAAATTGGCAATAAATTTAAGTAACATTTTTGTGAGGACTCTTCTGCTGAATTCCGCATGGAAATTATGCCGTGTGAACATAGCCTAATGGAGAACCAGTCAATTCTCTAGTAACTTCACTGAGGTTTTCAGCTTAAGGCAATTTACAACAATTTTTTTTTTTTTTTTTTAAATTAAAATACGAACATTACCTTTTTGGTAAACAATAATTTATTTTAAAAAAACATGTTTATCTCTGACTTCACACATACAGTGTCCTGTGCGTATTTGATGCTGCAGATTTAAAGCTGTCTGCAGTCATTTAATTTAATTTGCAGCTTCAAATCCTGTGCATCAAATATGTGTGGGATTCTGAATGTGTGAATGCACCTGTTACGCCGAGCGCTCCGGGTCCCCGCTCCTCCCCGGAGCGCTCGCAACATCCTCGCTACGGCAGCGCCCCGGTCAGATCCACTGACCGGGTGCGCTGCGATACCGCCTCCAGCCGGGATGCGATTCGCGATGCGGGTGGCGCCCGCTCGCGATGTGCACCCCGGCTTCCGTACCTGACTCGCTCTCCCTCGGTCCTGTCCCGGCGCGCGCGGCCCCGCTCCCTAGGGCGCGCGCGCGCCGAGTCTCTGCGATTTTAAAGGGCCACTGCGCCACTGATTGGCGCAGTGGTTCCAATTAGTGTCTTCACCTGTGCACTCCCTATGTATACCTCACTTCCCCTGCACTCCCTCGCCGGATCTTGTTGCCCTTGTGCCTAGTGAAAGCGTTCCCTTGTGTGTTCCTAGCCTGTGTTCCAGACCTCCTGCCGTTGCCCCTGACTACGATCCTAGCTGCCTGCCCCGACCTTCTGCTACGTCCGACCTTGCTTTTGTCTACTCCCTTGTACCGCGCCTATCTTCAGCAGTCAGAGAGGTTGAGCCGTTGCTAGTGGATACGACCTGGTTACTACCGCCGCAGCAAGACCATCCCGCTTTGCGGCGGGCTCTGGTGAACACCAGTAGTAACTTAGAACCGGTCCACTAGCACGGTCCACGCCAATCCCTCTCTGGCACAGAGGATCCACCTCCTGCCAGCCGGCATCGTGACAGCACCCTTAGGGTGCATTCCCACGTGGCGTATTTTGCTGCGTATTTGCTGCTGCGTATTTTATTTTCCTGTTGAAGTCAATGGGTAGGAAAATACGCAGCAGCAAATACGCAGCAAAATACGCGATGTGGGAATGCACCCTTAGACTTTTTCTTCACGGGGATGCAATAACACATCACAATATGGTTGTTTCAACTTCAAGGCTAGGTTGCACTACCTGACTACACAGTCACTGCACCTGCACTCACATTTAACCCCTTGCAACATGCAACGTACGTGTAAGTCACATTGTGTCCTGGTAATTAGTGCACACTAATAGTGTAACCATGGAATAATATCTGAGATTTGCATGTTCCCGACAGAATTTTCAAAGATTTAAGATTTGGTGCCTAACTTGGACAATTTTGGTGGGAAATTAAGAAAAGTGGCACGGAAAACCATCTGCACCTGGACACTGCATCTGTGTGAGCATTCTGGTTGATCTATGGTTACTGAGGCCAATATATAGTAAGCTGACATGACTGCATACTGAGAACAACCCACAAGACTGGGCATTTCTAGATGCTTTGACCCAGTAGTCTGGCCATCACTTTTTGGTCTTTGTCAAAGTTGGTGCAGAATATATTCCAGCTGCCTAACAGTGCTATAAAGTACATGCAAAAATTGATCAGGATGACGTAAGTTAAGGTAAAAAAATTGATCAGCATGACGTAAGTTAAAGGGGCACTAAGACATCTTATCCCCTATCCTTTGAATGCCTTATCGCGGGGGTCCCGCCGCTGTGGACCCCCATGATCTTCCACACCGCACCCCGTTAGAATCAGCCCCCGGAGCGTGCTCGATCAGGGTCTGATTACTAGCAATCACGGGGACGGAGCATAGTGACGTCACGTCTCAGCTTTTACCTTTCATTCTGATTCCGAGATTGTTTTTTTGTGACATATTCTACTTTATGTTAGTGGTAAAAAATTTTACCACTCGCATCATTTCTTGGTGAAAAATTCCCAAATTTTATGAAAAAATTGAAAATTTTGCATTTTTCTAACTTTGAAGTTCTCTGCTTGTAAGGAAAATAGACATTCCAAATAAATTATATATTGATTCACAAATATAATATGTCTACTTTATGTTTTCATCATAAAGTTGACATGTTTTACTTTTGGAAGACATCAGAGGGCTTCAAAGTTCAGCAGCAATTTTTCTCAAAATTTTCAAAATCAGAATTTTTCATGGACCAGTTCAGGTTTGAAGTGGATTTGAAGGGCTTTCTTATTAGAAATACCCCACAAATGACCCCATTATAAAAACTGCACCCCTCAAAGTATTCAAAATGCCATTCAGTAAGTGTGTTAACCCTTTAGGTGTTTCACAGGAATAGCAGCAAAGTGAAGGAGAAAATTCAAAATCTTCATTTTTTACACTCGCATGTTCTTCTAGACCCAGTTTTTGAATTTTTACAAGGGATAAAAGGAGAAAAATCCTCTCAAAATTTGTAACACAATTTCTCTCGAGTAAGGAAATACCTCAGAAGTGTATATCAAATGTTCGGCAGGCACAGTAGAGGGCTCAGAAGGGAAGGAGCGACAGTGGGATTTTGGAGAGTGAGATTTTCTGAAATGGTTTTTGGGGGGCATGTCACATTTAGGAAGCCCCAATGGTGCCAGAACAGCAGAAAGCCCCCCACTTGGCCTAACATTTTGGAAACTACACCCCTCAAGGCACGTAACAAGGGGTCCAGTGAGCCTTAATACCCCACAGGTGTTTGACGACTTTTCTTAAAGTCGGATGTGTAAATGAAAAAAAAAACTATTTCACTAAAGTGCAGTTTTTCCCCCCAAATTTACCATTTTTATAAAGGGTAATGGGAGAAAATGCCCCCCAAAATTTGTAACTCCATCTCTTCTGAGTATGGAAATACCCCATGTTAGGACATAAAATGCTCTGCGGGCGAACTACAATGCTCAGAAGAGGAGGAGTAACATTTGGCTTTTGGAAAGCAAATTTAGCTGAAATGGGGTTTTTTTTTTGGGGGGGGGGGCATGTCGCATTTAGGAAGCCCCTATGGTGCCAGAACAGCAAAAATACCCACATGGCATACTATTTTGGAAACTACACCCCTCAACGAACGTAACAAGGGGTCCAGTGAGCCTTAATACCCCACAGGTGTTTGACGACTTTTCGTTAAAGTCGTATGTGTAAATGAAAAAAAAAAAATTCACAAAAATGCTGGTTTTCCCCAAATTTTAAATTTTTACAAGGGTTAATAAGAGAAAATTACCCCCCAAATTTGTAACACCATTTCTTCTGAGTATGGAAATACCCCATGTGTGGACGTCAAGTGCCCTGTGGTCGAACTACAATGCTCAGAAGAGGAGGAGCGCCATTGAGAGTGAATTTGTTTGGAATGGAAGTCAGGGGCCATGTGCGTTTACAAAGCCCCCCGTGGTGCCAGAACAGTGGACCCCCCCACATGTGACCCCATTTTGGAAACTATACCCCTCACAGAATTTTATAAGGGGTGCAGTGAGCATTTACACCCCACTGGCATTTGACAGATCTTTGGAACAGTGGGCTGAGCAAATTAAAAATTTAATTTTTCATTTTCACGGACCACTGTTCCAAAAATCTGTCAGACACCTGTGGGGCGTAAATGCTCACTGCACCCCTTATTACATTACATGAGGGGTGTAGTTTACAAAATTGGGTCACATGTGGGGGGGGGCCATTGTTCTGGCACTATAGGACAAATTTTCTCTTCGAAATTCCAATGGCGCTCCTTCTCTTCTGAGCAATTTAGTTCGCCCGCCGAGCACTTTACATCCACATATTGGGTATGTTCTTACTCAGAAGAAATGGGGTTACAAATTTTGGGGGGCTTTTTTCCTATTTTCCCTTGTGAAAATGAAAAATTTAGGGTAACACCAGCATTTTAGTGAAAAAAAAATATTTTTTTCATTTTCCCATCCAACTTTAATGAAAATTTATCAAACACCTGTGGGGTGTTAAGGCTCACCATACCCCTTGTTACATTCCGTGAGGGGTGTAGTTTCCAAAATGGAGTCACATGTCGGTATTTATTTTTTTGCGTTTATGTCAGAACTGCTGTAAAATTAGCCACCCCTGTGCAAATTACTTTAGGCCTCAAATGTACATGGTGCGCTCTGACTCCTGAGTCTTGTTATGCGCCCGCAGATCATTTTACGCCAACCTGTGGGGTATTTCCGTACTCAGGAGAAATTGCGTTACAAATTTTTTTCCTTTTACCTCTTGTGAAAATAAAAAGTAAAGGGCAACACCAGCATGTTAGTGTAAAAAATTTTTTTTTTTTTACACTAACAGGCTGGTGTAGACCACAACTTTTCCTTTTCATAAGGGGTAAAAGGAGAAAAAGCCCCCCAAAATTTGTAGTGTAATTTCTCCTGAGTACGGAAATACCCCATATGTGGCCCTAAACTGTTTCCATGAAATACGACTGGGCTCTGAAGTGAGAGAGCCCCATGCGCATTTGAGGACTAAATTAGGGATTGCATAGGGGTGCACATAGGGGTATTCTACGCCAGTGATTCCCAAACAGGGTGCCTCCAGCTGTTGGTAAACTGCCCATGCCTGGGCAGTCAGTGGCTGTCCAGAAATGCTGGGAGTTGTTGTTTTGCAACAGCTGGAGGCTCCGTTTTGGAAACACTGCCGTACAATATGTTTTTCATTTTTATTGGGGGGAACAGTGTAAGGGGGTGTATATGTAGTGTTTTACACTGTATTTTGTGTTAGTGTAGTGTAGTGTAGTGTTTTTAAGGTACATTCGCACTGGCGGAGGTTTACAGTGTATTCCCTGCTAGGAGTTTGCGCTTCGGTGAAAAATTTGCCAGAGCTCATACTTGAAGCAGAAAACTTAATGTAAGCCTGCCCGTGTGGTTCAGAAAAATCCAGCTCGCTCCACCAATGCGCCCCCGACACGGATCCGCACCCAGCCCGGTGCACATGGATTCAAATAAGAAGAGGAGATGATCCAGCGTGGGTCAATAGAAATCCAGACTTTATTAGAACTCACAGTAAAAGCAGTAAAAGCAACCAGCAGATCAGACGCGTTTCAGGCGCATGCGCCCTTCGTCAGTGATGAAGCCTGCCCGTGTGAATGTACCCTGTATGTTCACATGGGGGGGTAAACCTCCAGCTGTTTCAAAACTACAACTCCCAGCATGTACTGACAGACCATGCAGGCTGGGAGTTGTACTTTTGCAACAGCTGGAGGCACACTGGTTGGAAAACCTTCAGTTAGGTTCTGTTATCTAACTCAATATTTTCCAACCAGTGTGCCTCCAGCTGTTGCAAAACTACAACTCCCAGCATGTACTGATCACCGAAAGGCATGCTGGAAGATGTAGTTATGCAACAGCTGGAGAGATCACAACTACAACTCCCAGCATGCTGGGATTTGCAGTTTTGCAACATCTGTAGAGCTACAGTATAGAGACCACTGCAAACTGTGACCCTCCAGATGCTGCAAAACTACAAATCCCAGCATGCCCAGACAGCAAACAGTTGTGTGGGCATGCTAGGAGTTGTAGTTTTGCAAGATCTGGAGGGCTATAGTTCAGAGACCACCATATAGTGGTTTCAAACGGTAGCCCTCCAGCTGTTGCAAAACTACAGATCCCAGCATGACCAAACAGCTGTCTGGGCATGCTGGGAGTTGTAGTTTTGCAACATCTGGAGTGCTACAGTATAGAGACCACTGTATAATGGTCTCGGACTGCAGCCCTCCAGATGTTGCTAGGCAACTTACCGGCTTCCGTCGGATCCAGGGAGCCTGCTGCATGACATCGCCGCCCACCGATCTCCGACACCGATCGTCGCCCGCAGCCTCCGCAGATCAGTAAGTGGACTCCGGCACTGGTCCTCTGTCGTTTCCCCGTTCTGCCCCGCCTATTGTGGGTGGGCAGGACGGGGAAAACGAAAGTTAACCCCCCCCCGCCCCCGACCTGCTATTGGTGGATGCGTCTAGACCACCAATAGCAGGGATAAGAGGGGTGGCACCCCTGCCACCTCACTCCTATGCCTTCAGGGGGATCATGGGTGTCTTAGACAACCGCGATCCCCCTTATATTCCGCGTCACCGGGTCACCTAGACCCGTAATGAATCGCGCAAATCGCAAGTGTGAATTCACTTGCGATTTGCGCCAATCGCCAACATGGGAGGGTCTGATGACCCCCTGGGCATTTGTGCGGGGTGCCTGCTGATCGATATCAGCAGTCAACCCAGTTCGGTCCCCGCCGTGCGCCGGGCGGGGACTGGACTGGGTTGACTGCTGATATCGATCAGCAGGCACCCCACACAAATGCCCAGGGGGGTCATCAGACCCCCCCCATGTTGGCGATCGGAATATAAGGGGGATCACGGTTGTCTAAGACACCCACGATCCCTCTGAAGGCATAGGAGTGAGTATGAGTACGTCCTTGGTCCTTAACTACCAGGATGCTTAGACGTACTCATACGTGCCTGGTCCTTAAGGGGTTAAAGTTAACCTGTAAGGAAGGAACTTTAGAGGGGTCCAGACATGATGAATAGAGGATAACACCAGGTGTGGGTGTGGCAGGACCTACGCATACAGCATATACTGTACACATCATTGTATAACTGCATACATTAATGCAAACAATGATGTATAGTCTATGGGCCCCTGGAAAGCCTTGCTCTGCAGGTTTAACTTTCTTCATTGCATAAAGAGCTTTTCCTGTTATCACAGTAATGTCAGCCCTTATTAAAGCTTTTGTTGTCCGGCTGATAACTATAAGGAAGGAACCATAAATATTCTTGTAGATATGAACTGACACACTGTTCTATTGTAGAGCACATTTTCTAAAGTCCTGCGTGATTCCAAAAATACATTGCTTGTTTATTGTCTTACAATATATTCATGTTCTTGTATAAGGCATTTACATTCCTGGGATAACAATGGATTGATAAGGGCTCTGGTTTGAGTCATAAAACTCTGCAAAGAAAGACATGTTGTTTAGGGGGTCATTTAAAATCTACAGCGCCAACATCATGGTTAACTCTTTCAATACCTATTGACTATTAACTAAGAATACCCCCTCCCCCCACACACACTTTAATGAAGAATTTGATTGTTGTTAGTTAGTTGTAGTGTGGAATAATGTGTAACAAACTTAGTAAGATGGGCTCTTATGGGATGTCTTTTAATGGTCTAAATATGGTTTGGCCCTAAAAGGGACATTCATGACTTGTTGATCATGGTTTTGATGCTTGATCTCATCAATGTATTGGACTAGATATGGCACTTAGGATACATTCCTGTATAAAGCCCAATTTCTATTGTAATGTGTCTTTCTAGAACACTTAAACCCATTTAAATACAAAATTCTCTTCTATGCTGAGCGTGGGTAAAAAGGAAAATTTTTAAATCTTTTCCTATACATGTCTCATAGGTGGTGGTGGTGGGGGGTCCCCAACAAGAGAATGGAGGTATCTAGGCCCTGTTTTGCATGCCATGGCAGCCAGAGACTGACTAGAGACTTGTCTACGGATGTGTTATGATTCGGCTAGCTGGATGTGGATCCACTGTGTCAGCGAGGGATTGGGGGGGACCGTGTCGGTGGACCGGTTCTAGGGTTGCTACTGGTTTTCACCAGAGCCCGCCGCAAAGCAGGATGGTCTTGCTGCGGCGGTAGCAACCAGGTCGTATCCACCGGCAACGGCTCAACCTCGCTGACTGCTGAGAAGACGTGGGACAGAAGGACTAGACAGAGGCAAGGTCAGACGTAGCAGAAGGTCGTGGCAGGCGGCAAGGTTCGTAGTTAATGTGGATAGCAGAAGATCTGAAACACAGGCTTTGGACAACACTAACGCTTTCTCTGGCACAAGGCAACAAGATCCGGCAAGGAAGTGCAGGGGAAGTGAGGTAATATACACAGGGAGCAGGTGGAAGCTAATTAGACTGATTGGGCCAGGCACCAATCACTGGTGCACTGGCCCTTTAAATCTTAGAGCGCTGGCGCGCGCGCGCCCTGGAGAGTGGAGCCGCGCGCGCCAGAACATGACAGCCGGGGACTGGGACGGGTAAGTGGCTTGGGATGCGATTCGCGAGCGGGCGCAACCCGCTATGCGAATCACATCCCCATCGCGATTGTGAGTGCAGCGCTCCCGGTCAGCAGGTCTGACCGGGGCGCTGCAGAAGGGAGAACACCGCGAGCGCTCCGGGGAGGAGCAGGGACCCGGAGCGCTCGGCGTAACAGGATGTATGTACCTACTCCTTAAAGATCTTGGAGAAAAAGGCCAACATGCATTTGGTGCTGTAAATCCACTCACTGTCCTTTTGTCTAGACTGATCTAGCACAGGTGGAGTGTTCTTTGATCACTGTCTTTCCCCTTTTCTTTTCCATTTGCCCCAAGGCATCATGAAGACTTCTTTAGTCATGACTAGAGATGAGCAAATTTTTGAAAAAATCTATTTGGCCGGTTCGCCGAATTTTACGAAAAATTTGAGGAGACCATATAGTGGCTGAATGACACAGCCTGGAGTTGGCGGGAGCAAGAGGAGACCATATAGTGGCTGAATGACAGCCTGGAGTTGGCAACAGCATGAGGAGACCATAAAGTGGCTGAATGATACAGCCTGGAGGTGGCAGAAGCATGTGGAGACCATATAGTCTGCAAGAATGAGGCAGCCTGCAACCCTCTTCTCCTGATGATGAAGCCTCTTCTGCACCCAGCTCCCAAGTGCGATCGGCTTAATCATCGAGTTGTGTCTGCACGTCACTGATGTCCTCCTCAGGTTCCTCAACAGTGTCTGCTTCAGGAGCCTGAATGCTGGCAACACCACCTCCCACGCCTCTTTCCTCATCACTACTTGCCCACCTAGCGGAGGAAGCAGCAAATATCTCATCCAATTCTTAGCTGGGCAGTAGCTGCTGACTGTCCTCTAGTAGATCGTCCTCACTAAATAGTGGAGCTGAACCCACAGCATAAGATACTTCTGTGGGGGAGGGAACAGCATAGGAAAGAGACAATGGGAGGACAGGGACTGCTCCTGGGCCATGCCAACTGAAGCTTTTGTCTGTGGAATCCACAGACTGTTGATTGGTGGTGTCAGATGTCACTTGTGATGAAGTGGATGACCGTGCTAACTAATCGATGATGGCAGATGGTTTTGCTGGTCGAGACACGACCGCTAGCTGCTCGGTCTCTCGCTGCGACTCCTGCTGCCACTCGCCCCTAGTCTGCTGCAACCTCTGCCTGTGCCTGATGAATTTAGGCCTCTGCCACTTCTCTGTGCAGATCCTGGCACTTCTCTGCCTGACATAGTGCATATAAGAGGGGAGGACAATACGTTCCACTACGCTTAAACCTTTAAGGACCAAGGACGTATAAGTACATCCTTGATCCCGCTCCCGTGATATAATGCTGGGTCCCACAGTGACCCCACATCATATCACGGCGGGCCCGGCATCATAGTGAAGCCAGGACCCGCCTCTAATAGCGTGCGGCCCTGATCGCGGTCCCGCGGCTATTAACCCTTTAGCCGCGCTCTCAAAGCTGAGCCACGCGGCTAATAGTGAAAGTAAAAAGTGCCGGTTAGCTCAGGGAGCTGTTCGGGACCACTACGGTGAAATCGCGGCATCCCGAACAGCTGTACCACAGGAAAAAGGTCTCTTACCTTCCTTCCTGCAGTCCGATCGCCGATTGAATGCTTCAAGCCTGAGATCCAGGCTTGAGCAATCAATCGCCGAAAACCCTGATCAATGCATCCCTATGGAGATGCATTGAACACAGTTAAAGATCAGTAAATGCAATGTTATAGCCCCCTATGGGGGGTATAATATTGCAAAAGAAAAGTGTAAAAAAAATCATTAACCTTTTGAATTATCCCTTCCCCTAATAAAAGTTTGAATCACCCGGCATTTCCAATAATAAAAAAAATCTGTGTAAATAAAAACAAAAATAAACATATGTGGTGTCGCCGAGTGCAGAAATGTCCGATTAAAAAAATTATACCGCTAATTAAACCGCACAGTCAATGGCGTACGCACAAAAAAATTCCAAAGTCCAAAATTGCGTATTTTTGGTCACTTTTTATATCATGAAAAGATGAATAAAAAGCGATCAAAAAGTAAGATCAATTATTCCATTAAATGCGAATCATAGGGTGATACAGTTTAATATAGTTTATAGGCTGTACTATACACCTCTCTTTTTGTATAAAATAGGTAAAAAGAACTCGAGTGCCTGCTCAAAATGTGGGCAGGAAGAGGCAGGATTGTTGCATATGCCTTGGACATGTCCAGAAATAAAGAAATTTTGGGGAGAAGTAATACAATTAGTTGAGAAAATTAAAATTTGTATCAAATACTATATTCTTTTTTTTCCCTGTAATATGTGGTGGTAATAAAAAATAAATAAAATAAAAAAGTAAGATGCAAAAAAGGTACCGACAAAAACTTCAGATCATGGCGCAAAAATGAACCCTCATAGCGCCCTGAACACGGAAAAATAAAAAAGTTATAGGGGTCAGAAGATGACAATTCTAAACGTATACATTTTCCTGCATGAAGTTATGATTTTTTTCTGAAGCAATACAAAATCAAACCTATACAAGTAGGGTATCATTTTAACCGTATGGACCTACATAATAAAGATAATGTGTCATTTTTACCAAAAAATTTACTACGTAGAAATGGAAGCCCCCAAAAGTTACAAAATGGCTGTATTTTTTCAATTTTGTCGCACAATGATTTTTTTCCCCGTTTCGCCGTAGATGTTTGGGTAAAATGACTGATATCATTACAAAGTAGAATTAGTGGTGCAAAAAATAAGCCATAATACAGATTTTTAGGTGCAAAATTTTAAGAGTTATGATTTTTTAAAGGTAAGGAGGAAAAAACGAAAGAGCAAAAAACGAAAAACTCCTGGTCCTTAAGGGGTTAAAACAGTATTTGTCTACAACAGCAGCAGGTGTGTACTTCTGGATGGCGTTTCACAGTGACTAGGCCCTTAGGACTTTAACAGGAACAAAAGGGTACACCACTTAGATACATGGCATGCACTTATGAGGGGAATACAATGCCCTCCAGTACGCTGAAAACATTATTTGTTTACAGCACTAGCAAGTGTGTACTTTTGCCTGGCCTTTCACAGTAACTTGGACCTTAAGACTTTAACAGGAACAAAATGGTACATCAGTTAGATGTACGTACGTGGTATGCACTTATGAGGGGAGTACAATACGTTCCAGTACGCTTAAAAAAGTATTTGTCTAGAACAGCAGTAGGTGTGTACTTTTGGCTGGCCTTTCACAGTAACTAGGCCCTTAAGGCTTTAACAGGAACAAAATGGTTCACCACCTATGTAAGCACAGGTTACACTTAATAGAGGACAATACGTTCTGCTACTCAACCAGTATTAGGCACTAATAGCAGGTGATTGGGGCTTTTAGTGCTCTGCTCACCCTAACTGGCTGGCTACCATTAGCTTTTCAGTTGTTGTAGACACCAGTGCTGCAGCACACAGTCGCTGTGTACTACACCCAAAATTGCACTCTCTCTCTCAATCTCTCCCTTCCCTGTCAGTGCTTCTAGGCTGGATTTGGGATTGAGGTGAATCGCTGCTGTAATACACCCACAACTGCACTTTCTCTCTCAACCTCACTCCCTTCTCTGTCAGTGCTTTTAGGCTTTATTTGGGCTTGAGGTGAATTACTGCTGTAATACACCCACAATTTAACTTTCTCAATCTCTCTCCCTTCCCTGTCAATGCTTCTAGGCTGGATTTGGGCTTGAGCTGAATCGCTGCTGTAATACACCCACAATTGCACTTTCTCTCTCAATCTCTCTCCCTTCCCTATCAGTGCTTCTAGGCTGGATATGGGGTTGAGGTGAATCGCTGCTTTAAAAATGATTTTCTGTGCAACACACACTGCTCTCTGTCCCTCTCTTGCTGCAATAGAACGCTGATGTGAGTGGCCGATTATATAGGGCTGTGACATCACAGGGGTGACTGGTTGCTGATAGGCTGCATGTGATTCAGGGTCATCCCGCCTACCCTTGTTTCCACCTTCCCAGCATTCATTGCCCCATTTCCTGACATGTGGAGCCGCCATCTTAGATGCCCTGGAGCCTGGACCGCACTAAATGGAGTTTGATGAAGTGATTTGTGCGATCGAATCATGGCGATATTCGCATTCGTTGCAAAGCTCATTTTTCCTGAAATTCATTACGAATTCAAATTCGTCAGATTCGATTCGCTCATCCCTAGTCATGACTTGTTGTCATCACAGACTCTGCTGGACAAACATTTTAGGCTCTTTGCTCCAGCACAATCCTCAATATTATACAAACTCCCCATTTGTAAAACACTGCTCCTATATAGTATAATGCCCCTCTCACCTACTCATATAGTAATTAGGCCCCTTATACGGTCTGGGAGGCCTTTTTTGCCAGGTCTTAGGAAATGTTACAGCAGGTAAAATAATAATATTTAGTAACAACCCAAATAACCCATACATAAAAAAAAATAATCTAAACAAATAAGTTCAGAAATAAAGTGTAATAATGTGAAATGACAGAGGAAAACTATTAAACACATGAAGAAAGGTAGGTTGAAATGGCATGGAAAGCCAAGACAACGGCTGCAATCTATTAGTAATTAAAAGGTAATCCAGCCCCTTGTCAGTGCAAATTAATATCAGCTGGTTCAGTCCAACTAATGGCCTACAAAAAGGTCTCATTGCCAAGGTGTCACACAAGACACATACTATGATGGGTAAAAGCAAAGAGCTGTCTCAAGACCTGCGCAACCATTGTTGCATAACATAACAATGGCATTGGTTACAGAAACATTTCTAAGCTTCTGTATGTTCCAGTGACCACAGTTGGGGGCCATAATATGAAAGTGGAAAGACAAATATTTCACCATAAATTTGCCTTGACCAGGTGCTCCTGGCAAGATTTCTGACAGAGGAGTGAAGAGAATAATCAGAAGAGTTGTCCAAGAAGCAAGGACCCCTTGTTGAGAGCTTCAAAAAGACGTGAATTACCAGGTACTGTTGTCTCAAAAAAACAGTATTTAGTAAGCAAAATGGTGATGTGTTCAATGCTTATTTCACCGGATGTATATGCACGCTCTGTGCTGTGCCTCCTAGTGCAAGACTCTGAGCCATAACATTGTTCACCTCTGGGTCTCATGCTAGATATGGTTACCTAGAAGACCAGTGTAAGGCTACTGCACAGAGCATGCAAACAAAGGTAAAACGGACTCTCAGAACAGGTATTTAAATCGTGATTTTTAAGAACAGTGACACATATTACTATCGTGCTGTGGCCTGCACGAATGTTGAAAAAAAAATGTATTTGCACTTTTAGCCTTAATATAGGAATGACACAATATATACTGTACAAACCCCTGCATAGTAGTAAGGGGCCCCATACTGCCCCCATACAGTAGTAATGACTTTCTCCCTAACCCTATGTAGTAGTAAAGGCCCTCCCCCTTTTCCCATATGTGGCAACAAAAAAGGAGCAACAACTGTTGATGTGCCTGTTGGCTACATCTTTTAGTATGTATTCCATGTTGTATGTATGTGTCAAAGTGTCTCTTTGTATGTGTGTATATTTCTTATGTACTGTATGTGTCTTTATGTTATGTGCTTGTATGTATTGTATGAAGCACATTATTAGGGAATTAATAGAGGAATGTAAGCACATTATATAGGTAATTTATGGAAGCACAGTATATATTTTATTTATATTGGAACATTATATTTTTATGTATGCTGCCACTGTGTATAGATCCTTAACCTGTTAAGGACCCAGGGCGTAAACTTACGCCCTGAGTCCCAGTCCTGCGATATAACGCAGGGTCACACGGTGCCGCGTGCTATTAACCCTTTAGCCGCACACTCGAAGCTGAGCCGCGCGGCTAAAAACGAAAGTAAAAGTGCCCGGCTAGCTCAGGGAGCTGTTCGGGATCGCCACGGTATAATCGCGGCATCCCGAACAGCTGTAGCACAGGAGGTAGGTCTCTTACCTTCCTTCCTGCAGTCCGATCGCCGATTGAATGCTTCAAGCCTGAGATCCAGGCTTGACCATTCAATCGCCGAAAACACTGATTGATCCATTCCTATGGAGATGTATCAATCAGTGTAAAAGACCAGTTAATGCAATGCTATAGCCCCCTATAGAGCTACAATATTGCATAAGAAAAGTGTAAAAAAATGATTAACCCTTTGAATTATCCCTTCCCCTAATAAAAGTTTGAATCACCTGGGATTTCCAAGAATAAAAAAACACAGTGTAAATAAAAATAAACTGAGCCCTCAAAGCCCCCTGAACATGGAAAAATAAAAGTTATAGGGCTCAGAAAATGACAATTTAAAACGTATAAATTTTCCTGCATGTATTCATGATTTTCTTCTGAAGTGATACAAAATCAAACCTATACAAGTAGGGTATCATTTTAACTGTATGGACCTAAAGAATAAATATAAGGTGTCATTTTTGCCGAAAAATGTACTGCGTAAAAACGGAAGCCCCCAAAACGTAAAAATTGTGTTTCTTCTTCAATTTTGTAGCACATTGATTTTTTTCCCATTTCACTGTAGATTTTTGGGTAAAATGACTAATGTCTTTACAAAGTAGAATTAGTGACGCAAAAAATAAGCCATCATATAGAATTTTAGGTGAAAATTTTAAAGAGTTATGATTTTTTAAATTTAAGGAGGAAAATTTAAAATGAAAAAAAGGAAAAAGCCCGGGTCCTTAAAGGGGTACTCCGCCCCTGGCATCTTATCCCCTGTACAAAGGATAGGGGATAAGATGTTAGATCGCCACGTTCCCGCTGCTGGGGACCCCGGGGATCGCCGCTGCGGCACCCCGCCATCATTACTGCACAGAGCGAGTTCACTCTATGCGTAATGACGGGCGATACAGGGGCCGGAGCAGCGTGACGTCATGGCTCCGCCCCTCATGACATCACGGCCTGTCCCCTTAATGCAAGTCTATGGCAGGGGGCATGACGACCGCCACGCCCCCTTCCCATAGACTTGTATTGACGCGGGCAGGCCGTGACGTCACGAGGGGCGGAGCCGTGACGTAACAATGCTCCGGCCCCTGTATTGCCCGTCATTACGTGCAGAGCGATCTCGCTCTGTGCAGTAATGATAGCGGGGTGCTGCAGCAGCGATCCCCGGGGTACCCAGCAGCGGGACCCTGACGATCTGACATCTCATCCCCTATCCTTTGGATAGGGGATAAGATGTCTAGGGGCGGAGTACCCCTTTAAAAGGTTAATGGTGGCACAGTATAGTTAAATAATAGTGGCACAGTATATAGTTCATTAATGGTGGCACAGTATATAGGGAATTAATAGATGAATGGTGGCACAGTGTATAGATCATTAACCCCTTAAGGAACCAGGCCATTTTACACCTTAGGACCAGAGTGTTTCCTTAAGGACTCGGGATGCAGGGCGTATACATACGCCCAGCGTCCTGAAGACGTTAAGAACATAGTTCAATACCTTAGAAGAGGTATGAAAACATTTGATATTTAACAAAAACTTAAGCGTGTTCATCGCACTATTAAGAGATTTGTGGCTGATTCCGAGCACAGACGGGTTCATGCAGATAAAGGCAAATTGAGGAAGATTTCTTCCAGATCCATGCTTTGGATCAAGAGAGCAGCTGCTAAAATATCATTACATAGCAGCAAACAGATATTTCAAGCTGCTGGTGCCTCTGGAGTTCCATGGACATCAAGATGGATAGTCCTCCAGAGTCTTGCAACTGTGCATTAACCTTCTATTCGGCCACCACTAACCAGTGCTCACAAGCAGAAACGGCTGCATTGGGCAGAAAAATACATGTAGACTAATTTTCAAACAGTCCCGTTCACTGAGGAGTGCCGTGCAATCCTGGATGGTCCAGATGGATGGAGTAGTGGATGGTTGGTGGACGGACACCCTGTTCCAGCAAGGCTGCGACATCAGCAAGGCAGTGGTGGAGTCATGTTTTGGGCCGGAATCATGAGAAGAGAGCTGGTTGGCCCCTTTAGGGTCCCCCAAGGTGTAAAGAAAAAGCGCATACAGCGCAAAAATGAGCCGACCGAACGTTTCACTCCTGCCGGCTCATTGAAATGAATTACATACGAGAGCACATACAAAGGCATACCCGTATGGGAGAAAACGTGATGTGAACCCAGCCTAAGTTAGTAAGCACAGAGGACACTATAGACCAATGATAAAGCACAGAGGAAACACTAGATCATTGATCATGTACCTATGATCAGTGCATGTACTATAAACTCTAAAGATTAGCAATCATGATCTCTAGACACATACAAAGAACAAACTAGACTCCCCACTCCAAACTTGGAGGGACAACAATACTAACTCCAGATAGACTTCTAGCCAGAGGGCACACTCCACCGTGTGATCAGAATACTGGCCTAGAACGAAACAGAATTATAAAACACGGAACACTAGACTGAGAAACGGATGAGTCTGAACAGACTCCACAAAATCAAACTTCACAGGTCAGGATACTTACAGTGTGAACACAGACTAAGATACAAGGCAAAAGCAGAACTGACATACAATAATCCTGAAACTGACAAATGTACCACAGACTAAAATCTATAGTAAATAGGACTATTAACCACAGTTAAAACTCGGAAATATTACAAGATAAATACAAAGTGCATGATAAAGGAGACATGGTCAGAATTGCACAAATCACTAGCAACCAGAGTACAGCAGAGCTAGGGTTTTAGAGCCACACCCGAGCTGCAATAGGATGAGAACCTTAACTCTTCCAAGCACAGGAAGAATTAGAACAGAAAATGCTCAGACATAAAAATTTATGTCTGAAAAGACCCCAATACATAAAAGTGCAAAAACAAATAAATGGACATTACAGTTATCATTAGGAGGTTTGTTCAATAACATTTGAATTGTACTCTTAATAGTTGATAACATGAGAAATATGCTGACTGTTATTTGCATCAATTTTTTAGGTAAATGAGAAAAATATCATTTGCATAATAATTTGGAACAGGGTGTACACAGCCAGGCCTGGATAGGCTGTCACTGCTGTTGTGTATGAAATCTCTGTGTGTGAGGTCAGCACAGCCACAGTGGGTTCTGCTACTGGCAGCAAAGGATGTGGTGGCAGGCAAGGGGGGGGGGGGGGGCTATTACTAGGCCACTACTACCGAAGGTAAACTAGGAAATGGCAACTGGTAAACCATGGAAAGGGTCAGGAGGGCTCAAGGTTCATTTTTTTGCATGTTAAAGGCCTAGCCTGTCAGGTCCTATCTCACAGACTTGTTATTGTAGCACAGATTATATTAGAAAGGTGACATAACGCACTGAGAATCTCAGCTTGCGGCAGGTGGGGCTTGGTAGCCGCAGACCAGTTTGGGGGTTATGATGACTGACTTCTGCTGCCAAAAATGCTTATAATCGATCAGAGCTGTTTGAAGAAATTTGGGGGCCCCAAGCAAAATAGACATGGAGGCGCCCCCCTACCCCACTTGATGTTCACGCACGTCATGCTCTAGGGCCGGCGTCAGGACGTAGTAACAGTGTTCCCCCTCATTAAGTGCAGCAGTGTTCCCCCCACATTAGTTGCAGCAGTGTTCCCCCACATTAGGTGCAGCAGTGTTCCCCCCACATTAGGTGCAGCAGTGTTCCCCCACATTAGGTACAGCAGTGTTCCCCCCACATTAGGTGCAGCAGTGTTCCCCCCACATTAGGTGCAGCAGTGTTCCCCCCACATTAGGTGCGGCAGTGTTGCCCCACATTAGGTGCGGCAGTGTTGCCCCACATTAGGCTGGCAGTATTGCCCCACATTAGGCTGGCAGTGTTCCCCCACATTAGGCAGGCAATGTTCCCCAACATTAGGTAGGCAGTGTTCCCCCACATTAGGTAGGCAGTGTTCCCCCACATTAGGTAGGCAGTGTTCCCCCACATTAGGTAGGCAGTGTTCCTCCACATTAGGCTGGAAGTCTTCCCCCACATTAGGTAGGCAGTGTTCCCCACAGACAAACAGCCTCCAGCCATATACAGTGTATGGGTACTTAAAGCCAGTGGTGGTTGCCAAACTTATAAAATCCCCTTGTTATTCCATCTGTCAGATAGGTGATGTTGAGCTGCTCAATTGTCACAGCCTGGCATGCATCCTTGTTCGCTCTTACCTACCAGCCCATCCTTAATTGATGTATGAAGCCCTATAAATCAATCAAGGAAAGTCTGGGAGGTGAGGGCGAGCGAGGAGGCGTGCCAGGCAGTGGCTCTTGAGCAGCTCGGCACCTCCACTTGGCTGAGAAATAAAAAGGTGTTTTTCTAAGTTTGACAACCACCATCAGCCATTTTGCCTTTATACCCTAACAGCTATGCAAACATGTCTATAGCTCTAAGCTTGGTGTCAGATACCACAGGACACCTTCATAGGTCTTATGGAGTTCATACCTTGAGGTTTCAGTAAGATGGGGGAAAATACACAATATTAGGTTAAGGGTTTTAGTGTTATAGATTATTGTGTACATCTGCCTAGATAACCAGGACATCTCATTGCCCTGGTTAAAGCTCCTGCCATCACATTTCATCTTCTGCCAGGAGATGTGGTAAAACTCAAAGCTAGAACTACCTTTTAAATTAAGCCACAGCTCAGTGCTCATTGTGCCCCAAGTTTTATCTACATGAGTCCTCGGATATGTTCAGATCACAAAGTCACATCAATATTGGATATATTTTACAACACATTCTCCCAAACATCAGATATGACATCACTAGTTACCTAATATCAACACTTATTTTACAAGCTAAATGTAATACAAATATTTATTAGTGAATATTGTCCTAGCTATTGTTGGCTTGACTACATGAGAACTCTGGGTAAAATGTGATCACTTTATTTTCCCGCTTAGCATCTATACACTATACATGTATCTAAATAATTTGAGGGATTAGATTTCAAGCTTGGCTAGGAAAAGTGTGAAGTTTTGAGATCTCCTTGTTTGCAAACTTGTGTTGTCATGCTCATTATATAAGCGAAAATTACAATGGAGCCGCGCTAGTTTTGCAAGCACCTGAATATTTATACATATTTAAATTAAAGTACTATTGTCTTGGAAAAATGTACGTGTTCTGACACCTAAAAAAGGAACAAAGTTGTCCTTGAATCTAATAACCTTTATTTAAACATGACAGCGGGATGTGCTATTATTCACTGGGGCGTTAGTGTTCCAGATTCACTCAAAGGAATTTATTTGAGCTTTGTACGTTTTTTTGTGATTTTTTTTTTTTTGGGATATACATTGTTTACACTATTCCTTACATTTTTAATTTCCATACAAGAATGTTCATTTGAGTTTGAAGAGGTTTTAAGATACTTCAAAGAATAACATCATCAACTTCTCCCTTGTGTGCATTGATATAAATGTTAACAAGAGGCATCTGTTTGGCAAGGTTATTTATGGAGATCAAACTTGCAGGATATAAGTGACTAGGGCTCAGTTGCAATACCAGAAATAGCCAATGTCAATGGTGGCACTGTTGGTGGGAGAGTGCAAAAGTAGTACTTTTAAATAACAGATTCAGGTTGAGAGGTCCATGAATGGGTCCCACCATGGAGAGTAACACTTTTAGTACTATTGCTTTTGCGATTTGGGGTCCATGGTTCATATCCAACCAAGGACAGCAACTGCCTGGTGATTGTATGTTTTCCTTTGTACTTGTAGATATCCTCCAGCACTCCAGTTTATTCCCATAGTCCGAAAACCATATTGGGTGCTCCATTGGGGACAGGGAGAATATGTTAGAGCTACAGGAAATTGGAAAAAGACCCCTTTTTGATTCAGGCATGGACAGGAAAGTCATATGACTTTGCCCCTCCCCTATAATAAGTGTCCTCTTGCAACCATTCTCCAGCTTTGCTCATTGCTGTAAATTGAATTTCTTATATGGATTCCAGAATTTGTTTCCTCCTTTTCACCCTGATGCGACGAAATTCTACGGCTTTCTGTGGTCAGAACGGAAACATCTATCATTTATGAACAAGTTTCTATTTTAAGTCTTTTTTCAACTTTTTCTATTTATTTATCATCTCTCATCTGTTTGAAATGATTAATTCTATTTAAACAGACATATACTATCTCACCCCATGAAAGTGGACCAAGATTAGCCCAAAATATAGCTCATTGCATTTTTAATAACGCCTCATTAGCCTGCCTTTTATTAGGTCATTTTCTGGTAATGGGGGTGAAAAGACACTGGCCTTAGCAGGAATTTAAACTTTTTATTTTACCATTTACTGAGAACAGTGCATTTTCTTAACATAAAATGAAGAGTGCCAAATGTCTTCGGCTTGAAGGAACGTTTCTTTGAGGAAGCCACCAGGGCAGACTCCCTTTAGATTGGCAGATGTCTATGTGCTATCCGGTCAAAGCTTAACTAGAAGCCTAGAACGGTCATGTAAAGTGGCAAGCAGACAGCCATTGGAAGTGACCTAGCCTTAGAGGCATACCTAGAATCTGCTTGGCCTCCATGTAGGATCTGCTGCCCTTTTATGTAACAGATGCCCCCCCCCCCCCCAGCCAGTGATGTCTAGCTGCAACCAAAAACTTTGCATCCCTTATAAGTTTGCTGTCGTGTTGCACCATCCCAAATTAATACTCTTACATTGGTCATAGTATGGTATGCTTCTTAATTGACATGCAACCTCCCATTCATATACCCAACTCTAAAATTAAAGTTATAGATGTTATAGATTATAGATAAATGAATTTATTAGTAGCATTTTAGCTTCCCTTGTCCTAAGTGACATGGTTCTGCAATACAAAACATACAATACAATATAAAACAAAACAATACATATAGTAGCCACTAGAAGGTGCTTACTGCATTCTATTGTATCATTGAATTCGGTGTATGCAGTCATCTCCCCCTAGTGGCAGCTTCAGGAAGAAAATATTCCATCACCTGACACTACACAAGCAATTTGGAGCTCTATTTCAGTAAAAGTGAGCTCTGACCACTACAGATATATTTTATTCAATTAATCTGCACAGAATTTTGGACTTTGTTTTGAATTTTGCTTAGGGATGAATATTCTGTGATCAGAATACAGTTTCTAGTTTTGTTCATTAATTGCAAATTCTAATTAGCAAAATTGTAAAAAAACAAAAACAAAGGGATACAGGCAGAATACCTTTCCCTATAGCTGTGGTGATAAGAAATTTCCAACCAGCTAACAGCATGTGCCTTCTATACATCCTTAACTAGTCCATGGAGGCCTATGCATCACGAAATCAGCTTCTATAAAGATTTGGTGATTACAAGTCTGTCTGAACATTGTGTATTGAAGTATGTGATGTGCTAATTAATTATGTCTAATACATTACCTGCTGATCCTAAGAGAGGGACTTTCTGGCTTTTTACAGCTTTTTTGCTGTGGGCATAAAGACATGGAGGGGCGTCAGGTGGATGCGAGTGCAGATATAAAAGGAGATGATAAATGCAAAGTCTGGAGGGAATTTCTCGCTATAATGGGTCACTTATTGCTCCTGGATCTGCAGAACGAGAGAGAATTCAACTTATTGCACAAGGCTCATGGCAAGCTCTTTGTACACGAGCATCTTCATTCTTGTATAATATCCTTATGTGTTTATATTTATTAGGAGCACACAAAGACCCCTTTTTGCCTTGGTACGATCGAGGACAGATGGTTTATTTTTATCACTCTATAAAGCTAAGCTATAAAATGATGAAATAGATGTTTGTCCAGCGATGTCATTATCTGCCACCCCCACCCACCACAAACAGCAGTCAGCTCAAATGAACAGCAAAACATACCAAAGAGTAAGAGCTTGTGTGCTGCGAACAAGGATATGGCGGGAGGATTTTTTCGCTACATGAATGCATTCAGTAATTCAGTGATAGACCAAACTTCTTACAATAATGACCTTTGACTTCAACGTTTATGCAGTTAGAGAAAGGAGTGTAACTGTTCCCCGTAAGTTCTATGGGCAGATAAAGTAATATGTGAGTTTTCTAGATCGACACTCTTGAACTGGTGCAGTGTATGGAAATAGGTAGCCCTTTCTTAAACATTGTTGTATTTCTCTGAAGTATACAGGAATATAAAAACCACTTCATCAGAAATATATGTGTGTGTGGACAGCACTAATACTACATACAAACAATCACCATAAGACATCCACCGAAACACAGACAACTACCAAAAGACACTCTGAAGCACAGACAACCACCATAGGACACTTCCCAATGCAAAGATGTCCAGCATAAGAAAGTGCCTGAAGTAAATAAACCACCATAAGACAACCCTCAACTGCCCCCATCCCTCCAGCACACACTCATATCGCCATGATGCTACTTCCAAGGTACTGCAGGACAGAGCCAGGAACTTCATCCACTTCCCTTTTTGCCATAATGGTTCAGCTCCGGGATGTTAAGCTTGGGGCAGGCACAGATCCTTTTACCTCTGCTTTACCTCCTTGTCAGGGATGATCACCAGCTCAGCAGCCCTGGGGTAAGGCCTGTGTCCACCCAGCCTGTCCCTAGGAAGAATCATTGGTAAGGGGCCATTTAGGCGGGTGATGGAACATACAGCAGACAGCTGTATGTTCAGCTAAGCCTCATGTGATGGTCTGGATGTGGCCCATACATTCTTTCATTGAATTTTTTGTGACTAGTAAGCAGCATGGGATATGGCTCATCCACTACTATAGAAGCCACAACATCATGGTTTAGCCACACTGTAGAGCCCTCTACTGTATGCTTCATTAACGCAGCCTCACCAAGTTCTCCATTCATCCTAGGGATTGGCTGTTTCCACATTTGGCCCATGCACCATATGTTGTATGACCAGGCTATAGAGGAAAGCAATGTGGCTAGCATTAAGCCTTTGATGAGGGCATGTTATCGGCGTCAGGATTCCAAAACATAGTCATGTGTCTGTTCACACATAATAAAAAAGATCCTGTTTGGATGGGTAAAACTGTTACTGTCTAAAACTTCAATGGAAAAAGGAGAAACTTGATGAAGGGGAAATTAACCCCTTAAGGACCCGGGTTTTTTCTGTTTTTGCATTTTCGTTTTTTCCTCCTTACCTTTAAAAAATCATAACTCTTTCAATTTTCACCTAAAAATCCATATGATGGCTTATTTTTTGCGCCACCAATTCTACTTTGTAATGACGTCAGTCATTTTACCCAAAAACCTACGGCGAAACAGAAAAAAATTTAATTGTGAGACAAAATTGAAAAAAAAACGCCATTTTGTAAATTTTGGGGGCTTTCGTTTCTACACAGTACATTTTTTGGAAAAAATGACACCTTATCTTTATTCTGTAGGTCCATACGATTAAAATGATACCCTACTTATATAGGTTTGATTTTGTCATACTTCTGGAAAAAATCATAACTAACTAACTTTTTTATTGTTACGCTTATGGGGCGGTATTTTTTGCGCCGTGATCTGAATTTTATAGCGGTACCATTTTTGCATTGATAGGACTTATTGATCGCTTTTTATTAATTTTTCCATGATATAAAAAGTGCACTATTTTGGACTTTGGAATTTTTTTGCGCATACGCCATTGACCGTGTAGTTTAATTAAAGATATATGTTTAAAATTCAGACATTTCCACACCCAGTGATACCCCATATGTTTATTTTATTTGTACAGTTTTTTTTTTTTTTTTTTTTTAATGGGAAAAGGGGGGTGATTCAAACTTTTATTAGGGGAGGTGTTAAATGGTCATTATTCACTTTTTTTTCATTATTTTTTGCAGTGTTATAGCTTCCATAGGGACTTATAACACTGCACACACTGATCTTTTACATTGATCAGTGGTTTCTCATAAGAAACCACTGATCGATGATTCTGCCGCTTGACTGCTCATGCCTGGATCTCAGACACTGAGCAGTCATTCGGTGATCGGACACCAGGATGCAAGGTAGGAGACCCTCCTCATGTCCTACAGCTGTTTGGGACGTCGCAATTTCGTCGCAGCGATCTCGATCAGCCCCCTGAGCTAACCGGCAGTGATTTAGTTTCACTTTAGACACGGCGTTCAACTTTGCGTGCGGCACCGAGATCGATGCCGCGTGCTATTAGCCATGGGTCCCGGCCGTTGTTAGAGGCCGGGCCCGACCCGCGTTAAGAACGGGAGCGGACTCAGGACGTACAGGTACGCCCTGGGTCCTTAACGGGTTAAAAGGAAGTGACATGCCACTGAAGTCAATGGAAGATTAATGGCCGCAGTTATGGATTTCACAAGGAAAACTAAATAAAATATGTTGTGAAATCTGCAGTCGCAGACTTGCAGTTGCACAGTTTACAACTTCATATCCACAGTGAATCCTTGTGTGTGAATACACCCTCACACAGTTTTAAAGGGGTACTCCACTGGCCAGCGTTTGGAAGTAAATGTTTCGAACACTGTTTTCGCACTGTGGGGGGTCAGTCATGTTTCTCATGACATCCCGGCCACGCCCCTTCACTGCAAGTCTATGTGTGGGGATGTGACTTGCCTTGACTTGCCTTGACTTGCATTGAGGGTGTGTGGCTGTGATCTCACGAGGGGCGTGGACGACCTCCGCAGTGTGAAAACAACATTCGGAACATTTACTTCCAAACACTGGCCAGTGGAGTACCACTTTAAGCTATTTGCCTGCTGTACTCTCCTGGTGTGTGGATTGACAATTACTGTTTTTCATCTTCAGTCATTGAGGTAAAAGGTAGGTCTCTAGCATTTCACAGATATTTCTGTACCTATATATAGTTTATAGTATACAGCAAGCCCATATATTAAGGAATACCTGTGCTGCCCATTTTTAAAGGATGGACCCCAATCGTATACATTAGTCAACACCTTACACACAGCATTGGACAATTCTGATAAGTAACCAATTACATTTGGTCGTGGACCACTGCTGTGGTCACTTTACTTTAGGGGATCACCCGGTACACTATTACAGAGAGTGAGGAATCAGAGTATGACACAGGGATTCTCTCTTTGGTAACATGCTCTGTCCCCTCTGTCCCTATACTAGACATAACAAGTGTTACAGCTATGCCCCGAGTATTCCTTTAAACATTTATTTTACATTTTTGATGGTCATCACACCAAGGCTTCTTGCCTCCAACAATTGCTGGCCTGAGCCTCCCCAGACCTAACGGTCACAGCAATATAATCAGCTACATATGACGCTCTCGGCAGGATGTTTTACCACTGACAAATTAACCAAGTTGTATCGAAATCACAGTTTATATTTTCTTCAGGGAGACACAATGCAGTTCATGGATGCTGACAGATAATAAATTATATTGCGTCCACTAGCCGGCATCAACCGTCCCAGCTATTGTCTGAGGCTGAATACAATATTCAGGTGGCTGCTAGAAGACTGTTCGTTTTATTGAAGTCAGGGAAAAAAACAATTATGATTGCAAATACATAGTGACAACTGATTCTCAAGATTTATATGTGCACTGGAACACTGTATAAAGTTTTAATATACTAGACAGACCATCTCTGGGGCCTGGCAGTAGTTAACAAGGTGGAGGGGGTGGGGGAGGGCTGGAGAAGAAGGTTGGGGAAATTATGCATATATTCAATAAATATTTTGCAGAAAAACAGGTTGTAATTTCCATTTCTTGTATTTTTTTTTTTTTACCCTGACATCTCTGCATCAACATCATATGTCGACAAGAATATATTCTTAGCTATGGCTTAATTACAGAATTCCCATCAGGGTTCAGATAAGAGCTGTCTATGGAGCATTGTGTCTCTTGCAGCCATGTACCTCCTGTTGTCAAGCTATTTTGGGCAACCAGTTAAATAAAAAACAATTTAGTGAAGAGCAAATATGTTCCACCAAAAAATGACAAAGGGCAGTACATGGAAGGGATGCAAATTGCCAACTATTCACTTTTCATTGTATTTTAGATGAAAAGCTCATTCTCTATAAGTTGTAGTGGTGACACGGTAACGGATGTAACCAACCTATAAAAATAGCAGCCGATAACATCTTGTCAGATACTAGTATTCTTTGCTGACAGCATCGCTATGCTGCACAATGCAGCGGCAGTCTTACTCTGAAGTCAGCGAGGGCTTTTTCTTGTTGACTCAGCCATTTTTGAAAAAACATTCAACTCTTTATCAATATACCCGCAGTCAAAACAAGAGGGGAAAATTATACTTTCCCTACAAGCGAGTCAATCTGGGCTTCAGAAATGAACTTGTATAATCGGGACTTTTGTCCTTTTGAAACGCTTGGGGAGGAGGCAAAACTTTTTAATTATTTTTACATTTCCTGTGTATGTGGGCTGTGAACCAAAAACTTTTCTAATATGCATCCAATGTATCTTCAGACAGACCAGGATTCCATTGGTTCAATACAATCTGTTTTGAAAGACAATACAGTAAAATTCTGGTTCAGACGTCTTCCTAATGGGAAAGATACAATTGTAAGATTTCTTTCCATCAGTTTGAGATACCGAAAAATGAATATCAGGCCAGTTTCAGACAATTGTAAGAGACAAATCTTTTGGCTTCATGTTACAGAAGTGCGTCCCCGCCTAATGTGGGTCAAACCCAAACTAGTGATTTATAATGATCTAAAATGAATTAACTTTTATCTGTAAAGTTAAAGCAAGAAATGCTTTCAGGCCTTAAACTCAGTTGAGTACTAATTTAAAAGGGGTGTTACATTAACCCCTTAAAGGGTACCTTTCATCAAAAAAACTTTTGATATATTATAGATTAATGTATGCAGAATAACTTTCCAATAGTATGTTATTAAAAAATATGCTTCTTTCTATTTAATTTTCCACTTCAAAAAAATGACCACTAGGGGTCTCGCTACCAGTCCTTTTTTATAGATTTCAGACTCATGCAGGAGTCCTAAATCTCAGACTGCAGCCGGGACACAGACAAGCTCAACACTGCTCCCTGGCAATGAGCAGTGCTGAGTTTGTCTGGGGGCTTCTGTTTCTACACAGTACATTTTTGGGTAAAAATGATACCTTCTCTTTATTTTGTAGGTCCATATGGTTAAAATGATACCCTACTTATGTAGGTTTGATTTTGGCGTACTTCTGGAAAAAATCATAACTACATGCAGGAAAATTTATATGTTTAAAATTGTCATCTTCTGACCCCTATAACTTTTTTATTTTTCCGTGTATGGGGAGGTATGAGGGCTCATTTTTTGTGCCGTGATCTGAAGTTTTTAGTGGTACCATTTTTGCATTGATAGGACTTATTGATTGCTTTTCATTAATTTTTTCTTGATATAAAAAGTGACCAACAATGCACGTATGCCATTGACTGTGCGGTTTAATTATTGATATATTTTTTATAATTCGGACATTTATGCATGCGGCGATACCATATATGTTTATTTTTATTTTTATTTACACTTTTTTTTTATGGGAAAAGGGGGGTAATTCAAACTTTTAATAGGGGTGGTGTTAAATGATCTTCATTCACTTTTTTTTCCCACTTTTTTTTTGCAGTGCTATAGCTCCCATAGGGGGCTAGAACACTGCACACACTGATCTTTTACATTGATCAGTGGTTTCTCATAAGAAATCACTGATCGATGATTCTGCCACTTGACTGCTCATGCCTGGATCTCAGGCACTGAGCAGTCATTCGGCGATCGAACAGCGATGAGGCAGGTAGGGACTGTCATGTAAGCTGTTTGGGATGCCGCGATTTCGCCACGGCAATCCCGAACAGCTCCCTGAGCTTTACTTTCACTTTAGACATGGTGTTCAACTTTGAATGCTATGTTTAAAGGGTTAATAGAGCACGGCACTGCGATCAGTGCTGCACGCTATTAGCCACGGGTCCCGTCCATTGTTAGAGGCTGGGCCCGACCCGATATGACGCGGGGACATGCCGTGGTCCCGCGTTATAGAACGGGAGCGGACTCATGATGTACCGGTACGTCATGGGTCCTTAAGAGGTTAAAGGGGTTATCTAGGAAAAAACTTATATATATATATATATATATATATATATATATATATATCAACTGGCTCCAGAAAGTTAAACAGATTTGTAAATTACTTCTATTAAAAAAATATTAATCCTTTCAGAACTTATGAGCTGCTGAAGTTGAGTTGATATTTTCTGTCTAAGTGCTCTCTGATGACACGTGTCTCGGGAACTGCCAAGTTTAGAAGCCAATCCCCATAGCAAACCTCTTCTACTCTGTGCAGTTCCCGAGACAAGCAGAGATGTCAGCAGAGAGCACTGTTGCCAGACAGAAAACAACAACTCAACTTCAGCAGCTGATAATTATTGAAAGGATTATGATTTTTTAATAGAAGTAATTTACAAATCTGTTTAACTTTCTGGAGCCAGTTGATGTAAAAAAATAAATAAATAAATAAAAAGGTTTTTCCTGGAATACCCCTTTTAAGCCCGATATGTCCAGCATCCGGCTCAGTGAACCCAGCCTAAAACTTGACCCAACTGATGACGATGTGCACCAGTTGTTTAGCATCAAGTGTCCAAAATTTCTGAATGCCAGACGAGGGAAAGCAGCAAGATGCATTCCTCACTCTGGCATGTCTATCCATCCTGCGTCCAACTTGAATGTGAACTGTCCCATTCAAATGAATGGGATGAGTTCTATCTTCAGTTACCCCTCCAATACTTTTTAGCAAGCAACAGGAGGAAAAGATGAGAAATGCCCACTGTATGTGAATGAGCACCAATAGTTATAAAATTTTCTTCTATATTTTCTATTTGAATTTCTCTCCATGTTCAATAACACTGGTTACAAATGGAAACATTTTGTTTATATTGAGAGGCTGAAGACCTAACACATCTCACACCTGCGAGTTTGCTACAATTTTAAACAGTCTAGACAATCCTCTGTGAGCATAATGCAGTACATGTCTCTCTTGGATTGGATCTTCAACGTGTTTCTAGATTATCTATAATGAACAAAATCACAGCAGACCCTTAGGATTAGGTCTATTTGGGGTCTTAGCCACTGGATGTAAGCGAAAATATTCCCATTCTCTGACAGCAAGTGTAGAAAAAAAGCATATTTATAAAGTTTTCATTTTTATCATATAGTGATTAATCTGTAAATTACCACACACAAAAAAAAATAAAAATAAAAAATAAAATATTATTTTAACCCTAACATCCCAGTAAAATCAAAATATGTCCCAGCAATGTTGCATAATTCATTTTTCACAGCACCATATTTTGGGTTTTGATTCATTTTATTGTTTTGTTTTATATCCAATAAAATGTTGTTTTAGAGCGGATTCCACATACAGATATCATATGATCACTGCCTGACTTCTATCCAACACGTAGCCGATGACAGACAAGTTCCTGTTTTTATTCATCACTTTGCCTTGATAACATTCCGTGTTTGATGTTTTTTTTTTGTGGCTTTGGAATACACATTTTTTATCGCTGTTTATGATACGATAATTATTTCAAGGAATATTATAACTTCAGCTTGTATAACGAAAAGTTATGCAATTTTCAAATATACTTTCTACATCATCTCCTCTGATGGTAACCTTCATTGCTTACTTCCAGGGGATGAGAATCTGTCCTGGTCATGTGATGTGCACAGCTTATTACAGTATATCAGAGCCCTGCACCTGTGGGATCTTCACATAAGATCCCACATAAGATTCTTTATAAGTAGTAAAATAAATAGAAAACAAGTAAGAAGCAAACAAACAGAGATCTTGTAATCTGTGACAAAATGAATGATCTTTATTCTCGTGGAGCTGGCCTGTTCTTGTTTTTCAGGACTAAGGGTAGGTTCACACCATGTTTTTGCAATACAGTTTTTTATCAGGTTTTTGATTAAAAAAAACGGATTCCTCAAAACCTGACTAAACTGTATCAAAACGTGTGTACAAAGTTTTATCTGTATACGGCTTGAAAAATGATGTCCGGTTGCATCCGTTTTTTAAGAAAAAAGTGTATACGTTTTGAACTTTTCACTCCGTTATGAATAAAGTTTCACTTGTTTGATTGAAATTCCAAGAAAAAAAACTGTGCAAAGTCAAAAACCATATGCTAAAAACTGGATGGAACCATACACACATACAGGTCTGTACAGTTCCCATTGACTCCCATGTTAAAAAAAAATGTATACGGGTCAATGCGGTTTTTCACCCGGACCAAAAACTGTGGTAGGCCACGGTTTTCTGCCCAGAAAAAAAAAGTAAAAAACCGTGGGGTGTGAAAAACGGAGACAACTGTATACAAGATGCTGCATATGGTTTTTAATGGAAAGTCTATGGCCATGGTTTGCTGAACGTTTGTGTACGGTTTAAAAAAGAAAAGTATCCAAAAACTGTATAGAAAAATCGTGGTGTGAACCCACCCTAAGTGATGTTTCTCCTTTCATATACCTATTTCAACAGTCCAGATTTTTTTTCAGGTTTCTGTGTGTAATGAATTGTGGCAAGATGAGTTGTTGTACTTTAATAATAATATTGGAATCTTTTTGTACATATAATATAATGTTATTTCTTTATAACTTTTCTTACTGGGGAGATTGAAAAAAAAAAAAAAAACTAAGGAAAACAGCAATTCTACTTAGTTTTTGTAACTCTTTGTCTTTGGGTGCCTCTTTAGGCCCTCCGCTGCTATGGTGACCCCTTTACACTGTGTTCATGTTGCAGGGCACTAATTGGCTGGCAAAGTGAAACTCCTTAGATAATATGGTCAATATTGATCGTGGCATCTTATGGATATAATGGTGGTGATCAGAGGTAACGGTTGCAGTGGTATGTTGGCTGTACAGCTCCTATGTCCAAGCCATCCAGTGGATGTGCTATTACATCACATTTTGGTTAATCCAATTCTGATATCCAAAGTCAGAATGGTATTATTACCAAAACTGGAACAACCATTTAGGCTGCACTAACACATAATATTTTGGCCAGTATTTTTTAGCCAAAACGAGTAAAGGAATT
Source organism: Hyla sarda (assembly GCF_029499605.1). Classification (NCBI taxonomy): domain Eukaryota; kingdom Metazoa; phylum Chordata; class Amphibia; order Anura; family Hylidae; genus Hyla; species Hyla sarda. Next base: position 160,495,939 of record NC_079194.1, on the reverse strand, counting down.
AATACAGAGAACACACTCCTGGTTTGGGGTAAAAAAAAAAAAATACTGATCAAAATACTATGTGTGAACCCATATTTCTATAAATTCAAAATGTTAACAAATATGTCTAATCTGATGTCCCCTGTTCACACTGCTCATTCTACCATGGTGGCAGGTTAGCCCAGCACCCGTACCCTTTTTATTTATATCCACAATAGACTGTCAACCAATGGGATGATGTGTTTCCATTTAGGCTCTTTTCACACTAGTGATTTTTTCGTTATTGAAGTTCTGTCGCATGTTCCGTCACGATTTTCGGCAAAAACCTGCCGTTACAAAACCCCTGACGGCTGAGATTAAATTGCATTACAGCCTATGGGATTTTGTAACTGCCCGTTTGCACCCGTATATGCCCGTATACTGCATGCAGTAATTTTTCCGCCACAATGTCCCGTCACTGTATAACGCCCGTAATGAATTACGGGCATATACGGGTGCAAACGGGCAGTTACAAAATCCCATAGGCTGCAATGCAATTTAGTCTTGGCCGTCAGGGATTTTATAACGGCAGTTTTTTACCGAAAATCGCGACGGAACATGCGACGGAACTTCAAATCACTAGTGTGAAAAGAGCCTTACAATACAGCAGAGTAGGCAGTTTAACAAAACCATTTAGGGACAGTATGTATGATTATCTTTCTCTCTTGGTCAGCAGAGAAATACAGAACAACACTATTTAAGGACAGACAATGTATGTGTAGCTCTTCTAATATTTTGGGAGAGATAGAGACACACAGTACCCATAGGCAAAATCATGGCTTATAAATAGCTATAGTAAAATTATATATTAACTTATGCTTACAGGCATACTATATTTTATATTACCGTATCACCTGGTGGCTAGTGGTTAGCACTGTTTCCTTACAGTCTTAGGTTCAAATCCCATCAAGGACAACGTCTGCAACACGTTTGTATGTTCTTTCTGTGTTTGCATGGGTTTCCTTCCACACTTCATGGGATTAAATGGGCACTGTCAGATATAAAAAAATAAAAATAAAAAATAAAAACTTTTTATATGTTGCACATCTTGGCAAAGCAATAGTTTTTCTAATGTACGTCTTTAAAAAAAAAAAATAGCAAAAAAAAGGTTTTTATTAAAGAAAACTGCCTTCAAAAATCCCACCACTAGGGGTCCCCATACCTCCTGGGACCCTGAAGAGTCCCACAGCAGCATGAGGGTGTCCAAGGGTCATGGACACAAAATGGCTGATTGACAAGGCTGCAGGAGGAACACAGCCTGCAGCAACACTGCTGTAACACAGAGTTTTACCAAACATGTGCTTCCACCTGTTGCAAAACTACAACTCCAAGCATGCCTGGACAGTCAAAGGATGTCTGGGCACACTGGGAGTTGTAGTTTTGCAAAATCTGTAGGCAACACTGCTGTAAAAAAAAAAGAAGTTTTCAAACACTGTACCTATCCCAAAAATACCCAGCAGTCCCAGCATTACAGGACTGCCTAAGGATGACACTCAAGATCATAGACTCACCATATTGTCTTTGGTGGTAGAGTACAGGCAATCTCCAATGTGTGCGCATGGGTGTGTGTGTACAGCATGAAACCAGAGAGGAGAGGGTTACAGAGCAGGGTTGCTATGCTTCTCCAAGAGCAGTGAGTCAGCAGAGTGAGGGAGGGGGAGGAATCATCACAGTGCAGGCAAGAGGACACGCTTCCTCCCTTTGAGACAATTGAAAATACATTGAGCAGCTGTAATATGCTATTGATAAGTGAAATATCGGCGATAAAGACATAAAAGTTATAAGTAAAGATGTCACGAATTGTTCGCCCGCGAACAGTTCCCGGCGAACTTAGCATGTTCGCGTTCGCATCGCTGAGCGAACATATGTGAAGTTCGATCCGCTGCCTATACTTTAACATTGCAGTAAACTTTGACCCTGTGAGTCAGAGTCAGCAGACACATTACAGCCAATCAGCAGCAGTCCCTCCCTTCCAGAACCTCCTACCTCTTGCACGGACGCCATTTTAGCCTCATTCAGCATGCTGCAGGCTTATGAAGTGGAGGGTCAGAGAAGCTGCTCCAGCTGTATAGGGAAAGCGATAGATAGGTTGCTGCTAGGTGGTGAATTCAGGGTCCAGTTTACTTCTAAAGCACTAGTGTAACATCTGCTTTAAGGACAGCACCCCAAAAAGCCCTTTTTAGGGCTGAAAGATATCAGTCCTGGTTGGGAGGGAACCGCTGGTTAAAAGGGGTACTCCAGAATAAAATTTAAGTTCCTTCAAGCAACTAACTACTACAGTATTCAAAGGGCTGAAAGATATCAGTCCGTGTGTTTTGCAACAGCTGGAGGCACCCTGGTTGGGGATCACTGCATAAAAGGGGAACTCCGCTGGCAAGCTTTTTTTCTTTAAAGCAAATAACTACTACAGTATTCAAAGGGCTGAAATATATCAGTCTGTGTGTATTGCAACAGCTGGAGGCACCCTGGTTGGGGACCACTGCATAAAAGGGGAACTCCGCTGGCAAGCTTTTTTTCTTTAAAGCAACTAACTACTTCAGTATTCAAAGGGCTGAAATATATCAGTCTGTGTGTTTTGCAACAGCTGGAGGCCCCCTGGTTGGGAGGGAACCGCTGGTTAAAAGGGGTACTCCAGTATAAAACTTAAGTTCCTTCAAGCAACTAACTACTACAGTATTCAAAGGGCTGAAAGATATCAGTCCGTGTGTTTTGCAACAGCTGGAGGCACCCTGGTTGGGGATCACTGCATAAAAGGGGAACTCTGCTGGCAAGCTTTTTTTCTTTAAAGCAAATAACTACTACAGTATTTAAAGGGCTGAAATATATCAGTCTGTGTGTATTGCAACAGCTGGAGGCACCCTGGTTGGGAACCACTACTTAAAAGGGGAACTCCGCTGGCAAGCTTTTTTGCTCATTGTCACACTAGAGCAAATCACCTTAGGTGTGACAGTTGTGCAAATAAAAAATAAAAAACTTTTTTGGGCTGTTAAATAAAACCAGTCGTCACTTTCAGTTCACGTCACAGTTGCCAGGTTTTTTTTGCCTGCAGGGCAAATTGTGTCACCCTAGTGCAAATAACATTAGGTGTGACAGTTGTGCAAATAAAAAAAAAAAACCTTTTTTGGCTGTTAAATAAAACAAGTAGTCACTGTCAGTTCACGTCTAAGTTACCAGTTTTTTTTGCCTGCAGGGCAAATTGTGTCACCCTAGTGAAAATCACATTAGGTGTGACAGTTGTGCAAATAAATAAGAAAAAAAAAACACTTTTTTGGCTGTTAAATCAAACCAGTCGTCACTGTCAGTTCACGTCAAAGTTTCAATTTTTTTTTACCTGCAGGGCAAATTGTGTCACCCTAGTGCAAATCACATTTGGTGTGACACTTGTGCAAATTTAACCAAAAAAAAAAAGGCAGAGGAAGGCCACCCCACAGGGGCCTTCGTGGTGCTGGGATTCCCTTTGGCCCTAGAATGGACAGTGTTCAGAGGCCACGTACACTGAACCCCCAAAGTTCTGAGGACTTAGTTGACTGGCTATCACAAGACAGCCAATCTACTACAGCTTCCGCTCGGAACCTTGACGCACCATCCTTCTCCTCCTCTAGCTTAGCTTTGGGCACCTCTCATGCTACCACTTGCCCGCCTGCCGCCACCACCAACACTAGCACCACAACAGCTTTACTTGATCCATCAGAGGAGTTATTTACACATCAGTTTGAAGACAGTTTGAGTGATGCGCAACCATTATTGCCAGAGGATGTAGTTAACATGAATATGTCTCAGTCAGGCAGCATTACACACATGGACGTACGGTGTGATGATGATGTTGTACCCGCTGCTGCTTCCTTTCTTGAGGTGTCAGATAGCGGTGAAGGTGTTGATGATGACCATGTGTCTGTGGATGCCACGTGGGTGCCTGCTGGAAGAGAAGAAGAGGGGGAAAGTTCAGATGGGGAGACAGAGAGGAGGAGGAGACGAGATGGAAGCAGGGGGAGGTCATCGCAAGGAGCTAGTGGCACAGTCAGACAGCATGCATCGGCACCCGGGGTCAGCCAGACGGGACGCCAATCAACGCATGCTGTTGCCACCACCAGAATGCCGTCATCACAGAGCTCAGCAGTGTGGCAATTTTTTTGTGTGTCTGCCTCTGACAACAGCGAGGCCATTTGCAACCTGTGCCAGAAGAAACTGAGTCGTGGGAAGTCCAACACCCACCTAGGCACAACTGCTTTGCGAAGGCACATGATGTCACATCACAAACGCCTATGGGATCAACACATCAGTACAAGCAGCACACAAAGTAAAAGCCGCCATCCTCCTCCTGGTCCAGCATCTTCAGCCAGGTTAACCACTGCTGCCCTCCTTGCCCCCTCTCAACCATCCGCCTCTCCGTCTCTCGCCTTGAGCAGTTCCTGCTCATCTGCCCACAGTCAGGTGTCTGTCAAGGAGATGTTTGAGCGCAAGAAGACAATGTCTCAAAGTCACCCCCTAGCCCGGTGTCTGACAGCTGGCTTGTCTGAACTGCTAGCCCGTCAGCTTTTACCATACAAGCTGGTGGACTCTGAGGCCTTTAAAAAATTTGTAGCCATTGGGACACCGCAGTGGAAGGTACCCGGCCAACATTTTTTTGCACAAAAGGCAATCCCCAACCTTTACTCCATTGTGCAAAAGGAAATTATGGCATGTCTGGCACACAGTGTAGGGGCAAGGGTCCATCTGACCACTGATACCTGGTCTGCAAAGCATGGTCAGGGCAGGTATATCACCTACACTGCACATTGGGTAAACCTGGTGACGGCTGCCAAGCATGGAATGCGTGACTCTGCAGAGGAGTTGGTGACACCGCCACAACTTGCAGGCAGGCCTGCTGCCACCTCCTCTACTCCTCCTACTCCATCCTCTTCCATAATGTCCTTGGCCGAGTCCTCTTCCATTGCTGCGTCTTGCTCCACATCACCGACACCCCCCCAGCTCCACAGGTGCTATTACACATCCCGGATACGACAGTGTCACGCCATCTTGGGGTTGACTTGCCTCAAAGCGGAGAGTCACACCGCACCACCGTCCTGCATTATAGAGTCTTCTGGACTTTATGATAATTTAAACTTGAATTTTCAAGAGTACTAACCATTACACAAAGGAACGCTTGTTGCGTGTGATTTTTAACTTAAATTTTCAAAAGTAAAATACAGAGAGGGAAGAACTCTGTTTTTTTATTTGATGAAAAATTTTGTTTAGAAAATAATTTCTTTGTCTGTTTCTCCGTCCTGCATTATAGAGTCTTCTGGACTCTTGGATATGCGCTTGTTCTTATATTTCAGTCATGTGTACATGTCTAATTTTTCTGGCCTCTGGTGCTGCACTTTTTCTGCTGCTGCAAATTTTCTGGCCGCTGCTTTCATCTTGATTTGATGAAAAATTTTATTTTGAAAAGGATTTCTCTGTGATTTTCACCATCCTGCATCATAGAGTCTTCTGGACTTTCTGATAATTTAAACTTGAATTTTCCAGAGTACTAACCATTACACCAAGGAACGCTTGTTGCTTGTAATTTTTAAACTTACATTTTTAAAAATAAAATACAGAAAGGGATGAACTCTGTTTTTTTATTTGATGAAAAATTTTATTTAGAAAATAATTTCTCTGTCTGTTTCTCTGTCCTGCATTATAGAGTCTTCTGGACTCTTGGATATGCGCTTGTTCTTATTTTTCAGCCATGTGTACATGCCTAATTTTTCTGGCCTCTGGTGCTGCACTTTTTATGCTGCCGCAATTTTTCTGGGCGCTGCTACAGCTGCGACTGCAACAATACCAAATTTTTGAGCCATGTGTACATGCCTAATTTTTCTGGTACTCTTTGCTGACATCTCTGTCCATTTTAGCAACCGTGCATATTAGATGTATGGTAAGGGTAGCATGGTGGCTCAGAGGTTAGCACTGCTGACTTGCAGCGCTAGGGCCTTGGGTTCAAATCCCACTATGTGCTGCCTAAAGGGGGCTCTAACTATGTGCTGCCTAATATGGGGGAATCTATGTGCTGCCTAATATGGAGGAATCTATGTGCTGCCTAAAGGGAGGCTCTAACTATGTGCTGCCTAACATGGGGGAATCTATGTGTTGCCTAAAGGGAGGCTCTAACTATGTGCTGCCTAATATGGGGGAACCTATGTGCTGTCTAAATGGTGGATCTAACTATATGATGCCTGAAGGGGGCTAAAGCACGTTATTCCAAACCATTTAGGAATGTTAGGTGATTTATGCCCTTTAAGGATCAAAACCAGACTCTGCATCAACTATGTAATTTTATATGGGAGTTTTGCCATGGATCCCACTCCAGCACGCCACAGTTCGGGTGTTAGTCCCCTTGAAACAACTTTTAAATCACTATTGTGGCCAGAAAGAGTCCCTGTGGGTTTTAAAATTCGCCTGCCCATTGAAGTCAATGGGGTTCGCCAGTCCGCAAACTTTTGCGGAAGTTCACGTTCGGGGTTCGCGAACCGAAAATGTTATTTTCGCGACATCACTAGTTATAAGTAAATGATCAGAATGAGATACTGAGTAACATAAACCAGTTTAGTTTTTTTGTGGGATCTGACAGGTACGCTTTAAGATTGTGAGTCCCAACGGGGACCAATTTGAGTGTACAGCGCTGCATCGTTGTGTGCTATATAAAGAATTATTTTTATATGTTGATAAAGAAATCATATAGACTTCATAGATAGCTGTCCTCTGGTTGTAACTCCCCTCTATAAGTCAAAGTTTAGCGCTCTGGTTCAACTGGTCTGACCAAGTTGTACATGGATGGCCACCCTTTTGCCTTACATTGCAATTTTCCTGTAGTGGCAATTGTAGGACAAAAGAGCAGCTGATGACTTTTTGCTGCAGAGGCTTTGATGTTAACAGGGTTTACAGGATTAAAAAAACATGGCCGCTTTCTTCTACAAAGAGCACCTCATCTGTTCATGGCTTGTCCCTGGCATTGCGGCTCAACATCTTTGGAGTAAACGGGGTACAGTTCCCCACACAACCTATGACCACACACAACATGACCACTAGAAAGTGGTCCTGTTTTTCTAATCCTGTAGAGTTTTTATGTTTTTGCTAATCTTCTCATACTGTAGGCGGAGTAGGAAGCAGGTGATGCTGATACATGTGAATTGCACTAGCATCTAATATAAGAATTATATTCACACTTCTTCAAAAATAGCCTTATTTTTATTTTTTACCATGGACGACTGTCTGCTGTATTTGTGGTTCACGTTGTTATTTTGTACCTGGCCACACTATTCCATGTGAGAAATTTACTGACGTCACAGGGAGCCCCTGCCTGCTCGCAACCTCCAGCTGTTATCAATGACTCATGGCGCTGTCAATAAATGCTGGGACGCCTGCTGTGAACGCGACATATTTAGGAATTAAACTTAATTCTCTTTTCCTGTGTTTCGTTTTAAGTTATCTGCGCGTATGCATGCAGCGAGACAATTACACCTCCCAAATTGCTGTGCACTCCTTAGAACACAATGTTTTGATGTGCGCTTTGAGGTGTGCGGGAAGTTGAATCTCACTATTTATATTTGTCAAAATAGTTCACAGGATCCTGAGAAATATGGTGTGAAGTAGAATATGAAAGCTAATCTATGCGAACTCAGGGAGATACTCCACATACCGTAATTTATTTTTATTTTTTATTAAACATTTTTAAAATGGTGCAAACAATGTGAAAAAAGAAAAATTCTGCAACTTTCCAAATGCTATCGAGGAAGGTATTAGTCACGGTACATCAGTTTTCTGGTGTACAAAAGTTGAAAATTCCTATGCAAATTGCCAATATGTGCAACTTCTTGTCACATGTCTGACGAAGAGTCCGGACCAGAAACGTGTTGCCCTATGTGTTTATTATTATTGTGCTCACTATTTATTGTTTGAATAAGTAATGTTTATTAGGAAAATTACTGCATGCAGTAATTCTTCCGCCACGATGTCCTGTCACTGTATAACGCCCATAATGAATTACGGGCATATACAGGTGCAAACGGGCAGTTACAAAACCCCATAGGCTGCAATGCAATTTAGTCACGGCCGTCAGGGGTTTTGTAACGGCCGGGTTTCGCAGCTGTAGTGACGGAATTTCTGACGGAAGTTCCTAAACGGAGAAATTCATAGTGTGAAAGCAGCCTCAGATCCCTTTTTTTTTCCTGCTATATCAATTGTCCTACAACTTTTTGACTTTTCACAGTACTTCCACCACTTTTTACAGTAGATGGGGCTTAGCCCTTTTGTGTCCTGACACATTTACAATCATTCAAGTCAGAAAATTGTAATTTATTATAGTTGAAGTCTACATCAGCTCATAGCTGGCATATGGTGCATTAAATTTATTAAGTCGCATAACCTAAATTCAGCACAAAAACTCCCTTGGTGTTTCCTTTTCCCACCATTTTTAAGATCGCTACTTGCTGTCAATGAATAGAGGCTTTCCTGTTATGCCAGTTTCACACAAGCATATTATGGATGCATTTTTGTGTCCATATTCTACCTGCAGGTCCCTGACTGCACTTTCGATGACCCGGATTGACAGCTTTCAGGTCAGGTAATCAGAATTGCTGTTAGGCCAGGACTTGCAGCCATAAGGATACAAATATTCATCCGTAATACGCTTGTGTGAAATTGGCAGTTTACTATGATTATATATAGTCTAGAACAGTATTTCCCAATCAGTGTGCCTCCAGCTGTTGCAAAACTACAATTCCCAGCATGCCCGACGGTCTTTGGCTGTCTGGGCATGCTGGAAGTTGTAGTTTTACAACAGTTGGAGGCACACTGGTTGGGAAACACTGGTTTAGAAAATACTCTATAAGTTAACTATATCGTCAGCAGACATCTGTCTCCTATGTTTGTAGTTTGCTACAATGTATCAGTACAGGTAACATATATCGTCTGACTGGCATACAGTATACACATCTTCCTGCATCTTTTACTTAAAAAGTACCTGTCACCAAATAAACTGTTCTAAACTAACTCAAGCTATGTTCCCTAACTACTCCTAACACCCCTCCTACCCTTAAGAGCTTTAAAAAGCTGTGTATGTTGCCATTATTCTTGCTCACATCTTGCAATTTCCCAACAGGAGAAAGTGGACATTCCCGAGCAGGTATGACATCACTGAAGCCTGCTGGGGACCATTTCTGCCCTCACATGGTTGTAGTGCTGTGATGCATAGAAGACCTCAAGCTCTCTGCATGTTTCAGTGTGTGTTGCTATCAGTGAGGCTTTCCTGCAGGTTTGTTTCAGTCTGTGCAACTTTCTGTGAGAATCTGAGGAGCTTTCACTCTCTGTGCAGCTGTCAATCAGGGTCTGTGCATAGAGAAGCACTTCCTGAGTTTGGACTCCTGCCAGGCCAGGAGGAGACCAAACTCACTGTATTTATTGTGGCAGGGAACAGAACAGAGCCACTTAGTGGTCATTTTTTTAAATTACATTTTAACATAGTTATGTTGATAATTTTAAAAGCAAGTGAATGGAAAAGTGTCTGCTAATAACACAAGAAACACTATATTAAAAGTTTTATTTGGTCACAGGTACTCTTTAAAGGAGTACTGTGGTGCAGGGACACTTATTCCCTATCCAAAGGATAAGGGATAAGTGTCTGATCGTGGTGGGTTTGGCCGCTGGGACCCCTAGCAATCTCCTGCAAGGCATCCCAGTCTCCCCAGGATCAGAGTGTGTTGACCCCCACACAGAGAGGTGGTCGACAGGCCCCCCTCCATGTATCTCTATAGGAAAGCCGTAGATACCCAAAAGCTGTATCTCTGGCTCCGAGCACTGGGACCCCCTGTGCGAACAGTACTCCTTATAGTACTTCTTTAATACATTCTCTCTCTCTCTCTCTCTCTCTCTCTCTCTCTCTCTCTCTCTCTCTCTCTCTCTCTCTATATATATATATATATATTTTTTATCTATGTAAGCAATCACACCCTGGAGAATTAAGGAGTATGAATTGTGCAACATAAAAGTATTCACTGCACAAAAAAATAATAAAGTGACATAGAAAGGTACATAGATCATATGAGAATTTTAGCGGTGAGGTTCATAAACAGGCACGTTGTCTTCAGCTATACTGTGTGGATGTCATTCCTTTTGGCAAGTGATTGGAATACAGGCAGAAGGTACAAATGGAACACACTTGGCACAATCTCCATGTACATTTACTCATCTGTGTGGTTGGGTAACTCTTCATTCTGCATCATTACATAGACACAATCCTGGCACAACCAACAAACTACCAAGAGCAGGCCCCGACCCCGAAAAATGTCTACTCAAGGTGTTATCACCTTGAAATCAGTTTCCCCATCTCAAGTATTGTAACTGCATCCTTACATTTTTCAAGATGAACCTTGCTACCTTCCAGGGTGTTTGACAGTCGTTCTAGGTGCCATTTTTACATAATTTAATGCAATTTGTTCCGTCCATTGGTTTTCATAGAGATACAAGCTGTTCGCTTGCAATTGAGTTGGCAAAAATGAGAAAATGCTGGCAGAGCTTGTTGTCCAGGAACTTGTCAGCTTTAGTACGAAACTGCAGAATCTGAGTCCAGTAGCGATAATACATGGGACAGCAGGATACGAACCTACGCTGCAATGGGAGGAGCAACATGAAGCACTTGACTATGCAAATCTGAATTAGCATTTGCTCTGTAACGATCACATATGCTGTTTATTTAATTCAATTGTTTACATTTTTTATGTGTACTATTTTAATTATTTCTGTTAACAGTCTTAATATTTACAATAGAATCCTGGAAAAGGCTAGGGCTCCTTGGTTACATGAGGTCACGCACAAGTTGGCTCACAAGTAACTTCACGGCTTCCTTAGGGGGAAGGAGTTACATGTTACTTGCAATCCTAGCAATATAATGAGTCTGTGTGATTTGCAAAAATGCTGCAATTGATATGGGAGACCCTATATGCTGCTTTGGATCCGTAGCCTTAAAGGGGTACTTCGGTGGTAAACCACTTTTTTCAAATCTACTGGTGCCAGAAAGTTAAACTGATTTGCAATTGACTTCTATATAAAAAAAATCCTTATCCTTCCAGTACTTTTTTGCTGCTGTATGTTCCACAGGAAGTTGTGTAGTTCATTATAGTCTGACCACAGTGCTCTCTGCCGACACCTCTGTCCATGTCAGGAAGTGTCCAGAGTACAAGCAAATCCCCATAGCAAACCTCTCCTGCCTTGGACAGTTCCTGACATGGACAGAGGTGTCAGCAGAGAGCACTGTGGTCAGACTGAGAAGAACTATAAAACTTTCACTGGGCTGGAGCAGGAGGCAGAGAGTAAATACGCTCGGCCTCCGGCTCCCATTTTTGTTCCTAGCATTTGCTCTCCGGCTCACCTGTAATTGCTCCGCCCCCAAATAAGAGCCAGCACAGCTATGCGCATTGGCTGGCTGCCACGTAATGACGCTCGCTCACGTCACACTCGCAGAATTCAAGGGCTGGTGTCACTACATCCTGACGCCAGCCCTAGGTATTCTGAGAGTGTGACGTGACCGAGCGTCATTACACAGCAGCTGACCAACGCGCGTAGCTGTGCTGGTTTAGCTGGGAAGGTGCTGCCCTGAATCCCCGGCAACTACAAAGGAACCAGCCGGGGGTGAGGGATTGTCTAATCTTGGGTTACTACTTGTCTAATCTGGGGGTACTACCTACCTACTGGGAGGGGGGGTCTAATCTGGTAATACTACCTGCCGGTTGGGGGGTTAATCTGGGGGTGCTACCTGCCTACTTGGGAAGGGGGGGTTAATCTGGGGGTACTGCCTGCCTACTGGGGGGTCTAATCTGAGGTTACTGCCTGCCTACTGGGGGGGTCTAATCTGGGGGTACTACCTGCCTACTGGGGGGGTTAATCTGGGGGTACTACCTGACTACTGGGGGTCTAATCTGGGGGTACTACATGCCTACTGGGGGGTCTAATCTGGGGGTACTACCTGCCTACTGGGGGGGGCGGTTAATCTGGGGGTACTACTTGCCTACTTGGGGGTCTAATCTGGGGGTACTACCTGCCTACTGGGGGGGGCGGTTAATCTGGGGGTACTACTTGCCTACTGGGGGGTCTAATCTGGGGGTACTACCTGCCTACTGGGGGGGGGGTCTAATCTGGGGGTGCTACCTGCCTACTGGGGGGTCTAATCTGGGGGGTACTACCTGCCTACTCGGGGGTTAATCTTGGGGTACTACATGTCTACTTGGGGGGGTTTAGTTTGCGGTACTACCTGTCTACTGGGGGGTTAATCTGGGGGTACTACCTGCCTACTGGGGGGGTAATCTGAGGGTACTACCTGTCTACTGGGGGGAGGATTAATATGGGGGTACTACCTGCCTACTGGGGGAGGGGGTTCATTTGTGGGTATTACCTGTCTACTTGGGGTAAGGGGGTTAATCTGGGGGTACTACCTGCCTACTGGGTGGGGGGAGGGGATAATCTGAGGGTACTACCTGCCTACTAGGGGAGGGGGTTAATTTGGGGGTACTACCTGTCTACTGAGGGGGAAGGGGGTTAATCTGGTTGCACTACCTGTCTTTTGGGGGATGTCTCATCTGGGGATACTACCTGTCTATTGGAGGTGTCTAATCTTGGGGTACCACCTGTCTACTGGGGGGAATTGATCAGGGGATACTACCTGTCTACTGGGGGAAGGGGGTTAATCTGGGGGTACTAGCTGTCTACTGGGAGGAGGGGGTTAATCTGGGGGTACTACCAGCCTACTGGGGGTGTCTAATCTGGGGGTGCTACCTGCTTTCTGGGGGGTGTCTAATCTGTGGGTACTACCTGCCTACTGAGGGGGCTAATCTGGGGGGACTACCTGCCTACACACCTTCCAACCTAACTACCGGGAGATGAGACATGGGGGGAGGAGAATGTGACATGGGGGAGAATGTGACATGACATGGGGGGAGAATGTGGCATGCAATGGACATGGGACATAGGGGAGAATGTGACATGGGGGGAGAATGTGACTGGGGGGGGATTGAAATGAAATGGGGGGATGTGAAATGGGCTGTGGACATGAAATGGGGGAATAGATGTAAAATGATTGTACATGAGGATTTCACCATTTGTTTATTATATCAAAATTGCAATATTTAGGTCCATAATCTCAATTGCAGTTTCCCCATATTGTGCAGCCCTACTAGCTATGTACCTGGCTACCTAACTACTTACACCAGTGTTTTCCAACCAGGGTGCAAAACTAAGATTCCACAGCCAGAGGCCGTCTGGGCATTCTGGGAGCTGTAGTTTCGCAACAGCTAGAGGCACCATGGTTGGGGAAACGGTGACCTACCTACATACTTGGCTACCTACCGTTTTACTGATATGGACACCAAGGGGGACATTATTACAGGCCGATAGATGGGGAGATTGTGTAACGTTAAGGAGAGCACTAGAAAAATGCAGAATCTAAGATGTTTGTTCTGCAGATGAAGAGAGATCAAGTTTTGGCTGCAAGAAGACATCATGGCAGTCTGAGTCGGACAGGGAAGAAAAGGAAAGAGGACGATGCTGATCAGAAAAGACGTGACCTGTGAGTTCCTTAATGTAGCTGTAATCACTTATATGGTATACATCCTATGTACAGCTGCTATGTACCTCTATATGGTCCTGTATATAATCACTTACAGTATATGGTATACAAATCCATGTATGTGGGGATGTTGGTCTCGATTTTATTCAGTGACAATATAGCGGTATTAGTCAGTGGTAATGGTAGTGGTGGTCATGGTGTGGCAGTATTATTTGTCCCTTACTGGTAACACACAAAACTAGCACTGTGCACGCATTTTGATTTTGTTTGGAGATACTGACCTTTTTTTTTTATGTACTGGTAATATTAGTAAGTATTAATGGTCTCAGATTTGTTCAGTAACAGTATGATGTTAATATGTTTGGTGGAAATATTCCTCTTTTTACTGTGATATTATTGGTAATATTGGTCTCACAGGATTTGGTTAGTAAAGCCGGGTTCATATATATCAGTCGTCCGGCACAGTTTCCATCCGGCGTGCACCAGAGGGAAACTGATGCTAGAAATGATCCCATTCATTTGAATGGGACAGTTAACAATCATCCAGCGTCTCAATTTTGACGCCGGATGGTTGGACATGCCGGAGGGCACCGAACAGGGGAACGCAGCTTGCTGTGTTCCCCTGTCCGTTGCCCAGAAACAATGGATGCCGCATGCCATACAACTGATGACAAGTTGTCATCAGTTGTGGCATCAGTTGCGTCGAGATTTAGGCCGAGTTCACCTTTGCAAGATGCCGGACATATGTGAACCCAGCCTTACAGTATGATGGTGATATGTATGATGATAATATTCCTCCTTGTATACTGGTACTATTGGTAATATTGGTCTCAGTATACAGGGTTTTCTCCATAACAGTATGATGGTAATATGTATGGTGATAATATTTCTCCTTGTATACTGGTATGATTGGTCCCAGTATACAGGATTTGCTCAGTAACAGTATCATGGTAATATGTATGGTGATAATATTTCCTCCTTACATACGGTGTTATATTCCATTATGTACCCTATTATAACCAACTATGATTGACATGTGGTCCCTCCCCTTTTAGGTATAATTAAGGGGGTGGGGTGCTGGTGAGGGGGGGGGTGCCAAACAAAGGGTCTACCCCGGGTGCCAAATGCTCTAGGTACACCCCTGACTGGTAGGATTAAGATTTTTAATTAGAAGTTATTTAAAAATCTTGTTAACTTTTTTGGCACCAGTTGATTTGAAAAAATGTGTTTTCCACTGGAGTAACCCTTAAATGGGCACTGTCATGAAGTAAAAAAATTGATATGTTGTAGTACTTAAGTACTACAACATATCTTTAATATACTTTAATTAAAAAAAGTGATTTTAAACAAGTTTAAAATCACTTTTAAATTCGGCCACTAGGGGTCGCCCTCCTAGTGGCCGAATGCATTCAGCAGTGACGTAACCACTGAATTTCGACTCATTTCAGCCTGGCAATGAGTCGAAATTCAGGCACTGCTGTGCACGCTGCTGCCTGTCAGTCAAACAGGCAAGAGTGAGCACGCTGATAGCTGGGGCTGCGCGCATTGGCCAGCTCCACTGGCCTCGCGTGCGGCCCCGCCCGCCCCCGTTACCCTGTCCGGAGGCAGCGCGCGCACTCATTGCTGCGCTGATCCTCCGGATGGGTAAGTCTGATCTGAGGTCTTATATTAGCCGGGTCTCGGCTGTAATATCGTGCACGGCAGGCCGGCGATGCTCCTCTATTCCTCCTCCCTGGATAACACATGCACAGCTAAACAGGGAGGAGGAGACCCTGGAGCTGCCTGCCGTGCTATTGGTAGATCATCTATGCGCGCTCCCGACAGGAGCGCTGCATAGACGATCTGAGGGCGGAAGCAAGCGCCCAGCAAGGCATCAGTGACGCCGCACCTGCTGGGAAGCGCTGCTTCCTGCCCTGCTTTATAGAGCAGATTTAGAAGCACTAAATCTGCTCTATTAAAGTGATTAAAATTTTTTTTAAAGCCAGGTACATATTAGATTATATATAACTTGGTGGGAGCTACACTTTAAGGACTCAGCCCATTTGGGCCTTAAGGAAAATTTTATTTTTACGTTTTTGTTTTTTCCTCCTCGTCTTCAAAAAATCATAACTCTTTTATATTTTCATCCACAGACTAGTATGAGGGCTTGTTTTTTGAGTCACCAGTTGTCCTTTGTAATGCGATCACTCACTTTACCATAAAATGTATGGTGCAACCAAAAAAGTACTATTTGTGTGGGGAAATTAAAAAAGAAAACCCCAATTTGGCAAAGGTTTTGTTTTCACGCTGTACAATTTACAGTAAAAATGACGTGTTCGTTATTCTTTGGGTCAATACGATTAAAATGATACCCATGATAACATACTTTTCTATTATTGTTGCGCTTAAAAAAAACGCAAACTGTTTAACCAAATTAGTATGTTTAAAATGCCCTATTTTGAAGACCTATAACTTTTTCATTTTTCTGTATGTGACGGTATGTGGTGGTATGAGGGCTAATTTTTTGCGCCAAGATCTGTACTTTTTATTGATACCATATTTGCTTATATAAAACTTTCAATATTTTTTTAATACATTTTTTGGGGAATAAAATGTTATAAAAAAGCAGCTATTTTGTACTTTTTTTTTTTTTTTTAACGTTCACCATATGGTATCATTAACATTTCATTTTAATATTTGGGATATTTTCGCACGCGGCGATACCAAATATGTATACACTTTTAGGGGGTGAAATAGGGAAAATGAAAAATTTACATTTTTATTGAGGGTGGTGGGTTTTCTCATTTTTGTAAACTTTTATTCTTTTACTTTTATTTTTAAACTTTAATAGTCCCCATAGGGGACTATTTATAGCAATCATTCAATTACTAATACTGTTCAGTGCTATGCATAGGACATAGCACTGATCAGTATTATCGGTCATCTTCTGCTCTAGTTTGCTCGATCGCAGACCAGTGCAGAAGACCCGTGGAAGGCAGCGGAGGCAGGTGAGGGGACCTCCAGCTTCCATGCTGGATGATCGGATCGCCGCGGCAGCGCTGCGGGCGATCCGATCGTCCATTCAAAGTACCGCAATGCTGCAGATGCCGTGATCTGTAATGATCATGGCATCTGAGGGGTTAATGGCGGACATCCGCACAATCGCGGATTTCCGCCATCACGGGTGGGTCCCTGGCTGCTATCAGCAGCTGGGACCTGCCGCGCATGAGGCGAGCATCGCACCGATGTTCGCGGTTATGCATAGGACGTAAATATATGTCCTGGTGCGTAAAGGACCAGCTCACCAGGACGTACATTTACGTATGGAAGCGAGCATATGAAAGTCAAATAGGGAAAATAGGGGGGTCCTCTACTTAAAGGGGTTCTCCGGTGCTTACACATCTTATCCCTTATCCAAAGTATAGGGGATAAGATGCCTGATCGCGGGAGTCCCGCCGCTGGGGACGCCCTCGATCATGCACGCGGCACCCCGTTTGTAATCAGTCCCCGGAGCATGTTTGGTCTGATTACGGGCGACTACAGGGCCGGCGGCGTGTGACGTCATGGCTCCGCCCCCGTGTGACACCAAGCTCCGCCCCTCAATGCAAGCCGACTGGAGGGGGCGTGATAGCTATCACGCCCCCTCCCATATGCTTGTATTGAGGGGCGCGACTCCCATGATCAGGCATCTTATCCCCTATCCTTTGGATAGGGGATAAGATGTGTAAGCACCGGAGAACCCTTTTAAGAATCCCATTGATGAGTCAGAATGGGGAAACCAAGTTTGAATGGCTGACATTTCAGGCCTGATTGTGCCCTATGCTTAGTGTATACTTTGACAACCTGTCAAAAAGGAATGCTGATGTATATGCAGGGATACTGACAGGACCCTGTTGCCTTGAAGGGGGATTCTGTGACTATATTTTGATGGCCTATCCACAGGATAGATTATCAATTCCAGATAAGCTGGGAGCTGACACCCGCTACCCCCACCTATCAAGTTCCCAGTGAACTGTGCCGATTATTGTACAGTGATGGCACCAGATAATTGCAGTTACCTCCCATTCACATTAATAGCAGCTGAGCTATGGATAGGCCATCGATCATATAGTGCCTGTAAACCCATTTGAATGGCTTAAAGACAGTAACTATGTTCACACACATATTCATGGTTTTTTGGGGGGGCTGAAAGTGTTTTTAACTGCACTTCTGAGTCCCAGAAAATACATGCATACATGCAGGAAATGACCCGAGGGAATCGCTAGTTGACTACATTTGAGCCATTAAAGTCTAAGGAGCCCATGCCAGTATGTATGCATATATAACGGCATTCTATTCTGCAGGGCCTATTCTAGAAGCACACTAGATCTTGTTCTAGAACACTTGTTCTCTGCTAAGAAGTTTACAGCATCTTTGCTCTCCTGTCTGGACATGTTTTATACCTACAACATGTTTTAAAGAATAAAGAAGTCTGATTGCACCTTACTGGTGAGCTGCCGCATTTCCTTTTCTTCTGTGATCTATTCGGGAGGGTTGCCATTGTATGTGGAGGACACAATCGTGAATGTAGAGGAAACTGGTGTAGAGTCAAGTTTATCATCGGTGGTGCTGTTATTAGAAATGGGGATATGAGATACCAGATACCCTCACCCTTCCATCATCTTGGATTGTGGGTAATTAGCATTTTATAATGTGGATCAACGTATCTGTTTGTTGTATCTTTTAAGCTGCACCGTCTATAAATAAAGAAGATTTGATTATAGCTACACATACTATACATTTGTGTGTGCAGTATGGAATTAATATCTCATAAGCTGTAAAAGATTCTGATTGGACGGCTAAAACTCTATGGACATATGTGCTTCTGTATTCAGATTGTACTAATGCTGTGTTCACAATTACAATTATTGAATACATAGCCTTAGAAGAGATCATAATGGAGGACATGTATAGAGGAGAGCATTTATCAAGCCGCCATATCTGATGCTATCCAAAATGAATGCTTCACCAGCCTGTGTGCTCTTTAACAATTCATTAAGCAGGGGAACTGTCCAGAGCAGGAACAAATCCCCATAGCAAACCTCTCCTGCCCTGGACAGTTCCTGACATGGACAGAGGTGTCAGCAGAGAGCACTGTGGTCAGACAGAAAAGAACTATACAACTTCCTTTGGAGCATCCAGCAGCAGATAAGTACTGAAATAATGCAGCTCTGGAGTATAGCATTGGCTGTATATTAGGATTAGTACCAGAGAAATAATGATATTTATTTTTAACATTGCTTATTATACACAATATATGTAAACTGTAATGTGGTAGACATTCCCTGAGACATTATTCCTCTAGAAAAGAAAGCAATAGCTGAAGACTTTTAAGGTACCGTATTTTTCGCCGTATAAGATGCACTTTTTCTTCCCCAAAACTGGGGGGAAAAAGTCGGTGCGTCTTATACGGCGAATACACCCCTATCGCGGCGGTCCCTGCGGCCATCAACGGCCGGGACCCGCGGCTAATACAGGACATCACCGATCGCGGTGATGCCCTGTATTAACCCTTCAGACACGGCGATCAAAGCTGACCGCCGCGTCTGAAGGGAAAGTGACACTAACCCGGCTGTTCAGTCGGGCTGTTCGGGACCGCCGCAATTTCACCACGGCGGTCCCGAACAGCCCGACTGAATAGCCGGGTTAGTGCTTACAGGACACCGGGAGGAACCTTATCTGCCTCCTTGGTGTCTTCTCCGTTCAGGGATCCCCTGTATGGCCTGCGCTCTCCTTCCTCGTCATCACGTCGTCGCGTACGTGCGTCGGCGTGCGCAACAACGTGATGGCGGCGACGGAGAGCGAGGATACCCGGCCGGCAGCAGAAACGTTCCGGAGCGACGGGGACACGGCGACAGCGATGTAGCGACATCCAGGGCAGCGGTGACGGGTCCGGAGCGGCAGGGACACGTGAGTATTACCTCCTATGCAGTGGTCTTCAATCTGCGGACCTCCAGATGTTGCAAAACTACAACTCCCATCCGTTGGCTGTCCGGGCATACTGGGAGTTGTAGTTTTGCAACATCTGGAGGTCCGCAGGTTGAAGACCACTATTGGGTTCAAAATCTTTATTTTTTTAGATTTTGCACCTATAAATTGGGTGCGTCTTATACGCTGGTGCATCCTATAGGGCGAAAAATACGGTATATTAAATAATCTTGGTAACCAAAAGTGCAAACTGAAACCAACAAAACTTTATTATCAAATACTAAATACATTTTAAAAGAAAAACCAGACAAATAAGGCAATTTCCCACCCTTTAAACTATTTTTGTGCGGTCTGTCAAATATTCCTACTTAACCCTTTCACAGTGATAGACCTGTGGGCAGAAAAAATTCCCAGCAGTGAATGGGCGATAAGCAGCACTTTACTGAATCCTGCAAAAAATTTACGTTAAGCATGACATCTCATACAAAGCTTTCATTCTGTTGGCTGTAGAAGAATGGGGGATATTTTCAGCAATTTAATTACTGGGAAATGTTGCAATTTTGCTGAAAAAAGGAAAACATCACTATTCATTTTCAAAATTGATGGACAAATGGTTCTTGGACGGCATAATACAAAAAAAGAGGAAATCTTACCATCCACTCACCAGTTCTGCTTTCAAAACTTAATTGTAAGCACTTGGCACAGCGAGAACCCAGTCAGCAAAACTAATGAGGTTGAACAGAAGCGGGCTAAGTTTCCCTTGTGGCAGCTTGTGTGCCTAGCAGACATAGACAAGACTATGGACCTAATGTAGGGAGATTCACAGCCGCTATGATATATACAATAATAAGTCTCGCCTGCAGCAAAACTCCACCTGTATATACAAGATCTTCCTGATATTATAACTCTGCCATTATCAGTAGGAGTGTGGACAGTGAATATGAAAACATATTAGAGAAGTGTTTCTTTAAGAAATATATATAATGTTGAATATATTTTGCATAAATTGTAAGAGTCCTTTAAGGCAATTGAGAACAGGGCTGGTTCTAGCTTTACTACTGAATACTGAAATGGCGCTCTTCCTCGCTTCTCCTTTGGAAATCATAAGAATGGTTTGCATGCAGAAAATCTGCAGTATGTAACAGTGCCAGCACAGTGAACATTTTATCTCTATACCCCTAAATATTACCAAAAGATACTACTATATAGGGAGCATATATTCTCAGCGTACATATAACCATCTTACTGGGGGGTGCACCTATTCTTTCTGCTACATAAAATTGTTTGCATCTTATAAACTAATGGTATATTGCTAGGATCTTCCATCACTTGTGATTGGTGGGATTCTGATTTCCATGACACTTAGGCTATATTCACAAAATGGAATTTCCATGCGGAATTCTGCACAGACATTCTGCAGCAGAAGAGTCGCATCCTGATACACAGAAAATGAAAGGAAATGCTGGCTTGGCCAATCACTAGCTGCAATGGTGACCGCCTCAGACACTGACAGGCTCAGGCTACTTTCACACTGACACTATACCCTGTCCCGTTCATAGTCTGTTAGGCTTTTTTTTGCGCTTAATGGATCCTGAAGGGGTTGAAGCACAACGGGCACCGCCTGGTCCCAATGGATCCCACTGACTTTGCAGGGGATCTGTCGGGTGTCTGATATTTTGAAGGAGTTGAGCGGAGAAAAACACCAGACAGGCAGTCATTTTTTTCTCTGCTCAACTTATTTTGTAACGGGACTCCCTTCAGCGGAGCTCAGTGGCAGTGTGGAAGTAGCCTTAGCAGGCATTTCCTTGTTCACACATGGATCAGAAAGTGGTGGTCAGCGGGGACCGGGCAGAGTGAGAATGGCAATGGGATGGAAATCAGAAAGGTAATGGGGAATTGGACAGGTGGGGCCTGTTTTTATTTTTTGTTTTCTTTTTTTACTTAGTCTTAAAAAAACAAAAACAAACCCTATAACAATTAATAAATAAGTTCCAGATGATCCATTAGATTACAGTCAGGGCCGTATTAAAGGAAATCTGTCATCAATGTCAACTGCACTAACCTGTCGGTACAGAGAGATAGTGCAGGTGACACTGATGACAACAGTACTTACCTGGGTAGCTAGCAGCGGGACCCAGCAGAGAACATCAGCGGTAATGTCACTAAGATCAGCCTATGCTCCAAGTCAGCCCCAGAGTGGAAGATACCAAAGGGGATAGCCGGAGAACCACAGCACAGAATGGGACCAGGTAAGTATTGTTGTCATCAGTGTCTCTTGCAATATCTGTCTGTACTAACAATTTCGTGCAGGTGTACGGATTCCATTTTAGTACATCGTCATCAGCTGTAACTCCGTCCCGTGTCAGGAGAAACAACGTACCACCTCTTCCCTCAGACCAATCTCCAGTCAGTCATCAGCCACAAGTCCTTCCTCTCTCCTCCGTCATCCCTCAGACGAAAAACTTTCTGCCGTATAGCAGAGCCGAGTCAGTGTCGGCTCACAGCTATACGGGTTCTTCTATACATGATACTCAGTGTCGGCTCTGCTATACATACTCTGTAGCACATGTAGTGTCTGTAGTACACCTGAAAGTTTCACAGTTTCGCAATGCTATACATGCTGTGCAGCGTCAGCTCTGCTATGCGACAGGAAGTTTCGTCTGAAGGAGAATCGTCTGAGACATGACGGAGTTTTGGATGAGAGAGTTTCGGATAAGGGAGGAAGGAGTTGTGGCTGATGGATGACAACGATTGGTGTGAGGGAGGAGGCGGGACACCATTTTGCCTGACGGGGACGGAGTTACAGCTGACAACTGACCAAGCCCATTTTGGTCTTAACCTCTTCAGGACATAGGGCGTATGGATATGCCCTGCATTCCGAGTCCTTAAGGACCGAGGGCATATCCATATGCCCGTGGGAAATCCGGTCCCCACCGCTAGCCGGTTGGGGACCGGAGCCAGATGCCTGCTGAAATCATTCAGCAGGCACCCTGGCACATCGCCCAGTGGGGTCCTGAGACCCCCCATGTCAGCGATCGGAGAAAATCGCATGTCAATTCAGACATGCGATTTTCTCCAATTCGGGGCTGATCGGGTCTCTGGTGACCCGATCACCCGGAAAATAGGGCTGATCGGAGTTGTCAGCAACACCCCCGATCAGCCTAAAGGATTGGAGTGAGATCGCAAAGCTGTGATCTACTCCTATCCCCTGCCATTACTCAGAACGGAGTTCTGACCAATGGCAGCGCAGGACAGGGGGTTGCCATGGCAACCCCCCGTTCTGCCCGCCCCTGGATGTCGAGGGGCTCTGGGAAGAAGATGGAGGCCGTACCTGCAGGAGAAGATGCCTGGGGACCTGGGATCTTCGCTGGAGCCTGCAGGGTCCTGATCAGGTAGGGAATCGACAGTGGGGGGGGGGGGGGGGATTGAAAGTAAAAGTAAATTGATCTTTACTGTGGCAACCACTAGTGGGGCCAAACTGCAACTCCCAGCATGCCCAGAGAGCCAAAGGCTGTCTGGGCATGCTGGGAGTTGTAGTTTTGCAACATCTAGAGGGTCACAGTTAGGAGACCACTGTTACAGTGGTGCCCAAGCAGCAGCCCTCCAGATGTTGCCAAACTACAACTCTCAGCATGCCTCGACTGCCCAGGCATGCTGGGAGTTGTAGTTCTGTAACATCTGTCCCTTCAGATTTAGCAATTTTTATGACATTTTTGAAAATTGCTGCTCTACTTTGAAGCCCTCTAATTTTTTCAAAAAGCAAAAGTATGTCCATTTTATGATGCCAAAATAAAGTGGACATATTGTGTTTGTGAAGAAAAATAAAATTTATTGGGAATATCCATTTTCCTTACAAGCAGAGAGCTTCAAAGTTAGAAAAATGCAAAATTTTCAAAATTTTCATGACATTTTGGGATTTTTCACCAAAAAAGGATGCAATTAACGCCGAAAATTTACCACCAAAATAAAGTAGAATATGTCACGAAAAAACAATCTCAGAATCAGAATATTCGGTAAAAGTGTTTTCACGTTATTAATTTGTAAAGTGACGGTGGTCATAATTGCGAAAAAGGGCTCAGTCCTTAAGGTGAAAAAGGGCTGCGTCCTTAAGGGGTTAAAGGGGTACTCCGGTGGAAATTTTTTTTTTTAAATCAACTGGTGCCAGAAAGTCAAACAGATTTGTAATTGAATTCTATAAAAAATATTTCCCCTTACTGTAGTTTTTAGCAGCTGTATGCTTCAGAGGAAATTCTTTTCTTTTTGAATTTCTTTATTGTCTTGTCCACAGTGCTCCCACAGTGCTCTCTGCTGACACCTGATGCCCATATCAGGCACTGTCCAGAGCCAGAGAAAATCCTCATAGCAAACCTATGCTTCTCTGGACAGTTCCTGACACGGACAGAGGTATCGGCAGAGAGCACTGTGGACAAGACAAAAAAGAACTTCAAAAAGAAAAGAATTTCCTCTGTAGCATACAGCTGCTAAGAAGTACTGGAAGGGTAAAGATTTTTTCATAGAAGTAATTTACAAATCTGTTTAACTTTCTGGCATCAGTTCATTTAAAAAAAAAAAAAAAAGTTTACCACCGGAGTTCCCCTTTAAGACCAGGCATTATCCATTAACCAGGCATTTAACTAACCTTATATTTTAATAGTTTGGACATTTACACATGTGGCAGTACCAAATATGATTATTTTTATTTTTTATTGCATTAATTTATTTAAAAAATGGGAAGGGGGGGGGGGGGGGGAATTAAAACTTTTATGAGGAAGGGCTTAATTCACTTTTATTACCTTTTTTTTTACACTTTATTTTTATTTCAGTCCATATAGGGGGCTATACCATGCAATATTTCGATTGCATACATTGTTTAATGCAATACCATAGCATAGCATTGAGCAATGTTATCGGTGCTCTGCTGCTCCAGCCTGCTGAAGCTTCCTGGAGCAGCAAAGGACCAATCAGATGGTGATGAGGCTGGTAAGCGCCCTCCCGCCTTCCCCTTTACTGATCGGGACATCGTGATTTTACCGCAATGGTCCCGATCATCTCCCGGGAGCTGCTGGGATCATTAACCCAGCATTGTATACACCGCAATCAACTTTGATTGTGGCGTCTAAAGGGTTAATGCCGGGCTTCGGTCTGATTGGTGATGTCCGGCATTAACCAAGAGTCCTGGCTTCTGATAGCAGTTGGGGACCCACCTGGTTTGACGCACGCTCAGCTCGTTAACATGCTTCAAACACTGGAAACGGGACCAGGGCATACAGGTATGCCCTTGGTCCTTAAGGTGTTAAAGGCGTACTCTGGTGAAAAACAATTAATTTTTTTTATCAACTTGTGGCAGAAAGTTAAACAGATTTGTAATTTACTGCTATATAAAAAATCTTTATGCTTCCAGTACTTATATAGCTGCTGTATGCTCCACAGGAAGTTGTGTAGTTCTTTTCTGTCTGACCACAGTGCTCTTTGCTGACATCTCTGCCCATGTCAGGAACTGTCAAGAGCAAGATAGTTTTGCTATGGGGATTTGCTCCTGCTCTGGACGGTTCCTGACACGGACAGAGGTGTCAGCAGAGAGCACTGTGGTCAGACAGAAAAGAAATACACAACTGTTTAACTTTCTGTTTTACTATTCTGCTTATACACTGCTCAAAAAAATAAAGGGAACACTAAGATAACACATCCTAGATATGAATGAACTAATCGTATGAAATACTTTTGTCTTTACATAGTTGAATGTGCTGACAACAAAATCACACAAAAATTATCAATGGAAATCAAATTTTTCAACCCATGGAGGTCTGGATACGAAGTCACACTCAAAATCAAAGTGGAAAACCACATTACAGGCTGATCCAACTTTGATGTAATGTCCTTAAAACAAGTCAAAATGAGGTTCAGTACTGTGTGTGGCCTCCACATGCTCATATGACCTCCCTACAATGCCTGGGCTCCTGATGAGGTGGTGGATGGTCTCCTGAGGGATGTCCTCACAGACCTGGACTAAAGCATCCGCCAACTCCTGGACAGTCTGTGGTGCAACGTGGTGTTGGTGGATGGAGCGAGACATGATGTCCCAGATGTACTCAGTCGGATTCAGGTCTGGGGAACGGGCGGGCCAGTCCATAGAATCAATGCCTCCCTCTTGCAGGAATTGCTGACACACTCCAGCCACATGAGGTCTAGCATTGTCTTGCATTAGGAGGAACCCAGGGCCAACCGCACCAGCATATGGTCTCACAAGGGGTCTGAGGATCTCATCTCTGTACCTAATGGCAGTCAGGCTACCTCTGGCAAGCAAAGAAATGCCACCCCACACAGTTTCTGATCCACCGCTAAACCAGTCATGCTGGAGGATGTTGCAGGCAGCAGAACATTCTCCAGTGGTCCTCCTGCTCCTCCTTGCACAAAGGCGGCGGTAGCGGTCCTGTTGCTGGGTTGTTGCCCTCCTATGGCCTCCTCCACGTCTCCTGATGGACTGGCCTGTCTCCTGGTAGCGCATCCATGCTCTGGACACTACACTGATGGATACAGCAAACCTTCTTGCCACAGCTCGCATAGCTCGCATCGATGTGCCATCCTGGATGAGCTGCACTACCTGAGCCACTTGTGACGGTTGTAGATTCCGTCTCATGCTACCACTAGAGTGAAAGCAGTGCCAGCATTCAAAAGTGACCAAAACATCAGCCAGGAAGCATAGGAACTGAGAAGTGGTCTGTGGTCACCACCTGAAGAACCACTCCTTTATTAGGGGTGTCTTGCTTATTGCCTATAATTTCCACCTGTTGTCTGTTCTATTTGCACAACAGCATGTGAAATTGATTGTCAATCAGTGTTGCTTCCTGAGTGGACTGTGTGATTTCACAGAAGTGTCATTGACTTGGAGTTAAATTGTGTTGTTTAAGTGTTCCCTTTATTTTTTTGAGCAGTGTATATTAGGTCTTATCCTCCAGTCACCTTCAGGGCTGCACTCACTATTCTGCTCTTTCATCATATCTTATACGCCAATCACATCCACTCCCTACACAACAAAAACTGAAAAAGTGCACTTTTTTCGTCGCCCCCCCCCCCCCAAAAAAAAAAAAAAAAAAAAAAAAAGAAAAGAAAACAAATTAATTAAATTTAAAAAAAATATATGTTTTTTATTAATACATTATCTGGGCCAGTGATTTTACTAGCAGGATAATGGATCTGAAGACTGTCACTCCAGTACAGGATCTTGTGTGTAGACAGTGAACTCACTAGCAGAATAGCTCTGGAGTATAACACAAAGTGTAAATCAGGATCAGTACAAGATACGCAATGTAATGTTTGCACTCAGTGATCCACCTTTCTATGTAATTTAATCCTATATGCAAACTCTAAAATGGGATACAAAGGTGGATGAGCACAGCTATTAAAAATGAGTCCCATTTCTTCTTCACCTTGTGTTGTTCAGCAGAAGGGGCATAACAACAACGAAAGGCCAGGTTCACACTTCAGAATATTTCGTAGTACAGTGATCCCTCAACTTACAATGGCCTCAACATACAATAGTTTCAACATACAATGGTCTTTTCTGGACCATTATAACTTGAAACCAGACTCAACATACAATGTACAGACAGTCCAGATCTGTGAAAAGAGTCAATGGCTGGAAGACCAATCAGAATGGGCATTCACTGGTGAAACCCCTGTATTACTGAAGTGCATGCACTGACTGGTGTCTGGTAGCGCCCCCTACAGTACAGGGAGGTATTACATGTTCTGTACTACTCTTTACCTGTCCCAGGGTTACCTGCTCCTTTGGACACCAGGTGAGGGCGGCTCCATGTTACCTTTTGGGACACTTTGTGTACTGTACAGGACCCCGAAGAAGCTCCTGTCCTCTACATAGACCAGTGTTTTCCCAAGCAGGGTGCCCACAGCTGTTGCAAAACTACAACTCCCAGCATGCCCGGACAGCCTTTGGCTGTCCGGGCATGCTGGGAGTTGTAGTTTTGCAACAGCTGGAGGCTCCCTGCTTGGGAAACACTGACATAGACAGTGATTACAGCTCCCAGCAGATATTTCTTACTTTTATATGTAAGGATTTGCTTTATCTATATTAGTTATCTACTTATTTTTCTTTATTCCTCACTTTTTCCTATTTTTGGATGACATTTTGGTGGCTTCAGAACCAATTACCAGGTTTCCATAGAGTTATGGTCTCAACATACAATGGCCGTCCTGGAACCGATTAATATTGTAACTTGAGGGACCACTCTATACATTTTTTTATGGTAACATAGAAGTGTGAACCCGGCCCAACACTAGCACAGTACATACGTTGCTCACAACACAAAATATAATCTCATGTAAGCAAATTCCAAAAGAAATTCACTGCCGAGAAATAAATGCAAGTGATGCATATCGCCGCTGCATGTGCTATGGCGGCTGCCAGCAATCCGTTTTTTCTGATCAAGCATAGTTTAAGGAAGCCTTAAGGCTAAACAGATGAGTCTACGTGGATAATAGCGTAGTTATGTGTTCTGGGAATACAACTGCTAGGTGAGAAGCAGGAATAAAGACTAAATGTAAAATTACGGCGCTGTAATGTGACATTTATCACTCCGGGTTGGTGCATTTCTTGAAAATAAGCAAGATAATTAAAACCAAATTTATTTTGGTAATAGAGAGATGACAAAAAGGCTTGAGTAACCTTGAAATTAATTCACACTGAACCAGTCGCCATAAACAAAGGCTTTCTACTTGTGTTTTCAACAGCTGAAATTACGCGTGCAGTGACAATAAATGTACATTTCTACAGAGAGATCCGGCCCGGTAACTGCCACCACACAAATAATTACTGTTTTACTGTTGCTCTATTGATGATATAGATGTGTTAATTGGCTGGAGTTCCAAGGGAGACACATTTCATCCTAAAGGTATGTTCACACACCACTGAAATGCTGCAGATTTGTTGTAGAGGTCAAAATTTGAAGCATATCTGCAGAAAAGCCACAACATTTCATTTCTGTGTGAACATACCTACCGTATATACTCTAGTATAAGCAGACCCGAATATAAGCCTAGGCCCCGAATTTCACCCCAAAAACCCAGGAAAAGTTATTGACTCGACTATAAGCCTACGGTGGGAAATACATCATCCCCCCTGTCATCATCCAGACCCCCGTCATCATCACCCTGCCATCATCCAGACCCCGTCATCATCACCCTGTCATCATCCAGACCCCCATCATCATCACCCTGTCATCATCCAGACCCGCATCATCATCACCCTGTCATCATCCCGACCCCCATCATCATCACCCTGTCATCATCCAGACCCCCATCATCATCACCCTGTCATCATCCAGACCCCCGTCATCATCACCCTGTCATCATCCAGACCCCCATCATCATCACCCTGTCATCATCCAGACCCCCGTCATCATCACCCTGTCATCATCCAGACCCCCGTCATCATCACCCTGTCATCATCCAGACCCCCGTCATCATCACCCTGTCATCATCCAGACCCCCGTCATCATCACCCTGTCATCACCCCCCCCTTCATCATCACCCTGTCATCATCCAGACCCCCGTCATCATCACCCTGTCATCACCCCCCCCCCCTTCATCATCACTGACTCTCAATCCCTTCAATCAATGGTCTTCAACCTGTGGACCTCCAGATGTTGCAATACTACAACTCCCAGCATGCCCGGACATCGGCTGTAGTTTTGAAACATCTGGAGGTCTGCAGGTTGAAGACCATTGCCGGGCCTTCGTCATCATCCAGTAGTTTTCTACTCACTCTTCCTTCCCACCGAGGGGAGGTGAGTAGAAAACTAAAGGGGGGTCAGGATGATGACGAAGGCCGCAGTGGTCTTCAACCTGCGGAGCTCCAGATGTTTCAAAACTACAACTCCCATCGGCTATCTTGGCATGTTGGGAGTTGTAGTTTTTCAAAATCTGGAGGTCCGCAGGTTGAAGACCACTGAAAGGGATTGACAGGCGGAGAGTTCACTCGAGTATAAGCCGAGGGGGGCGTTTTCAGCACGAAAAATCGTGCTGAAAAACTCGCCTTATACTTGAGAATATTCGGTATATAGTATTGGCTCCTATAGAAGGGGTAGAGACTTTCACCTACGATACACAGGCATCATATGTATATACACACAGCTAGTGTAACTTGTACATAGTCATGTAGAAACTATGCTGGATTAAGCTGGTCATCTTCTGGTATATTTTTATGTGTGTACTGCTGGAATAAGTTATACATCCTTCATATAGTATTACGGACCATGCGCTGTTCACATAGCAGAACTTCCGAAACGGAAACATCTGGCACGGAAATTCAAATTCTGTTGTCCGCAGAAAGAATAGACATGCCTATTCTTTCTGCGGACTCCACACAGAAATGCATTGCCGTCTATGAGACGGTGCATTTCTGAGTGGTAATAGCATCGGCATGTTATGCCAGCGTTCTGCTGTCAGGGCAATGTCCGTACGGACATTAGCCCATATGAACATAGCCTTAATCTTCATTTTATATAGTGATATGGATTGTGCTGATATAACCTGGACATCTGGTATAGAATTCTATACACTGCAAGTAAAACTGTATATCTTCTTGTATATAGTGATATGGATCATGCTGGTATAACCTGGGTATATACTGTATATAATTACCGTATATATGTACAGCTGGTATAAGTTATACATCTTCTGTATATAGTGATATGGATCATGCTGGTATAACCTGGCTATATACTGTATATAATTATATATGTACAGCTGGTATAAGTTATATATCTTCTGTATATAGTGATATGGATCATGCTGGTATAACATGGGTATATACTGTATATAATTATATATGTACAGCTGGTATAAGTTATATATCTTCTGTATATAGTGATATGGACCATGCTGGTATAACCTGGGTATATACAGTATATAATTATATATGTACAGCTGGTATATGTTATATATCTTCTGTATATAGTGATATGGACTATACTGGTATAACCTGGGTATATACTGTATATAATTATATATATGTACAGCTGGTATAAGTTATATATCTTCTGTATATAAGGATATGGATCATGCTGGTATAACCTGGGTATATACTGTATATAATTATATATGTACAGCTGGTATAAGTTATACATCTTCTGTATAAAGTGATATGGATCATGCTGATATAACCTGGGTATATACTGTATATAATTATATATGTACAGCTGGTATAAGTTATATATCTTCTGTATATAGTGATATGGATCATGCTGGTATAACCTGGATATATACTGTATATAATTATATATGTACAGCTGGTATAAGTTATATATCTTCTGTATATAGTGATATGGACCATGCTGGTATAACCTGGGTATATACTGTATATAATTATATATGTACAGCTGGTATAAGTTATATATCTTCTGTATATAGTCATATGGATCATGCTGGTATAACCTGGGTATATACTGTATATAATTATATATGTACAGCTGGTATAAGTTATACATCTTCTGTATATAGTGATATGGACCATGCTGGTATAACCTGGGTATATACTGTATATAATTATATATGTACAGCTGGTATAAGTTATACATCTTCTGTATATAGTGATAGGGATCATGCTGGTATAACCTGGGTATATACTGTATATAATTATATATGTACAGCTGGTATAAGTTATACATCTTCTGTATATAGTGATATGGATCATGCTGGTATAACCTCGTATATACTGTATATAATTATATATGTACAGCTGGTATAAGTTATACATCTTCTTGTATATAGTGATATGCATCATGCTGGTATAACCTGGGTATATACTGTATATAATTATATATGTACAGCTGGTATAAGTTATATATCTTCTGTATATAGTGATATGGACCATGCTGGTATAACCTGGGTATATACTGTATATAATTATATATGTGCAGCTGGTATAAGTTATACATCTTCTGTATATAGTGATATGGACCATGCTGGTATAACCTGGGTATATACTGTATATAATTATATATGTACAGCTGGTATAAGTTATACATCTTCTGTATATAGTGATATGGACCATGCTGGTATAACCTGGGTATATACTGTGTATAATTATATATGTACAGCTGGTATAAGTTATATATCTTCTTGTATATAGTTATATGGACCACGCTGGTATAACCTGGGTATATACTGTATATAATTATATATGTACAGCTGGTATAAGTTATACATCTTCTGTATATAGTGATATGGACCATGCTGGTATAACCTGGGTATATACTGTATATAATTATATATGTACAGCTGGTATAAGTTATACATCTTCTGTATATAATGATATGGATCATGCTGGTATAACCTGGGTATATACTGTATATAATTATATATGTACAGCTGGTATAAGTTATATATCTTCTTGTATATAGTGATATGGATCATGCTGGTATAACCTGGGTATATACTGTATATAATTATATATGTACAGCTGGTATAAGTTATACATCTTCTTGTATATAGTGATATGGATCATGCTGGTATAACCTGGGTATATACTATATATAATTATATATGCACAGCTGGTATAAGTTATATATCTTCTGTATATAGTGATATGGATCATGCTGGTATAACCTGGGTATATACTGTATATAATTATATATGTACAGCTGGTGTAAGTTATATATCTTCTGTATATAGTGATATGCATCATGCTGGTATAACCTGGGTATATACTGTATATAATTATATATGTACAGCTGGTATATGTTATACATGTTCCTGTATATAGTGATATGGATCATGCTGGTATAACCTGGGTATATACTGTATATAATTATATATGTACAGCTGGTATAAGTTATATATCTTCTGTATATAGTGATATGGATCATGCTGGCATAACCTGGGTATATACTGTATATAAAACTATATATACAGCTGGTATAAGTTATATATCTTCTTGTATATAGTGATATGGATCATGCTGGTATAACCTGGTATATACTGTATATAATTATATATGTACAGCTGGTATAAGTTATATATCTTCTGTATATAGTGATATGGATCATGCTGGTATAACCTGGGTATATACTGTATATAATTATATATGTACAGCTGGTATAAGTTATACATCTTCTTGTGTATATAGTGATATGGATCATGCTGGTATAACCTGGGTATATACTGTATATAATTATATATGTACAGCTGATATAAGTTATACATCTTCTGTATATAGTGATATGGATCATGCTGGTATAACCTGGGTATATTCTGTATATAATTATATATGTACAGCTGGCATAAGTTATACATCTTCTGTATATAGTGATATGGAACATGCTGGTATAACCTTGGTATATACTGTATATAATTATATATGTACAGCTGGTATAAGTTATACATCTTCTGTATATAGTGATATGGGTCATGCTGGTATAACCTGGGTATATACTGTATATAATTATATATGTACAGCTGGTATAAGATATACATCTTCTTGTATATATTGATATGGATCATGCTGGTATAACCTGGGTATATACTGTATATAATTATATATGTACAGCTGGTATAAGTTATATATCTTCTTGTATATAGTTATATGGACCATGCTGGTATAACCTGGGTATATACTGTATATAATTATATATATGTACAGCTGGTATAAGTTATACATCTTCTGTATATAGTGATATGGATCATGCTGGTATAACCTGGGTATATACTGTATATAATTATATATGTACAGCTGGTATAAGTTATACATCTTCTGTATATAGTGATATGGATCATGCTGGTATAATCTGGGTATATACTGTATATAATTATATATGTACAGCTGGTATACGTTATATACCTTCTGTATATAGTGATATGCATCATGCTGGTATAACCTGGGTATATACTGTATATAATTATGTATGTACAGCTGGTATAAGTTATACATCTTCTGTATATAGTGATATGGATCATACTGGTATAACCTGGGTATATACTGTATATAATTATATATGTACAGCTGGTATATGTTATACATCTTCTTGTATATAGTGATATGTATCATGCTGGTATAACCTGGTATAGACTGTATATAATTATATATGTACAGCTGGTATAAGTTATACATATTCTGTATATAGTGATAAGGATCATGCTGGTATAACCTGGGTATATACTGTATATAATTATATATGTACAGCTGGTATAAGTTATACATCTTCTGTACAGTGGCGTTGCGACCCGGGTGCGGGGGGTGCGGCCCGCACCAGATGACACCAACCTAATGGGGTGACACCAAGACGCTCCGTAGCCCCACCCCCCCCATCTGTGCCCGACCGGCCTCCCATCCGTCAGCACCCCCCCCCCCCCCCGCGCGCTGTGTGTGCGGTGCGCCCGTCCATCAGCAACCCCCCTCTTTCTCCTGCACTGTGCGCCCGTCCATCATCACACCCCCCCTCACCTTCACCAGCATTGTGCCCGGCCTCCGCTCCCACGTCTGCGCCGGCCTGACGTCACACCGCATGGCCGCGCAGGAGGACGTCAGTTACGTCACTCGCACGGCGCCCGGTGAGAAGGAGTGCTGCGCTGGATAGGTGAGTGTGTATGTCTGTCTCTCTGTCTGTCTCTATCTATGCTTGTGTGTGTGTATGAGACTCTGTGTGTGTGTGACTGTGTGTGTGTGTGTGTGTGTGTGTGACTGTGTATGTGTGTCTGTGAGTGTGTGTCTCTCTGACTGTGTGTGTTTGTGTGTCTCTCTCTCTCTGTCTTGTATGTGTTTTTTGTGTGTGTGTGTGTGTGGGGGGTGGTTGTATAACCAGCAATCTATTGTGGGGAGACTTTGACCCATTGTGGGGAACCTGCAAGGGAACCTGCGGCCTAATGTGGGGAAACTACTACCAAGTGTGGGGAGTCTATGCTACCTTATGTGGGGAGTCTATGCTAACTTATGTGGGGAATCTGTGCTACCTAATGTGGGGAAATTGCTACCTAATGTGGGGAATCTGTGCTACCTAATGTGGGGAAATTGCTACCTAATGTGGGGTAACTGGTACCTACCTAATGTGGGGGAACTGGTACCAAATGTGGGGAATCTATGCTGCCTAATGTGGGGAATAGATGCTACCTAATGTGGGGAAACTGCGACCTACCTAATGCGGGGGAACTGCTGCCTACCTAATGCTCCCCCCCTGACAGTAGCACCCTCATCATCCACCAGCAACACCCCCCCAGCAGCACCTCCATCAGCAGATCCTGATGGTGGATGATGGCGGTGCTCCTGCCAGGAGGATGATCCTGCGGATGGATGATGGGGATGATACTGCCAGGGGGGATGGCCAGTAGCACCCTCATCATCCTCCAGCTACACCCCCCGAGTAGTAGCACCCCCATCATCCACTAGCAACACCACCAATACCCCCCTCCCGTCGTAATAGCATCAGCTAACGGATGTTGAGGGGTGTTACTGCGGTTGTGGTATTATATTCAGAGGGTGCACTGTATGGCAACGTTATATTCAGAGGGCGCCGTTTGTGGTAGTATTATATTCAGAGGGCGCCGTTTGTGGTAGTATTATATTCAGAGGGCGCAGTTTGTGGTAGTATTATATTCAGAGGGCGCAGTTTGTGGTAGTATTATTAGAGATGAGCGAACTTACAGTAAATTCGATTCGTCACAAACTTCTCGGCTCGGCAGTTGATGACTTATTCTGCGTAAATTAGTTCAGCCTTCAGGTGCTCCGGTGGGCTGGAAAAGGTGGATACAATCCTAGGAAAGAGTCTCCTAGGAC
The DNA here is from genome assembly GCF_029499605.1 of Hyla sarda. Lineage (NCBI taxonomy): Eukaryota > Metazoa > Chordata > Amphibia > Anura > Hylidae > Hyla > Hyla sarda. The sequence goes on along the minus strand of NC_079194.1, from coordinate 160,460,612 downwards.
TGTATCCACCTTTTCCAGCCCACGGTAGCACCTGAAAGCTGAACTAATTTATGCAGGAAAAGTCATCAACTGCCGAGCAGAGAAGTTTGTGACGAGTTGAATTTACTGTAGTTTGCTCATCTCTAAGTATTATATTCAGAGGGCGCAGTGGGTGGTAGTATTATATTCAGAGGGTACAGTATGTGGCGGTATTATATTCAGGGGTACAGTATGTGGCAGATTTATATTCAGGGGTACAGTATGTGGCAGATTTATATTCAGGGGTACAGTATGTGGCAGATTTATATTCAGAGGGTACAGTATGTGGCAGATTTATATTCAGAGGGTACAGTATGTGGCAGATTTATATTCAGAGGGTACAGCATGTGGCAGATTTATATTCAGAGGGCACAGTTTGTGGTAGTATTATATTCAGAGGGTACAGTATGTGGTAGTATTATATTCAGTGGGTACAGTGTGTGGCGGTATTATATTCAGGGGTACAGTATGTGGCAGATTTATATTCAGAGGGTACAGTATGTGTTGGTATTATATTCAGAATGTACAGTGTGTGGTAGTATTATATTCAGTGGGTATGGTGTATGGAAGGTTTATAATCAAAGAGTATAGTGTATAGTAGTATTATATTTAGAGGATACAGTGTCTGGCAGGTTTATAATAATAATTGTTTTCATATAGAGGATGAGAATGCGCTGACATAGTGAGGAGACGTCTGGGCGTCACATTCTGCAGAGAGAAGTTTTAGCTGGATCAAGTCCTGGCGGTATGCACCATCTGAATTAGATAAGGGAAGACTATAGAGAAGACGTCACCTGTAGTCATTGTGTATTCTCCTCACTATAGAGAAGACGTCACCTGTAGTCACTGATATCATTGTACATTCTCCTCACTATAGAGAAGACGTCACCTGTAGTCACTGATATCATTGTGTATTCTCCTCACTATAGAGAAGACGTCACCTGTAATCACTGATATCATTGTGTATTCTCCTCACTATAGAGAAGATGTCCCCTGTAATCACTGATATCATTGTGTATTCTCCTCACTATAGAGAAGACATCCCCTGTAGTCACTGATGTCATTGTGTATTCTCCTCACTATAGAGAAGACGTCCCCTGTAGTCAGATATCATTGTGTATTCTCCTCACTATAGAGAAGATGTCACCTGTAGTCACTGATATCATTGTGTATTCTCCTCACTATAGAGAAGATGTCACCTGTAGTCACTGATATCATTGTGTATTCTCCTCACTATAGAGAAGATGTCACCTGTAGTCACTGATACCTGTTACGCCGAGCGCTCCGGGTCCCCGCTCCTCCCCGGAGCGCTCGCTTCACTCCCTCCGCTGCAGCGCTCCGGTCACGTCCTCTGACCCGGGGCGCTGCGATCCCGCTGCCAGCCGGGATGCGATTCGCGATGCGGGTAGCGCCCGCTCGCGATGCGCACCCCGGCTCCCCTACCTGACTCGCTCCCCGTCTGTTCTGTCCCGGCGCGCGCGGCCCCGCTCCCTAGGGCGCGCGCGCGCCGGGTCTCTGCGATTTAAAGGGCCACTGCGCCGCTGATTGGCGCAGTGGTTCCAATTAGGGTTTTCACCTGTGCACTTCCCTATATTACCTCACTTCCCTTGCACTCCCTTGCCGGATCTTGTTGCCTTAGTGCCAGTGAAAGCGTTCCTTGTGTGTTCCTTGCCTGTGTTTCCAGACCTTCTGCCGTTGCCCCTGACTACGATCCTTGCTGCCTGCCCCGACCTTCTGCTACGTCCGACCTTGCTTCTGCCTACTCCCTTGTACCGCGCCTATCTTCAGCAGCCAGAGAGGTGAGCCGTTGCTAGTGGATACGACCTGGTCACTACCGCCGCAGCAAGACCATCCCGCTTTGCGGCGGGCTCTGGTGAAAACCAGTAGTGGCTTAGAACCGGTCCACTAGCACGGTCCACGCCAATCCCTCTCTGGCACAGAGGGTCCACTACCTGCCAGCCGGCATCGTGACAGTAGATCCGGCCATGGATCCCGCTGAAGTTCCTCTGCCAGTTGTCGCTGACCTCACCACGGTGGTCGCCCAGCAGTCACAACAGATAGCGCAACAAGGCCAACAGCTGTCTCAACTGACCGTTATGCTACAACAGTTGCTACCACAGCTTCAGCAGTCATCTCCTCCGCCAGCTCCTGCACCTCCTCCGCAGCGAGTGGCCGCTCCTGGGATACGCTTATCCTTGCCGGATAAATTTGATGGGGACTCTAAGTTTTGCCGTGGCTTTCTTTCCCAATGTTCCCTGCATCTGGAGATGATGTCGGACCTGTTTCCCACTGAAAGGTCTAAGGTGGCTTTCGTAGTCAGTCTTCTGTCCGGAAAAGCCCTGTCATGGGCCACACCGCTCTGGGACCGCAATGACCCCGTCACTGCCTCTGTACACTCCTTCTTCTCGGAAATCCGAAGTGTCTTTGAGGAACCTGCCCGAGCCTCTTCTGCTGAGACTGCCCTGTTGAACCTGGTCCAGGGTAATTCTTCCGTTGGCGAGTATGCCGTACAATTCCGTACACTTGCTTCAGAATTGTCCTGGAATAATGAGGCCCTCTGCGCGACCTTCAAAAAAGGCCTATCCAGCAACATTAAAGATGTTCTGGCCGCACGAGAAATTCCTGCTAATCTACATGAACTTATTCACCTAGCCACTCGCATTGACATGCGTTTTTCTGAAAGGCGTCAGGAACTCCGCCAAGATATGGACTCTGTTCGCACGAGGCGTTTCGTCTCCTCGGCTCCTCTCTCCTCTGGTCCCCTGCAATCTGTTCCTGTGCCTCCCGCCGTGGAGGCTATGCAGGTCGACCGGTCTCGCCTGACACCTCAAGAGAGGACACGACGCCGTATGGAGAACCTCTGCCTGTACTGTGCTAGTACCGAACACTTCCTGAGGGATTGTCCTATCCGTCCTCCCCGCCTGGAAAGACGTACGCTGACTCCGCACAAAGGTGAGACAGTCCTTGATGTCTACTCTGCTTCTCCACGTCTTACTGTGCCTGTGCGGATGTCTGCCTCTGCCTTCTCCTTCTCTACAGTGGCCTTCTTGGACTCTGGATCTGCAGGAAATTTTATTTTGGCCTCTCTCGTCAACAGGTTCAACATCCCGGTGACCAGTCTCGCCAGACCCCTCTACATCAATTGTGTAAATAATGAAAGATTGGACTGTACCATACGTTTCCGCACGGAGCCCCTTCTTATGAGCATCGGATCTCATCATGAGAGGATTGAACTTTTGGTCCTCCCCAATTGCACCTCGGAGATTCTCCTTGGACTTCCCTGGCTTCAACTTCATTCCCCAACCCTGGATTGGTCCACTGGGGAGATCAAGAGTTGGGGGTCCTCTTGTTCCAAGAACTGTCTAAAACCGGTTCCCAGTAACCCTTGCCGTAACTCTGTGGTTCCTCCAGTAACCGGTCTCCCTAAGGCCTATATGGACTTCGCGGATGTTTTCTGCAAAAAACAAGCTGAGACTCTACCTCCTCACAGGCCTTATGATTGCCCTATCGACCTCCTCCCGGGTACTACTCCACCCCGGGGCAGAATTTATCCTCTCTCTGCCCCAGAGACTCTTGCCATGTCCGAATACGTCCAGGAGAATCTAAAAAAGGGCTTTATCCGTAAATCCTCCTCTCCTGCCGGAGCCGGATTTTTTTTTGTGTCCAAAAAAGATGGCTCCCTACGTCCTTGCATTGACTACCGCGGTCTTAATAAAATCACGGTTAAGAACCGCTACCCCTTACCCCTCATCTCTGAACTCTTTGATCGCCTCCAAGGTGCCCACATCTTCACTAAATTGGACTTAAGAGGCGCCTATAACCTCATCCGCATCAGAGAGGGGGACGAGTGGAAAACGGCATTTAACACCAGAGATGGACACTTTGAGTATCTGGTCATGCCCTTTGGACTGTGCAATGCCCCTGCCGTCTTCCAAGACTTTGTCAATGAAATTTTTCGTGATCTGTTATACTCCTGTGTTGTTGTATATCTGGACGATATCCTAATTTTTTCTGCCAATCTAGAAGAACACCGCCAGCATGTCCGTATGGTTCTTCAGAGACTTCGTGACAACCAACTCTATGCCAAAATTGAGAAATGTCTGTTTGAATGCCAATCTCTTCCTTTTCTAGGATATTTGGTCTCTGGCCAGGGACTACAGATGGATCCAGACAAACTCTCTGCCGTCTTAGATTGGCCACGCCCCTCCGGACTCCGTGCTATCCAACGCTTTTTGGGGTTCGCCAATTATTACAGGCAATTTATTCCACATTTTTCTACCATTGTGGCTCCTATCGTGGCTTTAACCAAAAAAAATGCTGATCCCAAGTCCTGGCCTCCTCAAGCAGAAGACTCCTTTAAACGACTCAAGTCTGCCTTTTCTTCGGCTCCCGTGCTCTCCAGACCTGACCCTTCCAAACCCTTCCTATTGGAGGTTGATGCCTCCTCAGTGGGAGCTGGAGCTGTTCTTCTACAAAAAAATTCTTCCGGGCATGCTGTCACTTGTGGTTTTTTCTCTAGGACCTTCTCTCCAGCGGAGAGGAACTACTCCATCGGGGATCGAGAGCTTCTAGCCATTAAATTAGCACTTGAGGAATGGAGGCATCTGCTGGAGGGATCAAGATTTCCTGTTATTATCTACACCGACCACAAGAACCTCTCCTACCTCCAGTCTGCCCAACGGCTGAATCCTCGCCAGGCCCGGTGGTCTCTGTTCTTTGCCCGATTTAATTTTGAGATTCACTTTCGTCCTGCCGATAAGAACATTAGGGCCGATGCTCTCTCTCGTTCCTCGGATGCCTCAGAAGTTGATCTCCCTCCGCAACACATCATTCCACCTGACTGCCTGATCTCCACTTCTCCTGCCTCCATCAGGCAGACTCCTCCAGGAAAGACCTTTGTTTCTCCACGCCAACGCCTCGGAATCCTCAAATGGGGTCACTCCTCCCATCTCGCAGGTCATGCGGGCATCAAGAAATCTGTGCAACTCATCTCCCGCTTCTATTGGTGGCCGACTCTGGAGACGGATGTTGGGGACTTTGTGCGAGCCTGCACTATCTGTGCCCGGGATAAGACTCCTCGCCAGAAGCCCGCTGGTTTTCTTCATCCTCTGCCTGTCCCCGAACAGCCTTGGTCTCTGATTGGTATGGATTTTATTACTGATTTACCCCCTTCCCGTGGCAACACCGTTATTTGGGTGGTCGTTGATCGATTCTCCAAAATGGCACATTTCATCCCTCTTCCTGGTCTTCCTTCTGCGCCTCAGTTGGCTAAACAATTTTTTGTACACATTTTTCGTCTTCACGGGTTGCCTACGCAGATTGTCTCGGATAGAGGGGTCCAATTCGTGTCTAAATTCTGGAGGGCTCTCTGTAAACAACTCAAGATTAAATTAAATTTTTCCTCTGCATATCATCCCCAGTCCAATGGACAAGTAGAAAGAATTAACCAGATCCTGGGTGATTATTTGCGACATTTTGTTTCCTCCCGCCAGGATGACTGGGCAGATCTCCTTCCATGGGCCGAATTCTCGTATAACTTCAGGGTCTCTGAATCTTCCTCCAAATCCCCATTTTTCGTGGTGTACGGCCGTCACCCTCTTCCCCCCCTCCCTACCCCCTTGCCCTCTGGTCTGCCCGCTGTGGATGAAATTTCTCGTGACCTTTCCATTATATGGAGAGAGACCCAAAATTCTCTCTTACAGGCTTCTTCACGCATGAAGAGGTTCGCGGATAAGAAAAGAAGAGCTCCCCCCGTTTTTTCCCCTGGAGACAAGGTATGGCTCTCCGCTAAATATGTCCGCTTCCGTGTCCCTAGCTACAAGTTGGGACCACGCTATCTTGGTCCTTTCAAAATTTTGTGTCAAATTAATCCTGTCTCTTATAAACTTCTTCTTCCTCCTTCTCTTCGTATCCCTAATGCCTTTCACGTCTCTCTTCTCAAACCACTCATCCTCAACCGTTTTTCTCCCAAATCTGTTCCTCCCACTCCTGTTTCCGGCTCCTCGGACGTCTTCTCGGTCAAGGAAATTTTGGCTGCCAAAAAGGTCAGAGGGAAAAATTTTTTTTTAGTAGACTGGGAGGGTTGTGGTCCTGAAGAGAGATCCTGGGAACCTGAGGACAACATCCTTGACAAAAGTCTGCTCCTCAGGTTCTCAGGCTCCAAGAAGAGGGGGAGACCCAAGGGGGGGGGTACTGTTACGCCGAGCGCTCCGGGTCCCCGCTCCTCCCCGGAGCGCTCGCTTCACTCCCTCCGCTGCAGCGCTCCGGTCACGTCCTCTGACCCGGGGCGCTGCGATCCCGCTGCCAGCCGGGATGCGATTCGCGATGCGGGTAGCGCCCGCTCGCGATGCGCACCCCGGCTCCCCTACCTGACTCGCTCCCCGTCTGTTCTGTCCCGGCGCGCGCGGCCCCGCTCCCTAGGGCGCGCGCGCGCCGGGTCTCTGCGATTTAAAGGGCCACTGCGCCGCTGATTGGCGCAGTGGTTCCAATTAGGGTTTTCACCTGTGCACTTCCCTATATTACCTCACTTCCCTTGCACTCCCTTGCCGGATCTTGTTGCCTTAGTGCCAGTGAAAGCGTTCCTTGTGTGTTCCTTGCCTGTGTTTCCAGACCTTCTGCCGTTGCCCCTGACTACGATCCTTGCTGCCTGCCCCGACCTTCTGCTACGTCCGACCTTGCTTCTGCCTACTCCCTTGTACCGCGCCTATCTTCAGCAGCCAGAGAGGTGAGCCGTTGCTAGTGGATACGACCTGGTCACTACCGCCGCAGCAAGACCATCCCGCTTTGCGGCGGGCTCTGGTGAAAACCAGTAGTGGCTTAGAACCGGTCCACTAGCACGGTCCACGCCAATCCCTCTCTGGCACAGAGGGTCCACTACCTGCCAGCCGGCATCGTGACAATACCATTGTACATTCTCCTCTCTACATCAGAGCTGTAGTCACTTGTCAGTTCTACAGTTAGGTCAGTGAAACTACAACTCCCAGCATAACCTCACCACTGCTCAAAGGGGTACTCTACTGGAAAAGATTTTTTTAATCAGCTGGTGCTACAAAGTTAAACAGATTTGTAAATTACTTCTATTTAAAAATCTTAATCCTTCCAGTACTTATTAGCTGCTGTATAAGCGATTTACAGGAAGTTATTTTCCTTTTTAATTTATTTTCCTGTGGAAACATATATTTATTTATTTTAAATCTACTGGTAGCAGAAAGTTAAACAGATTTGTAAATTACTAACATTAAAAAATCTTAATCCTTCCAGTACTTATTAGCTGCTGAATACTAGAGAGGAAATTATTTTCTTTTTGGAACACAGAGCTCTCTGCTGAATCATGACCACAGTGCTCTGTGCTGACACCTCTGTCCATGTCAAGAACTGTCCATAGTAGGAGCAAATCCCCATAGCAAACCTATCCTGCTCTGGACAGTTCCTGACATGGACAGAGGTGTCAGCAAATAGCACTGTGGTCAGACTGGAAAGAACTACACAACTTCCTGTGGAGCATACACCAGCTTATAAGTACTGTAAGTATTAAGATTTTAAATAGAAGTAATTTAAAAATCTGTTTAACTTTCTGGCACCAGTTGATATAAAAGTAAATGTTTTCCAGTGGAGTACCCCTTTAAGTAATTCTGGGAGCTGTATATTTCAATGGTGAAAACTTCTTTAACACTTTCTCATTCTGTGGCAACTGGTATATCTGATTATTATACTGGAATTTCTCACAATGCGCTACAACAGTGGTGTCTGTCACAACAGGCTAAAAACTTACTGAGGGGGGGGGGGGTGGGTAGGTATGGGGGTGACACCATTTTCTACCGCACCGGGTGACACCAACCCTAGCAACGCCACTGCTTCTGTATATAGTGATATGGATCATGCTGGTATAATCTGGGTATATACTGTATATAATTATATATGTACAGCTGGTATAAGTTATGCATCTTCTTGTATATAGTGATATGGATCATGCTGGTATAACCTGGGTATATACTGTATATAATTATATATGTACAGCTGGTATAAGTTATATATCTTCTGTATATAGTGATATGGATCATGCTGGTATAACCTGGGTATATACTGTATATAATTATATATGTACAGCTTGTATAAGTTATATATCTTCTGTATATAGTGATATGGATCATGCTGGTATAACCTGGGTATATACTGTATATAATTATATATGTACAGCTGGTATAAGTTATACATCTTCTGTATATAGTGATATGGATCATGCTGGAATAACCTGGGTATATACTGTATATAATTATATATACAGCTGGTATAAGTTATACATCTTCTGTATATAGTGATATGGACCATGCTGGTATAACCTGGGTATATACTGTATATAATTATATATGTACAGCTGGTATAAGTTATACATCTTCTGTATATAGTGATATGGATCATGCTGGTATAACCTGGGTATATACTGTATATAATTATATATGTACAGCTGGTATATGTTATACATGTTCCTGTATATAGTGATATGGATCATGCTGGTATAACCTGGGTATATACTGTATATAATTATATATGTACAGCTGGTATAAGTTATATATCTTCTGTATATAGTGATATGGATCATGCTGGCATAACCTGGGTATATACTGTATATAAAAATATATATACAGCTGGTATAAGTTATACATTTTCTGTATATAGTGATGTGGATCATGCTGGTATAACCTGGGTATATACTGTATATAATTATATATGTACAGCTGGTATAAGTTATACATCTTCAGTATATAGTGATATGGATCATGCTGGTATAACCTGGGTATATACTGTATATAATTATATATGTACAGCTGGTATAAGTTATACATCTTCTGTATATAGTGATATGGACCATGCTGGTATAACCTGGGTATATACTGTATATAATTATATATGTACAGCTGGTATATGTTATACATGTTCCTGTATATAGTGATATGGATCATGCTGGTATAACCTGGGTATATACTGTATATAATTATATATGTACAGCTGGTATAAGTTATATATCTTCTTGTATATAGTGATATAGATCATGCTGGTATAACCTGGGTATATACTGTATATAATTATATATGTACAGCTGGTATAAGTTATATATCTTCTTGTATATAGTGATATGGACCATGCTGGTATAACCTGGGTATATACTGTATATAATTATATATGTACAGCTGGTATATGTTATACATCTTCTGTATATAGTGATATGGATCATGCTGGTATAACCTGGGTATATACTGTGTATAATTATATATGTACAGCTGGTATAAGTTATATATCTTCTGTATATAGTGATATGGATCATGCTGGCATAACCTGGGTATATACTGTATATAAAAATATATATACAGCTGGTATAAGTTATACATCTTCTGTATATAGTGATATGGATCATGCTGGTATAACCTGGGTATATACTGTATATAATTATATATGTACAGCTGGTATATGTTATACATCTTCTGTATATAGTGATATAGATCATGCTGGTATAACCTGGGTATATACTGTATATAATTATATATGTACAGCTGGTATATGTTATACATCTTCTGTATATAGTGATATGGATCATGCTGGTATAACCTGGGTATATACTGTATATAATTATATATGTACAGCTGGTATAAGTTATACATCTTCTGTATATAGTGATATGGCTCATGCTGGTATAACCTGGGTATATACTATATATAATTATATATGTACAGCTGGTATAAGTTATATATCTTCTGTATATAGTGATATGGACCATGCTGGTATAACCTGGGTATATACTGTATATAATTATGTATGTACAGCTGGTATAAGTTATACATCTTCTGTATATAGTGATATGGACCATGCTGGTATAACCTGGGCATATACTGTATATAATTATATATGTACAGCTGGTATAAGTTATACATCTTCTGTATATAGTGATATGGATCATGCTGGAATAACCTGGGTATATACTGTATTTAATTATATATGTACAGCTGGTATAAGTTATATATCTTCTGTATATAGTGATATAGATCATGCTGGTATAACCTGGGTATATACTGTATATAATTATATATGTACAGCTGGTATAAGTTATACATCTTCTGTATATAGTGATATGGATCATGCTGGTATAACCTGGGTATATACTGTATATAATTATGTATGTACAGCTGGTATAAGTTATACATCTTCTGTATATAGTGATATAGATCATGCTAGTACAACCTGGGTATATACTGTATATAATTATATATACAGCTGGTATAAGTTATACATCTTCTGTATATAGTGATATGGACCATGCTGGTATAACCTGGGTATATACTGTATATAATTATATATGTACAGCTGGTATAAGTTATACATCTTCTTGTATATAGTGATATGCATCATGCTGGTATAACCTGGGTATATACTGTATATAATTATATATGTACAGCTGGTATAAGTTATATATCTTCTGTATATAGTGATATGGATCATGCTGGTATAACCTGGGTATATACTATATATAATTATATATGTACAGCTGGTATAAGTTATACATCTTCTGTATATATTGATATGGATCATGCTGGTATAACCTGGGTATATACTGTATATAATTATATATGTACAGCTGGTATAAGTTATACATCTTCTGTATATAGTGATATGGACCATGCTGGTATAACCTGGGTATATACTGTATATAATTATATATGTACAGTTGGTATATGTTATACATCTTCTGTATATAGTGATATGGATCATGCTGGTATAACCTGGGTATATACTGTATATAATTATGTATGTACAGCTGGTATAAGTTATACATCTTCTGTATATAGTGATATGGACCATGCTGGTATAACCTGGGTATATACTGTATATAATGATATATGTACAGCTGGTATAAGTTATATATCTTCTGTATATAATGATATGGACCATGCTGGTATAACCTGGGTATATACTGTATATAATTATATATGTACAGCTGGTATAAGTTATACATCTTCTGTATATAGTGATATGGATCATGCTGGTATAACCTGGGTATATACTGTATATAATTATATATGTACAGCTGGTATAAGTTATATATCTTCTGTATATAGTGATATGGATCATGCTGGTATAACCTGGGTATATACTGTATATAATTATATATGTACAGCTGGTATAAGTTATACATCTTCTGTATATAGTGATATGGATCATGCTGGTATAACCTGGGTATATATTGTATATAATAATATATGTACAGCTGGTATAAGTTATATATCTTCTGTATATACTGATAACGATCATGCTGGTATAACCTGGGTATATACTGTATATAATTATATATGTACAGCTGGTATAAGTTATACATATGTATATAGTGATATGGATCATGCTGGTATAACCTGGGTATATACTGTATATAATTATATATGTACAGCTGGTATAAGTTATACATCTTCTTGTATATAGTGATATGGACCATGCTGGTATAACCTGGGTATATACTGTATACAATTATATATGTACAGCTGGTATATGTTATATATCTTCTGTATATAGTGATATGGACTATACTGGTATAACCTGGGTATATACTTTATATAATTATATATATGTACAGCTGGTATAAGTTATATATCTTCTGTATATAGTGATATGGATCATGCTGGTATAACCTGGGTATATACTGTATATAATTATATATGTACAGCTGGTATAAGTTATATATCTTCTGTATATAGTGATATGGATCATGCTGGTATAACCTGGGCATATACTGTATATAATTATATATGTACAGCTGGTATAAGTTATACATCTTCTGTATATAGTGATATGGATCATGCTGGAATAACCTGGGTATATACTGTGTATAATTATATATGTACAGCTGGTATAAGTTATATATCTTCTGTATATAGTGATATAGATCATGCTGGTATAACCTGGGTATATACTGTATTTAATTATATATGTACAGCTGGTATAAGTTATATATCTTCTGTATATAGTGATATAGATCATGCTGGTATAACCTGGGTATATACTGTATATAATTATATATGTACAGCTGGTATAAGTTATATATCTTCTGTATATAGTGATATGGACCATGCTGGTATAACCTGGGTATATACTGTGTATAATTATATATGTATTGCTGGTATAAGTTATATATCTTCTGTATGTAGTGATATGGATCATGCTGGTATAACCTGGGTATATACTGTATATAATTATATATGTACAGCTGGTATAAGTTATATATCTTCTGTATATAGTGATATGGATCATACTGGTATAACCTGGGTATATACTGTATATAATTATATATGTACAGCTGGTATAAGTTATATATCTTCTGTATATAGTGATATGGATCATGCTGGTATAACCTGGGTATATACTGTATATAATTATATATGTACAGCTGGTATAAGTTATATATCTTCTGTATATAGTGATATGGATCATGCTGGTATAACCTGGGCATATACTGTATATAATTATATATGTACAGCTGGTATAAGTTATACATCTTCTGTATATAGTGATATGGATCATGCTGGAATAACCTGGGTATATACTGTGTATAATTATATATGTACAGCTGGTATAAGTTATATATCTTCTGTATATAGTGATATAGATCATGCTGGTATAACCTGGGTATATACTGTATTTAATTATATATGTACAGCTGGTATAAGTTATATATCTTCTGTATATAGTGATATAGATCATGCTGGTATAACCTGGGTATATACTGTATATAATTATATATGTACAGCTGGTATAAGTTATATATCTTCTGTATATAGTGATATGGACCATGCTGGTATAACCTGGGTATATACTGTGTATAATTATATATGTATTGCTGGTATAAGTTATATATCTTCTGTATGTAGTGATATGGATCATGCTGGTATAACCTGGGTATATACTGTATATAATTATATATGTACAGCTGGTATAAGTTATATATCTTCTGTATATAGTGATATGGATCATACTGGTATAACCTGGGTATATACTGTATATAATTATATATGTACAGCTGGTATAAGTTATATATCTTCTGTATATAGTGATATGGATCATGCTGGTATAACCTGGGTATATACTGTATATAATTATTTATGTACAGCTGGTATAAGTTATATATCTTCTTGTATATAGTGATGTGGATCATGCTGGTATAACCTGGGTATATACTGTATATAATTATATATGTACAGCTGGTATATGTTATACATCTTCTGTATATAGTGATATGGATCATGCTGGTATAACCTGGGTATATACTATATATAATTATATATGTACAGTTGGTATATGTTATACATCTTCTGTATATAGTGATATGGATCATGCTGGTATAACCTGGGTATATACTGTATATAATTATATATGTACAGCTGGTATAAGTTATACATCTTCTGTATATAGTGATATGGACCATGCTGGTATAACCTGGGTATATACTATATATAATTATATATGTACAGCTGGTATAAGTTATATATCTTCTGTATATAGTGATATGGACCATGCTGGTATAACCTGGGTATATACTGTATATAATTATATATGTACAGCTGGTATAAGTTATATATCTTCTGTATATAGTGATAGGGATCATGCTGATATAACCTGGGTATATACTGTATATAATTATATAGTACGGCTGGTATAGGTTTTGATAAATCTTTCCCAGTATGTACTGCTGATATTGGTTATGCATCTTTATTCTCTATAGTGATATGTCTATCCTCCAAATTGTTCACTTATTCTCAAAGTTATCACAAGTATCCTCTAATATCAGGCATGTTAACTGTGAGTGCTGTGTTGGGTATCTTGTTTGTCTTTGATAAAACTGTTCATCTATAATGAGATCACATGGTCGCTGCTGTTTATGGTCTGTATCCAGGGGCGCAGCTATTACGGTCACAGGAAACGTAACCATGATTGGACCTGCAGAAAAAGGGGGCCATGTGTGAAGATTTAGGGCACATGTCCTGGATCCATAAACAAGCATGTCTATTAATTGTATATGTGCCTTTAAGATGCACACACTGGTGAAAGTACGTTGCATCTCTGAAAGGATAGATCCGCTGATTCCTTCCTTTCACTTCGGCTGGGGCTTCTGGTGCCGGCATTATCTTTGTATAGCATTGCCTGCATCGGTAGTTCAAAGCTGCTCGGGGACAATGTAGAGATTAAGTGTTTTTTTTTTTTTTAGAGAGAATTTTTTTTTCATGTGGACTACAGTATTATGCATACTTTTATATGGGGGCACAGAGAGGAACCAATATTATATTGAGGCACAGATGGGGCCTAATGCTATACAGGGGCACTGAAGGGGCCTAATATTATATGGGGGCACCGAGGGGTCCTAATGCTATATGAGGAAAGTATGTGGGTGTAGTACTATATAAGGGTCGAACTTCAACATGGGGTAGTATGGGGTTGTACTACTATAAGGGGGCAGTATGGGGGACTACTAGTATATGGGAACTAACTACTATATGGGGGCAGTATGGGGACCTAATGCTATGTGGGGCAGAATGGGGGCCTAATAGTGTATGAGCAGTAGGAGGGCCTAATTAATATTTGGGGGTATATCTTGAGCCTAACAACTATATTGGGGCACAGAGGGTGGCAAACTACTATATGGGAACACAGAGGGGGCAAAACTACTATATGGGGGCACAAAGAGGTCCAAATTACAATATGGAAGCACAACCACGCAGGACCGGGCCTCGTCGCAGCCATACATTCCTCCATGTCATGAATGTAGTGCACCTCGCTAAGCTATTCTGTTATCATAGTGGGGAGACAGATTTCCACCTACACAGGATAACACAGCGCGCTGCTGCCAGCGGCAAACACACCAGACCCTTTTTCAAATCTTTCAACCGTCCCGGTATCATATAGAACAGGAGCACTTTAGGGGTGTGTGGGATAACCTAGCCAGTGATCAGCCATGTTAGTTCCGTCACCTGAACCAAAAAGATATGGATGACCAGACAATCCATCCAAATATAGGACATGGTACCTGGGACCGAACTGCACCTCCAGCACACTTCTGGCACATTTGGGTAGAACTAGTGTAGCAACACAGGGACCCAACACCATTGAGAGTATCTTGAAATTGGTCTCCTGCAACTTTACAGAGACCAAGGGTTTGTGACAGAGAAAGAAAGCCCTTTCCCAGTCCTGTACGGTAAAGGTATAGCCCCGCTACCAGTACGAGCCCTTCTGGTAGGAGATTGGGCCAGGTACGCCACCCTGTAAGAGGGTAGCATAAATCAATGACATTAAGTGTCCCGGGGGGTTCTTGTCAATACAGAGTCTCTCAAAAGGGAGAATGGCCCCATGTAAGTCTAGATTCTGTTTCCAGGTATGGTAGAAGTAGATAAGTTGGGTATACTGCCAATTCTGTGCAGCAGTAGGGTTGGGATCTCCAGATGTCTCAGACACTGACTTCACAGAGGACTACTGGAGCACCTGAGAAAACATGAAAAGCACCTCAAGCAGCCTTCCCAAGAAAGCTCCTGCAGCCTGACCCAGGGATAAATCAGGGTTGTCGCGGATCAGGGTAAAGGGGCCATTCGAATGCAAAAGAGCCGCTCTGCCCAGGTATCAATGGTCTAAAACCACAAAACCACCTGTGTCACCAGAGGGAGTCGTGAAAAATTGGAACCCAACCAATAAGTCGGCATGATCCACAGGAGAGCAGTAAGCGCGATGGGGGACTGAAGGCCCTCTAGACCCACCCATAATTTCGAGGAGGAGTGATGGAACCAGTCCAATATTCTAGTTGCCACTGCTGACAAGTAGTGAAGGTAGAGGTCTGACAGCTCAAGTCCTTCACTCAGCTTAGGTCCAATCAGGGTCACACAGGCTACTCTATGGCTGAAGGAGTCCCAAAATAGCGAGTAAACAGCTTAGTGACAGCAAGAGAAAAGAAGCGAGTGAGGAAGAGTCTGGAACAAGTACAGGTGGCGAGGCAAGAGATTCATCTTCAGAACGTACACCTGGAAAGAGGCCAGGGGAGGCCCAAAATTCAAGTCATAGAAATAGAACCGAGACAAGTCCCTTGGAACCTGGACCCCTAAATACTTAATAAATGTAGATGAACACTTGAAGGTGAAATCCCGTCAGAGAGTGGCAACAATCGCCTGACCCAGGGAAATATCCAGTGCATGGTTTTTAGATAAATTGAGCTTGCAGTTAAGGAACCCGCTATATTCCTCCACAATCGAAAGCAGAGCCGACAGGGAGGCCCATGGGTTGGAGTCATACAATAGCAGGTCTTCCGCAAAGGCGGCACACTTAACCTGCTCACATCAGATCTGCACATCCCGGACCCCTCCACATCTTCTGATAGCCTGCAACAGGTGCTCCATGACCAGAACATACAGAAGGGGGGACAAAGTGCAGCCCTGTGTAGTGCCGTTATGGAAAGTGAGTGTGGCCGACAACGCCAGACTTAGTAGATGTTATTCAGCAACAGGATAGCAGTAGTAGTCAGTCATTAGTGGTAATGGTGTGGCAGTATTATTTTTCCCTTGTCACCTGTGTGCACCTGTTACCTATCTGGATGTGCTGATCAAAATTGTTTTCTGTACTGGTATCATTGGTAATAGGAGTCTCAGTATACTGGATCTGGTCAGTAATCTCATACATTCAAAATTGTCTAAGTGATGTTAATGTGAGAAATATGTGATATATATATATATATATATATATATATATATATATATATAATTTTATAGGCCACTCTAATTGTTGGAAAAAGGGCCCATGGCCAGAATTTGCCCTGGGGCACACAGGACCCTAGTTACGCCCCTGTCTGTATCACAGACTATTCGCATGGATAGTCATTGTGAATGAACCTGTTTTTGCACGTGTCTGATGACCGATTGTTACACTTGACAACATTCCTATAAAGGAAGATAATAATAATAGCCATACACTATTAACATCTTCAGAGAGGCATTCCTAAAGGAAAGCATGTAAAGTAGACAGTATAACTAATGTGTTTGCAAGATACATCCAGAACCAGACATGCAAAGCAGTGCTGGGTTTGCCATTGGGCTGTTCTATTTATCCTATGCAATAAATCACTCAGCTCTGCTGCATATACACTGCTCAAAATAAAATAAAGGGAACACTTAAACAACAGAATGCAACTCCAAGTCGATCACACTTCTGTGAAATCACACTGTCCACTCAGGAAGCAACACTGATTGATAATCAATTTCACATGCTGTTGTGCAAATGGAACAAATAACAGGTGGAAATTATAGGCAATTAGCAAGACACCCCCAATAAAGGAGTGGTTCTGCAGGTGGTGACCACAGACCACTTCTCAGTTCCTATGCTTCCTGGCAGTGCTTTCACTTTAGTGGTAGCATGAGACGAAGTCTACAACCCACAAAAGTGGCTCAGGTAGTGCAGCTCATCCAGGATGGCACATCAATCTGAGCTGTGGCAAGAAGGTTTGCTGTGTCTGTCAGTGTAGTGTCCAGAGCATGGAGGCACAACCAGGAGACAGGCCAGTACATTAGGAGATGTGGAGGAGGCCGAAGGAGGGCAACAACCCAGCAGCAGGACCGCTACCTCTGCCTTTGTGCAAGGAGGAGCACTGCCAGAACCCTGCAAAATAACCTCCAACAGGCCACAAATGTGTTTGTGTCCACTCAAATGGTCAGAAATAGACACCATGAGGGTGGTATGAGGGCCCGATGTCCACAGGTGGGGGTTATGCTTACAGCCCAACACTGTGCAGGATGTTTGGCATTTTCCTGACAACACCAAGATTGGCAAATTCACCACTGGCGCCCTGTGCTCTTCACAGATGAAAACAAGTTCACACTGAGCACATGTGACAGATGTGACAGAGTCTGGAGATGCTGTGGAGAACGTTCTGCTGCCTGCAACATCCTCCAGCATGACCGGTTTGGCTGTGGGTCAGTAATAGTGGGGTGGTGGCATTTCTTTGGAGGGCCGCACAGCCCTCCTTGTGCTTGCCAGAGGTAGCCTGACTGCCATTAGGTACTGTCACGATCACACCCTATCGGTCCAGCCAAGACACTAGAGAGATTGTGATGGTGCAAGGGTTAAAGCCACCAGGCTTCTGGGTATCCACTACTAGTCCCAGAAAGTCACCAAATTAACCCTTTGATAAACAAGTTTCACCAGAGCTTCCTTCAGAAAGGTGAGATCAAAGACCAGAGCTGATTAATTAAACATTTAATTTGAGAAAAAATGTATCACAGTGCTAGGTATAAAATAAACAAATGACATACAGGTACAAAAATATATAAAAGAGTTCGGCAAGACAAGTTCAGAAAACAAAAAGAAAGTCCTTACAGCATAATGGCACAGCAGTCCTTGTGAGTGAGAGTCCAGCTGTATCTTATGATGTCTTGTCAGCTTTTGCCACAAACTTGAACAAAGGTTCTACCAGGATCTCAGTTTTATAGTGGGTTTTATTTAGGAGGGAAAAGGGAATTCATCTAAGCCCACAAGGTGGGGTGTTGAACTGCAATCCCTCTTTCCCGGTCCCTTATCTTAGTTTGTTTTATGATGGCCAGAGTGCATGACTTCAAAGGAGGTATAACTAACACAGACAGACAGACAGACCCCCCAATAAAACTGGAATACACGAAAACAAATACACAGTCTGAATGAACCCTCACCCATGCCTTAGATTATACATTATACACAAATACAATTAAAATACACATGTATGATTCCATAATCAGGCCTTGCGCCTGACACCTCCCCCTTAAGATGGGGACAGAGAGATCTTGCCTCTCCAGGCTGATAGATCTGTTGGCATTTACATAATTTACGTAGTTCATAAGGTCAAAAAAAGACCAGAATCCATCAAGTTCCACCTATAACTCTAATGAGTCCCTATTGAGTTGATCCAGAGGAATGCAAAAAAAAAAACTCATACTTAAGGTAAAAATTCATTCCCGACTCCAAATATGGCATCAGAATGGATCCCTTGATCAACATTCTGTCCCTATAGATCTAGAATCCATAACCTGTAATGTTATTATTCTCCAAAAATGCATCCAGACCCCTTTTAAATTCTTTTACAGAGTTCACCATGACCACCTCCTCTGGCAGAGAATTCAACAGTCTCGCTGCTCTTACAGTAAAGAAGCCCCGTCTGTGCTGGTTTAGAAACCTTCTTTCCTCTAGACGTAGAGGATGCCCCCTTGTTATAGATATAGTCCTGGGTATAAATAGATCATGGGAGAGATCTCTTTAAGGTCCCCTGATATATTTATACATAGTTATTAGGTCTCCCCTAAGCCTTCTTTTTTCTAAACTAAATAACCCTAATTCTGATAATCTTTCTGGGTACTGTAGTCCTCCCATTCCCCATATTACTCTGCTTGCCCGTCTTTAACCCTCTCCAGCTCCACTATATCTTTCTTGTACACTGGTGCCCAGTACTGTACACCATTTTCCATGTGTGGTCTGACTAGAGATTTATACAGCGGTAGAATTATTTCCTTGTCGTTTGCATCTATGCCCCTATTAATGCACCCCATGATTTTATTTGCCTTGGCAGCAGCTGCCTGACACTGGTCACTACAGCAAATTTTACTGTTATCTAAGACCCCTAAGTATTTTTCCACGTTAGTCGTCCCAAGTTTTCTCCCATTATATACATAATCCCAACCCAGATTTTTCTTCCCCATGTGCATTACCTTACATTTATCAGTGTTGAACCACATCTGTCACTTCCCAGCCCAAACCTCCAACCTATCCAGATCCATTTGTAACAGTGCACTGTCCTCTATAGTGTTTATTGCTTTACAGAGTTTAGTATCATCTGCAAAGATTGCTACTTTACTATTCAACCCCTCTACAAGGTCATTAATAAATATATTAAATAGAACAGGACCCAAGACTGACCCTGCGGTACCGAACTAGTAACAGTCACCCAATCAGAATAAGTACCAGGAGACCGATCCCTCATAAAGCCATGCTGATATGGGGTCATTCATTTATTTTTATCAATATACTCCAAAATAGCATCTCTTAGAAAACCCTCAAACAATTTACATACAACAGAGGTTAAACTAAGAGGCCTATAATTCCCAGGGTCATCTTTTGACCCCTCTTTAAATATTGGCACCACATTTGCCATGCGCCAGTCCTGGGGAAAAATCCCTGTTACTATAGAGTTCCTGAATATTAAAAATAGGAGTCTGTCTATTACATTACTGGACCTGGCGATTTTACTATTTTGATTTTTTGTATGCAGCACTGTACTTCTTCCTGGGTAAGACAGGTGACCTGTACTGGGGATTTTACCTTATCTCGCTGTATTTCACCTGGCATTTCATTTTCATCTGTAAATACAGCGGAGAAGAATTTGTTTAATATATTTGCTTTTTCCTTATCCCGTTTATAATTTCCTCCTCATAATTTTTTAAAGGGCCAACACTTTCATTTTTAACTTCTTTGCTATTTATATAGTTAAAAAAAAATTGGGGTTAGTTTTGCTCTTTTTGGCAATGAGTCTCTCTGTCTCTATTTTTGCAGCTTTTATCTGTTTTTTTTTTATTTATTTATTTATTTTTTACATATTTTAAATTTTTTCGATAGCTTTTTAATGCTTCTTCACTGCCATCCTGTTTTAGTAGTTTAAATGCTTAATTTTTTTCATTTATTCCCCCTTAACATTTTTATTCATCCATATTGGTTTTCTTTTATTTCTGACCCTTTTATTCCCAAAAGGTATATACATCTTACAGAGAGAATTTAAGATATTGTTAAAAGTCTCCCACTTAGTGTCAGTATTCTTGTTTTTGAGGACATTATCCCATTTTATATTGTTAAGGGCTTCTCTAAATTGATCAAACTTTGCCTTCCTAAATTTCATTGTTTTTGTGGCCCCTTGAGAGATTCCCTTATTGAAGAACAAGTTATAATGTATTATATTATGATCACTATTTCCTAGGTATCCTTCTACTTGCACATTAGTTACTCTGTCAGGTCTGTTGGTTAATATTAAAGGGGTACTCCCGTGGATAACTTTTTTTTTTTAATTAACTGGTGCCAAAAAGTTAAACAGATTTGTAAATTACTTCAATTAAAAAATCTTAATCCTTCCAGTACTTTTTAGGGGCTATATACTACAGAGGAAATGCTTTACTTTTTAGATTTTTCTGATGTCATGACCACAGTGCTCTCCGCTGACCTCTGCTGTCCATTTTAGAAACTGTCCTGAGCAGCATATGTTTGCTATGGGGATTATCTCCTGCTCTGGACAGTTCCTAAAATGGACAGCAGAGGTCAGCAGAGAGCACTGTGGTCATGACATCAGAGAAATCTAAAAAGTAAAGCATTTCCTCTGTAGCATATAGCCCCTAAAAGTACTGGAAAAAATGAGCCCTCATAGCCCCCTGAACATGGAAAAATAAAAAAGTTATAGGGCTCAGAAAATGACAATTTTAAAAGTATAAATTTTCCTGCATGTATTTATGATTTTTTTTCAGTAGTAAACCTACTCAAACCTATACAAGTAGGGTATCACTTTAACCGTATAGACCTAGAGAATAAAGGAAAGGTGTCATTTTTAACGACAAATGTACTACGTAGAAACGGAAGCCACCAAAAATTACAAAATGGCTATTTTTTTTTTTATTTTGTCGCACAATGATTTTTTTTTCCGTTTCGTCGTAGATTTTTGGGTACAATGACTGATGTCATTACAAAGTAGAATTGGTGGCACAAAAAATACACCATAATACAGATTTTTAGGTGCAAAATTGAAAGAGTTATGATTTTTTTAAAGGTAAGGAGGAAAAAACGAAAGTGCAAAAAACGAAAAACGCCTGGTCCTTAAGGGGTTAAGTCTAGTAGGGCGCCCCCTCTGGTTGGGCCCTGCACCATTTGGGACAGATAATTGTCTTTACCTATAGTCAGAAACCTGTTTCCTTTATGAGATTCACAGGACTCAGTCTCCAAGTTTATATCAGGATAGTTAAAGTCCCCCATTATTATCACCTCATTCTGATTTGTTGCCTTGTTTATTTGCGTCAGTAATTGATCTTCTGCCTCTTCCATAATGTTTGGTGGCTTATAGCAAACTCCTATCAGAATTTTTTTATTTTCATCTCCATATATTTCTACCCATAATGACTCCATATTATCGTTTCCCTCCTGTATATCCTCCCACAGTGCGGCCTTCAGACTTTTTCACACAAAGACAAACTCCTCCCCCTTTCCATTTGTATGATCCTTCCTGAATAGACTATAACCCAATATGTTGACCGCCCAGTCACAGGTATCGTCCAACCAAGTCTCTGTTATACCAACTATGTTATAATTCTCCTCATACATCAACCACTTCAGTTCCTCTGTTTTATTGGACAGACTTCTGGCATTAGTTAACATGCAATTCAAAGGTGTATGTTTTTCTTCCTATGAAGCCTATCCCTATTAACTATTCTAAGCCCTCCCTCCTCTCCACCCCCAGGTATATTAAAAAGTCCCCCTCTCTATCTACACTATCCTCCCCCTCTACATTGTAGGTTCCCTCCCCCCCAGGCCCTAGTTTAAACACTCCTCCACTCTTCTAGCCATCTTTTCCCCAAGCACAGCTGCACCTCACAGGTGTCTGACAGATTTTTGGAACATTGGTCCGTGAAAATGAAAAATTAAATTTTTCATTTGCACAGCCTACTGTTCCAAAGATCTGTCAAACACCAGTGGGGTGTAAATACTCAATGCACCCCTTATTAAATTCTGTGAGGGGTGTAGTTTCCAAAATAGGGTCACATGTGGGGGGTCCACTATTCTGACACCACAGGGGGCTTTGTAAACGCACATGGCCCCTGTATTCCATTCCAAACAAATTCTCTCGCATAAGCTCAATGGCACTCCTTCTCTTCTGAGCATCGTAGTTCGCCCGCAGAACACTTTACATCCATATATGGGGTATTTTCATACTCAGAAGAAATTGTTTTTTTTAGGGGGCATTTTCTCCTATAACCCCTTGTAAAAATGTAAAAGTTAGAGGAAAACCAACATTTTTGTGAAAAATAAATAAAAATTAATTTACACATCCAACTTGTGGGGTGTTAAGGCTCACTGGACCCCTTGTTACGTACCTTGAGGGGTTTAGTTTCCAAAATGGTATGCCATGTGGAGTTTTCTGCTGTTCTGGCACCATAGGGGCTTCCTAAATGTGACATGCCCCCAAAAAACCATTTCAGCAAAATTCACTCTCCAAAATCCCATTGTTGCTCCTTCCCTTCTGAGCCCTTTACTGCGCCCGCCGAACATACACATAGAAGGTATTTCCTTACTCGAGAGAAATTGGGTTAAAAATTTTGGGGGGCTTTTTCTCCTTTTACCCCTTGTAAAATTTGAAACATGCGAGTGTAAAAAATGAAGATTTTGAATTTTCTCCTTTACATTGCTGCTATTCCAGTAAAACAACTAAATGGTTAACACACTTTCTGAATGTCATTTTGAATATTTGGAGGGGTGCAGTTTTTATAATGGGGTTATTTGTGGGGTATTTCTAATATGAAGACCCCTCAAATCCACTTCGAAACTGAACTGGTCCCTGAAAAATTCCGATTTTGAAAATTTTGTGAAAAATTGGAAAATTGCTGCTGAACTTTAAAGCCCTCTGGTGTCTTCCAAAAGTAAAAATATGTCAACTTTATGATGCCAACATAAAGTAGACATATTGTATTTGTGAATCAATGTATAATTTATTTGGAATATTCATTTTCTTTACAAGCAGAGAGTTTCAAAGTTAGAAATTTGGGGATTTTTCACCAAGAAAGGATGCAAGTAACGACAAAAATTTACCACTGTGTTAAAGTAGAGTATGTCACGAAAAAACAATCTCGGAATCAAAACAATCGGTAAAAGCATCCCAGAGTTATTAATGCTTAAAGTGACAGTGGTCAGAATTGCAAAAAAAGGGCTCAGTCCTTAACCCCTTAAGGACCAGGCCATTTTACACCTTAGGACCAGATCGTTTTTTGAACATCTGACCACTGTCACTTTAAACATTAATAACTCTGGAATGCTTTTACCTATCATTCTGATTCCGAGGTTGTTTTTTCGTGACATATTCTACTTTATGTTATTGGTAACATTTTGTTGATACTTGCATATTTTCTTAGTGAAAAATTCCAAAATTTGATGAAAAAATTGAAAATTTTGCATTTTTCTAACTTTGAAGCTCTCTGCTTGTAAGGAAAATGGATATTCCAAATCATTTTTTTTATTCACATATACAATATGTCTACTTTATGTTTGCATCATAAAATGTATGTGTTTTACTTTTGGAAGACACCAGAGGGCTTCAAAGTTCATCAGCAATTTTCCAATTTTTCACAAAATTTCCAAAATCACAATTTTTCAGGGACCAGTTCAGGTTTGAAGTGGATTTGAAGGGTCTTCATCTTAGAAATACCCACAAATGACCCCATTATAAAAACTGCAGCCCCAAAAGTATTCAAAATGACATTCAGTCAGCATTTTAACCCTTTAGGTGTTTCACAGGAATAGCAGCAAAGTGGAGGAGAAAATTCACAATCTTCATTTTTTACACTCGCATGTTCTTGTAGACCCAATTTTTGAATTTTTACAAGGGGTAAAAGGAGAAAATGTATACTTATATTTGTAGCCCAATGTGTCTCGAGTAAGCACATACCTCAGATGTCTATGTAAATTGTTCGGGGGCGCAGTAGAGGGCTCAAAAGCGAAGGAGCGACAAGGGGATTTTGGAGAGTACGTTTTTCTGAAATGGTTTTTGGGGGGCATGTTGCATTTAGGAAGCCACTATGGTGCCAGAACAGGAAAAAAAAAAACACATGGCATACCATTTTGGAAACTAGACCCCTTGAGGAACGTAACAAGGAATAAAGTGAGCCTTAATACCCCACAGGTGTTTCACGACTTTTGCATATGTAAAAAAAATTTTAAAAAATGTCACTAAAATGTGTGTTTCCCCCCAAATTTCACATTTATGCAAGGGTTAATAGCAGAAAATCCCCCTCAAAATGTGTAACCCCATCTCTTCTGAGTATGGAGGTACCCCATAAGTTGACCTGAAGTGCACTACAGGCGAACTACAATGCTCAGAAGAGAAGGAGTCATATTTGACTTTTTGCGAGCAAATTTTGCTCGGGGGCATGTCGCATTTAGGAAGCCCCTATGGTGCCAGGACAGCAAAAAATACCCACATGGCATACCATTTTGGAAATAGACCCCTTGAGGAACGTAACAAGGAATAAAGTGAGCCTTAACCAGCCTAGCGGTATTCCCGAGCGTGACTCGGGGTTAATTTTCGCTGCTAGAAGCGGTAACCCCGAGTCACGCTCGGGGTAGAATTGCAGAGTTGCTGTGCGGGCTGCACAGTATATCGCAAAAGCAATCAAATCGCGATTTTTGCTTTTTGCGATGTAGTGATGCAGCCCCCGGGAAAATATGTGATTATCTGCTCGGGTCGGCTCCCGTTGCGGGGGCCGGCCAGAGCAGGTAAAGACATATACTAAAAGTCAGTGTTTCTCAACCAGGGGGCCTCCAGATGTTGCAAAACTACAACTCTCAGCATGCCCGGACAGCCAAAGGCTGTCCGGGCATGCTGGGAGCAGTAGTTTCACAACAGCTGGAGGCCCCCTGGTAGAAAACCCTGAACTAAGTGTAAAAGTAAGAAGGAAGAAAATAAAAAAAACTTTTGCTCACCTAGTCCCGGTCCCTGAAGATGTCGTTCCCCTCCGTGCGCTCTGGTCACTGCTCTATTCATCTTACAGGACCTTTCACTTTTCAGCCAATCACAGGCCGCAGTGGTGTAAAGCCTGTGATTGGCTGAAGGGGAAAGGGCTTGTTCTGCAGCAAATACACTAGGTTTGAAATCTGCCTGGCAAACCTAGTGTATTTGCTGCAGGACAAGAAGGTGACAAGGTGACAAGGGGGGAATGTGACACAGGGGAGAATGAAACAAGGGGGGGGGGGGAATGTGACATAGGGGGGAATGTGACAGAGGGGAGAATGTGACAAGGGGGGGGGATGTGACAGGGGGGAGGAATGTGACAAAGGGGGGATGTGACAGGGGGGGAGTGGAATGTAACATGGAGGGAGGAGAAGGTAACAAGGGGGGGGGGAGAATGTAACAAGGGGGGAATGTGACAGGGGGGGATGAATGTGACGGGGGGGAGAGTGTAACAAGGGGGGAGAATGTGACAGGGGGGGAATGTGATATGGGGGGGGGGGAATGTGACAGGGGGGGAATGTGATATGGGGGGGGGAAATGTGACAAGGGAGGGGGAATGTGATGGGGGGAGATGTGGAATTTCAATGCAAAAAATTGTACCGCTTTTGGTACAAATTTCCAGACGGAATCGTACCGCTAGGGAGGTTAATACCCCAGAGGGGTTTCTCGACTTTTGCATACGTAAAAAAAAAAAAAAAAATCAATAAAATGTGTGTTTCCCCCCCAAATTTCACATTTTTGCAAGGGTTAATAGCAGAAAATACCCCCCAAAATTTGTAACCCCATCTCTTCTGGGTATGTTGGTACCCCATAAGTTGACCTGAAGCGCACTACGGGCGAACTACAATGCTCAGAAGAGAAGGAGTCATATTTGGCTTTTTGAGAGCAAATTTTGCTCAGGGGGCATGTCGCATTTAGGAAGCCCCTGTGCTGCCAGGACAGCAAAATAACCCCCACATGGCATACCATTTTGGAAATTAGACCCCTTGAGGAACGTAACAAGGGGTATAGTGAGCATTTACCCCCCACTGGTGTTTGTCAGATCTTTGGAACAGTGGGCTGTACAAATTTTTTTATTTGCACAGCCCACTGTTCCAAAGATCTGTCAGACACCAGTGGGGTGTAAATTCTCACTGCACCCCTCATTACATTCTGTGAGAGGTGTAGTTTCCGACATGGGGTCACATGTGGGTTTTTTTTTTTTTTTTACGTATGTCAAAACCGCTGTAACAATCAGCCACCCCTGTGCAAATCCCCTCAAATGTACATGGCGCACTCTCCCTTCTGGGCCTTGTTGTGCGCCCCCAGAGCACTTTGCGCCCACATATGGGGTATCTCCGTAGTTGGGAGAAATTGCATTACAAATTTTGGGGGGCTTTTTTCCCTTTTACCTCTTGTCTAAATGAAAAGTATAGGGCAACACCAGCATGTTAGTGTAAATTTTTTTTTTTTACACTAACATGCTGGTGTAGACCCCAACTTCACCTTTTCATAAGGGGTTTAAGGAGAAAAAGCCCCCCAAAATTTGTTAGGCAATTTCTCCCGAGTACGGCGATACCCCATATGTGACCCTAAACTGTTGCCTTGAAATACGACAGGGCTCCGAAGTGAGAGCGCCATGTGCATTTGAGGCCTGGATTAGGGATTTGCATAGGGGTATTCTACGCCAGTGATTCCCAAACAGGGTGCCTCCAGCTGTTGCAAAACTACTAGCATGCCTGGACAGTCAAAGGCTGTCCGGCAATACTGGGAGTTGTTATTTTGCAAAAGCTGGAGGCTCCATTTTGAAAACAGTGGCGTACCAGACATTTTTCATTTTTATTGGGTAGGGGGGCTGTGTAGGGGTATGTGTACATGTAGTGTTTTTTACTTTTTATTTTATTTTGTGTTAGTGTAGTGTAGTGTTTTTAGGGTACAGTCACACGGGCGGGGGATTACAGCGAGTTTCCCGCTGCGAGTTTGACCTGCCGCGCAAAATTTGCTGCATTGCAAACTTGCAGCCTGATACTCACTGTAAGCCCCCTGCCCATGTGAATGTATCCTGTACATTCACAGGGGGGGGGGGGGCTCCAGCTGTTGCAAAACTACAACTCCCAGCATGCACAGTCTATCAGTGCATGCTGGTAGTTATAGTTTTGCAACAGCTGGAGGCACACGGGTTGGGAAACACTGGGTTAGGAAACAGACAATGTTTCCCAACCAGTGTGCCTCCAGTTGTTGCAAAACCACAACTCCCAAACATTCTCAGGCATGCTGGAAGTAGTAGTTCGGCATAATCTCTAGAGCCAGATGTTGCCGAACTACAACTCCCTGCATGCTTGGAGTTGTAGTTTTGCAACATCTGGAGGACTACAGTTTGCAGACCACTAATACAGTGGTTCCCAATCTGTGCCCTTCCAGATGTTGCAAAACTACAACTCCCAGTGTGCCAAAACTGTCCAGGCATGCTGGGAATTTTAGTTCTGCAACATCTGAAGGGCCAGATGTTACAGAACTACAACTCCCAGCAGGCCTGGACCTTAAGGGCATGCTGAGAATGTGTAGTTTTGCAACATCTGGAAGGGCACAGTGGTCTCCAAACTGTGGACCTCCAGATGTTGCAAAACTACAACTCCCAGCATGCCCAGATGCCAAGGGCTGTCTGGGCATGCTGGGAGTTGTAGTATACAGGGTCCCAATACAGCAATGCATGTCGCTTTACGGCGACGTGCATTGCTGTAAAGGGCCCGACCGCGGCTGAAGATCCACTCACCTGTCGCCGCTGCCGCCGTCTTCATCGCCGGGATCCAGGTCTTCAGGGACGAGATAAGTACCGGGGCCGGTCCCCAGCACTCCCCCGTCCCCCGCTGCGTCCTCTGGTCTTCCTCCCGTCCTCTCCGGACTTCCAGGGGCCGGGCAGGGTGGGAGGAAGTAACAGACAGCCAGGATCATGCAAAATTACCGGGCGGTCGGGTCCCAGAGACCCGATCAGCCCGGTATCGCCGCAGATCGCAAGGGCGATTTCCCTTGCGATTTGCGGTGATCGCCGACATGGGGGGCCTACATGGCCCCGCTCGGCGTTTGCCCTGGATGCCTGCTGAAGGATTTCAGCAGGCATCCGGTTCCGATCTCTGCCCGGCGAGCGGCAGGGACCGGAAAACGCCATGACGTCCTGGGACGTCATTGGTCCTTAAGGCCCAGGGTGCCATGACGTCCCAGGACGTCATTGGTCCTTAAGAGGTTAAGTTGAAAAAGGGCTCAGTCCTTCAGGGGTTAAAGTCCCTTAATGTTAAGTCCCTCTCACTTTTATACTTACACTTACTTGTATACTTCACATTCTTGTATACAGACACACAATCACTAGCTCAAACAATCGCTTAGTGTATTTTCTTTTATAGTTACCAGATACCACCTCTCTCTTCCACTGCCTGGAAGTGAATGCAAAAGTCTATTTCTTTTCTTGACACCAGAGGTCCTGCATTCTAAGCACTGAAGGGGCCTAGTATCTGATTTAGCTGCCTCTTTATTTCCTCTGAGAGCTGTGGATTGATATCCACATCCTGGCTCTTAGCTTCCTCTACTAGGTCCAGTAGGAGATCACTACCCAGCCCTTCCTCTGGTGCACTGCATACACTGAGTACCACCTCCTCAGGGTCATAGTATGCTATATCAACCTGTTAAGGACCAAGGGCGTACCTGTATGCTCTAAGTCTGCTCCCTTTCGATAACGCGGGGCATCATAGTGGGTTGGGTTCGGCCTCTAACAATGGCTGGGACCCATGGCTAATAGCGCGTGGCATTAACCCTTTTGATGCGGCGTTCATAGTTGATTGCCGCGTCTAAAGTGAAACTAAACTACCCCCGGCTAGCTCAGTGGGCTGTTAGGGGCAGTTGCAGAGATATTGTGGGGTCCTGGACAGCTGGAGGACACGAGGAGGGTCCCCTTATCTGCCTCCTGGTGTCCGATCGCCGAATGAATGCTCAGTGCCTGAGATCCAGGCATGAGCAGTCAAGTGGCAGAATCATTGATCAATGTTATCCTATGGGATAACAACGATCAATGAGGGCTATAACATTGCAAAAAAAAAAGTGAACAAAAAAGTTAATAAAGATCATTTAAACCCTTCCCTAATAAAAGCTTTAATCACCCCCCTTTTCCCATTTAAAAAAAAAGCAAAACAGTGTAAATAAAAATAAAAAATAACATATGTGGTATCGCCGCATGTGGAAATGTCTGAATAATAAAAATATATCGTTAATTAAACCGCATGTTCAATGGCGTACGCACAAAAAAATTCCAAAGTCCAAAATAGTGTATTTTTGGTCACTTTTTATATCATGAAAAAATGAATAAAAGCGATCAAAAAGTCTGATCAATACAAAAGTGGTACCGCTAAAAACTTCTGATGAAGGCGCAAAAAATGAGCCTTCATACCGACCCATACGTGGAAAAAAAAAAAAGTTATAGACATATATAACAGATACATTTCCCTGCATGTACAGTAACCCCCCCGACATGCGATAGCCCCGACATATGATCAAATCGACATACGATGGCCTCTCAGAGGTCGACATCAGCATCGACATACAATGCTTTTATATGTTGGGGCCATCGCATTAAAGGGGTATTCCAGGAAAAAACTTTTTTTTATATATCAACTGGCTCCAGAAAGTTAAACAGATTTGTAAATTACTTCTATTAAAAAATCGGAATCCTTTCAGTACTCATGAGCTTCTGAAGTTAAGGTTGTTCTTTTCTGTCTAAATCCTCTCTGATGACACCTGTCTCGGGAAACGCCCAGTTTAGAAGCAAATCCCCATAGCAAACCTCTTCTAAACTGGGCGTTTCCCGAGACAGGTGTCATCAGAGAGGATTTAGACAGAAAAGAACAACCTTAACTTCAGAAGCTCAAAAGTACTGAAAGGATTAAGATTTTTTAATAGAAGTAATTTACAAATCTGAAACAAAAAGGGTTGTGCAGCTCACAATTAACTAGCCGAGGTAAGGAGGTTGTGCACCTACACCAGGTGCTGGAAATTTAAAACAATATTTTCAAACAGTAACCAACCCTTTCAAGACTACTACCAGTTACCTGATACATGGATGAAAAATAATACAAATAAATAGCTGGATCGTGCTTCAAATATAGGATACAATTTTATAAAAAATATATATATTGACATTTTATATATATTTTTAATAAAATTGTATCCTATATTTGAAGCACGATCCAGCTATTTATTTGTATTATTTTTCATCCATGTATCAGGTAACTGGTACTAGTCTTGAGGGGTTGGTTACTGTTTGAAAATATAATTTACAAATCTGTTTAACATTCTGGAGCCAGTTGATATATATATAAAAAAGTTTTTTCCTGGAATACCCCTTTAACTGCTATCCGACAGGGCAAAATGCTTACCTATCCCCGCTGCTCCGGGTCCACTTCGCGATCCTCCGGCGTTTTCTGCATCTTCTCCGGGGTCCGGGCCTCGCTTTCCGGCGTCGTTATTACGTTGCTGCACACGCCGGCCCAGTGCCACAACGTAATAACGTCACCAGAAAGTGAGGCCAGGACACCGGAGAAGATGCGGAAAAAGCCGGAGGATCCCGAAGAAGACGCCGGAGCAGCGGGACAGCATCGGGAGCCCCTGGGACAGCATCGGGAGCGGTGAGGACGTGATCCGGAGCGGCGGGGACAGGTGAGTTTAACTTCCTATACTTTACATTGCACGAATCCCTCAACATACGATGGATTCGACAAACGATGGGTCGTTTGGAACGAATTACCATCGTATGTTGAGGGACCACTGTAGTTATGATTTTTTACAGAAGTACGACAAAATCAATCCTATATAAGTAGGGTATCATTTTAATCGTATGGACCTACAGAATAAAGATAAAGTGTCATTTTTACCGAAAAATTTACTGCGTAGAAACTTTCGTCATAGATTTTTGGGTAAAATCACTGATGTCATTACAAAGTAGAATTATAGGTGCAAAAAATAAGCCATCATATGGATTTTTAGGTGCAAAATTGCAAGAGTTATGATTTTGTAAAGGTAAGGAGCAAAAACAGAAAAACCCCTGGTCCTTAACCCCTTAAGGACCAACACAAGTAAACCTGTACGCCCCTGAAAGACCAGGCCTGTTTTTTCAAATCGGGGATGTCTGACTTTATTAGAGAATAACTCTGGTAACGTTTTGCCAATCGAGACAATTCTGACACTGTTTTTTTTTGTCACAAGTTGTCCTTCATGTACATTGTAAAAGTAAGCCGATATCATTTGTATCATGGCCCTACTTAGGCCATATATGGTTGCCTGATCGCCTGTAGGACCAAGAAGGAGAGAAGCTCCCTTTAGCTTTCAGGACATCATTATATGAATTATTAGCCCTACCCCATGCCTGCAAAGGATCGGAGCTGTCAGAACAATACCGCACCCCTACAAGTGTATTGACTGGACCAGGGACCGCTCTGATCGGTCCCTGGTTGGCTAGTAGTGACGTGTGGCTGTAACATACTGCTGAAACGCAGTATGAACAGGACGCAGTGTAGGGTCACATAGAGCACATCCGTGGCTTATTTCACACCGTGAATGCCCCTTGGCAGTCACAAGGCGAGATCACTGCTGTGGCTGGGTAGCTCAGTGTATCCGCTCATGACTGCCGGCGGGAAATCCGCTGCTATGAGTGGACACACAAAGCTACCCAGCCGCAGTAGGGAGCTCATTATTGTGACTGCTGGCGGGCATCCGTAGCATGTAATATGCTGCGGATGTGCGCTGTGTGATCCTACACATTATGCATTTACATTTTTTATTATATTTATTTAATAAATGTATTTTTATAATTAAAAAAATAATTTTAAAAATTTTTTTACACTTCTTTTACACTTTTTTAAACACTTTTATTTTACACTTCTATTTATTTTATATATTTTTTACACTTTTTTTAATGCTTTGGAATACTTAGTATTCCAAAGCATTGCAGTTATATGCTGCCTCCTAGTTTTACACTGGCAGGCTGCATATCAGGACATGCCTCAAGCA
This sequence comes from Hyla sarda, assembly GCF_029499605.1. Classification (NCBI taxonomy): domain Eukaryota; kingdom Metazoa; phylum Chordata; class Amphibia; order Anura; family Hylidae; genus Hyla; species Hyla sarda. The sequence continues at coordinate 160,427,785 of NC_079194.1, read as the reverse complement.
CACCCTGAGAGGCAATAACCGGGGCAGACCTGGGGGTCCTAGTAAAGACCCTCAGCTGCCCAGGTAACCAGCAGCACCCCGCGATCATTGTGGGGTGCTACAGGATCCCCCTCCCTCTGTCAAAACTCCTTACAGCTTGCGGTCAATTCCAACCGCGGCTGTAAGGGTTAAACTGCCGGGACCAAAGTTTTCTTCGGTCTCGGCAGTGCGGCAGGCTCCCGCCCGCTGAGGATCACACACAGCATCCCGCGATCGCGCTGCGGGGTGCTGCAGGGGTGGCAAAGGGAGCTCCCTCCCTCTGTCATAACACTTACATGCCGTGGTCGCTTCCGACCGCGCTGTAAGGGTTAAACTGCCGGGACAGAAGTCTACTTCGGTCCCGGCTGTGTGCTGCAGCCGAGTGCCTGCCGCGATCTCATGGGTGCATTGGGCAGCACCCACGAGAACCATGGACGAGTATACATGTCCTAGTGGGGAAACGTGCATCCAGTCTGGACGTGTATACACGTCCATGGTCCTTAAGGTGTTAAGGGGTTATTGTGGTACTGTCTCTGCCTCTGACCTTTCTCATCAAGTGCAACTACATATGTGATGGGTTCTAGGCTCTGCAAAATGGGGAAGGATCCTTCCCAGGCAGCCTGCAATACATTCTGCCTGATGGGGTTCAGAACCATTACCTTCTGTCCGACTTCATAGGTGAACTAGCATCTCCACTTTCCTCTGCTTTGGCTTGTAAGTCACACAGCTTGCCCCTTTCATCACCATCCTCTCTTCTTTTTACAGCTGCAGCCCTTGCACGCTGCTGACGTGTTACCACTGCCACCATAAGTATGCCTCCCTGGGGTTTACCTTCCTCCCCCTCAGTCCCATACATAACAATGCTACAGGAATCATACACAGGCCCATCACTCCTTCCCTCATTCTCCTTCTGGTCTCTTAGGCTCACAGGATTGGGACATATCACTCACTGCTGGTTCTTCATCCTTACATTTCACCAGGGGCACATCAAACCCTCCCCCTAGCCCATCTCCACTAGGTTTTGGCATTGGTAATTCATTGTCATCACATTTTACAATACACCCCATTTAACTTTTGGAAAACATCACTGGTTCAGTCACAGGTAAACATTTATCAATCCCCTGCACTCCCTCCCAGTTATCACATTTCACAGTGTCTCCTAAAGTCTCGCACAGTACCTCAGAATGAACCCGGCTCTCTCCTTGCCCATCTGGTGAGCAGGTAGTGTCCTCCGGAGTATGACAGAGCATCCGACCCAAATCATTTCCCAGCAGAACATTAACAGGGATGTCCTCAGAGACCCCCACCTCCTGCAAACCTTTGCCTGTACCCCAATTCAGGTACACACAGGCCATGGGCACAGCAGGTCGCACACTTCCAATTCCTTTAAAAGCCATAGTTATTCCAGGGATGATGTCCTCTGTATCCACCACTTCAGGCCGCACCAAGGTAAATGAGGCTCCAGAATCTTGTAAACCCACTGTTATCCAGTCAACCACAGTTACACTATGTAGGTTATCCCTCTTTTCTCCACCACTCCAGACACCAGAAGAACGTCTGTGTGTCCTCCAGCTGCCGGTGGAGAATTCTTCTTGTTGGGGCAAGTCACACTCAGGTGCCCAATCTTATTGCATCTATAACATCAGCGGGTGTCCCCCTGACCCAATGTAGCTCCTGTTGCTTTTGGTGATGATGGCAAGAATTTCCGGCTGGCCTAGTGGTGCTTTGTGGTTGTGGGGCTCCCCTCCAGGTACTTGCTCCAGCGAGTCATCTCCTAGTTCTGCTGCTTCCGCTGCTGTCTTGGGCTTGAAGTCCAAAATCCACTCTCTGGCTTCAAAGCTCTGTGTTTGGAGAAACTGATCCCGGACCATCAAGTCCTCCAGGGCCTCATAAGTGGTGACTTGTAGGCCCCCAGTCCATTGCCTGAATGCAGTCCTTAGCTGACCTGCATGTTCAGTGCAGCTTTCTGTGGCGCTTTGTTGCAAAGTCCGAAATCTTTTCTGATAAGCCTCTGGAGTCAGATTAAAACTTTTTAGCAGGGCAGATTTTATTGCCTCATAGTCCTGGCCACTTTCAGAGGGAAGAGAAGCAAACACATCCAGCGCTTTCCCTCACAACCATGGGGTTAGATATCATCCCCACTTTTCCTTAGGTAGATGGAACTGCCGACAAACTTTTTCAAATCCCCTCAGGAACACATCCAGATTACCATCTTTCTCCAACATGGGGAAATGTTCCAAGCGAGCTTTGTTGTCTCCATGATCCTGCACATCACTGCAGATTAAGCATCCCCACTCAACCGCAGAACCTCCAATTTATGCCTCCGCTGGGCTTCTCTTTTTGCCGCCTCTCTCTCTCTCTGCGGCTTGTGCCTCTCTCTGTGCAGTTTGGTACTGGAGAAGCAGTTGGAGTTTCATATTGGCATCCACATTCCCAAGGTGTTGTAAGGCAGTCCGCATATAAGAGTCCAAGGCCTCATGTGGAGTACTGTCCTGATGCGTTCCCCAGGAGATATCAGTCCTTGGATGGCAGTTCCAGCTTTAGGACTTTGTCTCATGTCACTCAGCTCTGCTGCACGGGCATCAAACTCCACAAGATCAGCAGTAAGTTGTTCCTTCTTCTTTCCCGCAGTATAGGTCTCCTTTTCTTGGCAAATTAGCTCCAGTGCAGGCTCTGACTGCTTGCAATATGCCTCCACATTTCCAAGATGAGACAGAGGAGGTAAAACAGGAGATAGGGAGGGCAGAACTGTCTTGCACTCTTTTTGTATGTCTTTTAAACCAGCACTGAGCTCTGTCTTTGGAATTTACACACAAGAATATGTATGCAATTTCTTTTAGTGCTAAGATTTCCTTACAGGTAAAATCCAGCAAGCACTAAAAATCTCTAAATATATCCCGACGCTGCCACCAGTTGTCAAGATCACACCCTATCGGTCCAGCCAAGATGTTAGAGAGAGTGTGATGGTGCAAGGGTTAAAGCCACCAGGCCTCTGGGTATCCACTACTTGTCCCAGCAAATCACCAAATTAACCCTTTGATAAACATGTTTCACCAGAGCTTCCTTCAGAAAGGTGAGCTCCTATATTTAGAGATCAAAGACCAGAGCTAAGTAATTAAACTTTTAATCTGAAAAAAAGGTATCACCGTGCTATGTATAAAATAAACAAAATACATGATACAGGAACAAAAATATATAAAAGAGTTCAGCAAGACAAGTTCAGAAAACACAAAAAGAAAGTCCTTACAGCATTATGGTATAGCAGTCCTTGTGAGTGAGAGTCCAGCTGTATCTTAGGATGGTCTTGTCAGCTTGTGTTTTTTTTTTTAGGAGGGAAAAGGGAATTCATCTGACACCACAAGGTGGGTGGAGTGGGGGGGGGGGGGGTGCGGCTGCCATCCCTCTTTCCTGGTCCCTCATCTTAGTTTGTTTTATGATGGCCAGAGTACCTGACTTCAAAGGAGTTATAACTAACACAGACAGATGCGCCCCCCCCCCCCCCAATAAAACTGGAATACACAAAAACAAATACACACAGGTATAATCCCATAATCAGGCCTTGGGCCTGACAGGTACTGAGATGAGATTCGACACGTTGCACCACATACTGTCCAGGAGTTGGCAGATGCTTTAGTTCAGGTCTGGGAGGACATCTCTCTCGAGACCATCCTCCACCTCATCGGGAGCATGCCCAGGCATTGTAGGGAGGTCATACAGGCACGGCACGTGGAGACCACAAACACTACTGAGCCTCATTTTGACTTGTTTTAAGGACATTACATCAAAGTTGGATCAGCCTGTAGTGTGGTTTTCCGCTTTGATTTTGAGTGTGACTCCCTATCCAGACCTCCATGGGTTGATAAATTTGATTTCCATTGATAATTTTTGTGTGATTTTATTGTCCGCACATTCAACTATGTAAAGACGAAAGTATTTCATACAATTAGTTCATTCATTCAGATCTAGGATGTGTTATCTTAGTGTTGCCTTTATTTTTTTGAGCAGTGTAATTGTATGCTGGGATCAACATAATCTGGCAGAACCTCACATACAAAGTGTTGTACAAAATGATACAGTTAGCACATATCAGGACACACACAATCTATGACTATATAGAGAAGGACCATGACTTTCATATTGAGTAGAGCTGAGTTCGTCAGTTGGCACAACTCATTGTGATATGTGGTAATGATGAGCGATAGTGTTGGACGGTAGTGTTTAGAATTTTTATCGCAAATTCGCAAATATTGTGAATATATTCGCTATATATTCGAAATTATGAATGTTCACTTTTTTCCGCATATGCGCATATTCCTTCTTTTCACTTGTGGGCCAATTAGAATGATGCAAATACACTTGTCAGAGGTTATCAACAAAATCCCTAGCAACCAATAGTAAAGTTGCCCACCCCCTCACTGTTTTCTTCCTTGAATATGCGAATATGCGAATATTTGCATATGCGAATATAATGGATATGCTAAATTCACGAATATAAGACGAATATTCGTCTATATATTTGCAAAATATTGCAAATTCGAATATGGACAATGCCGCTCATCACTAATGAGTGGCAGGGGCCATATTCCAATTTGCGATATTTCAGGAATATATGGACGTATATTCATCCTATGTTCACGAAATTCACATATCCGATATGCTTGTTCACTTTTTTCATGCAACAACTGTAATGAAATTCGTATAGTGCGCATGCGCGATTATATCTTTCATCTAACTAACACTATACCCTACACTAGAACCAATCTGCTAAACGGACCTACCCTATCTAAAGCTATATGCATATTTGCATATAAGAAATATTCACGTTCCACATCGACTCACACAGTAAAGCAGGGAGGGATGATCTTTTTTTTTTTTTTTTTTTTTTTTTACACAGTACACATCATTTTTCTGATGTTTACTGTGAAGAAAAAAATTATATTCATCATAACGACTATATAGCGTTATATTCTAATTAACTGCCGATATTTACCCAAAAAATAGCATTTTGAATATGCGCGCTCAACAATAATCTGTGGTTTTCCTCAGTACTGCAGGTAACTGTGCTATGCTATAACTATCTGATATACAATGATGAGAATATATAAATCTATAGCAGACAGAGGGTGTTGTGCATGTCACCACCAGGGCAGGACTTGCATGGCGTGGACAGCAATGTCTCCAGAACAGGTGGAAAGACATTTTTAACCCCTATCTCATTTCCATGACCCTTAGGTTAATGCTTCAGATAATTTTTTACTAACCTCTAAGGGTCTTTGGCCTAGGTCTCCAAAATGTGGACCTCCACCTGTTGCAAAACTCCAATTCCTAGCATGCTGGGAGTTGTAGTTTTGCAACAGCTGGAGGTCCACAGTTTGAAAACAACTGGTCTATGGGTTGATTGAACTCTGCACACATCTGTATCATCCATTAAAATGAGTGATGCTCCAAACTTGATCTGGGCCCCCTCACTCCAACAGCTGCATTGGTCTGACCCTATGGCATATTCACCTTTGTATATACACATGTACATACCTCTTCCTCTCTCTACCTATCTCTACCTACACCGTATAAATGTATTATTTACTATGTGACTACACCCCCTGTCTTTTCAGAGGATTGCAGAGTGTATAAACTTTTCTTGTGATCTAAATGTCAGTTTCCTATAAAACATGACTTAAGTGGTAAATCGATAGATTTGGAGGCTGCTACATTCAAGCAGATGATGTTTTGATCGCTACATTAATATCAGCAGCCTATACAAGCACACAGATCTGTGATCTTGCCCGCCCTTCCTTCATGACATTTAGATTCGAACAAAGCCCTACCCTTATTAGGGGCTCAGCTATGGCCACTGTGGTGCATTTAATCCTGGCTGACCTTTCCTTATAGCTCCTTTGCTTGAGAGATAGCCACAATCACACAACCACTGCCGCATAATGCAGGGTCCTGATGTTACCGGTCCATATCCACCCAGTAATCTGACACAGTCATTACTCCAAAAGAAAACAGCAATATTAAAAAAAAACTAGCAGGTTCGGCAGGTGGAGGGGGTGGGGGGCTGGGGGTGGGGGTGCAGGCTAACACAGGTGCCCAATTGGCTGGCACTACACTCAACCAACTCACAGCGGTTGCTATGGTGGCAGGAACACGAACAGCTGGCACAGTAGGAAAATATGACAGCACCGTGTTCTGAAAGAGAAACATATCATGATGAAAAACAAGACTTGAAAATTACATTTTGTCTTGCTAATTCTTAAGAATTAAAAGGTGGAGACTGTTTACTGAGTGTGATGTAGGTGCAAAAAAAAAAAAAAGAAGAGCTGCAACGTATAGATCTTGGACAGGCACCTTCATCTACAGAGAGGCTGGCAGCCCCTGGCACGGCTCCGGTGAGGTATAAATAAACATTATTTAAAGTATTTATCGTGGAGAACACGCCGTGTTTAGCAGGTAACCTCACTCGAAAGCACAAAGCCAAGAACTCATTTGAATTTTAATTTTTGGCAATTAATGTTCAATTATGGCACAGATTTTTGATTAAAGAAATGAGCAGAAGTGATGAAAAGCGAGGGGTGTAGAAGAAGGAAACAGCAGAAAAGGGGGATCAGAAAGCAGACTTGCTATTGCATTTGGCTCTTATATGTCACAGGCACAATTTTTATGGGAGTGGACCATAAAAAAGGGTATTGATAGGATTCTTTTTTTTTTAAATGCACATTTTTGGTTAAGAGATAACCCCTCATTGGTTGGTGCTTCCAATGTTGAATGAGTGCCAGTCACGTGATAGAAATAGGCTAATGGGATGTCTGAAAATCCTGTTTCCTCCAAGCCTAATACAGTACAGTATTGTTGCAGTATCTCACATAAGTGAGTCCACCCCTCACATATTAGTAAATATTTTATTATACCTTTTCATGTGACAACACTGAAGAAATGACGCTCTGCTACAATGTAAAGTAGTGAGTGCACAACCTGTAGAACAGTGTTCAGTATTGTGTCACCTTTAAATAACCCAACATACAGCTATTAATGTCTAAACCTTGGCAAGAAAAGTTAGTACACCTCGATTGGGTCCAATAAGCCATTTTTCCTCCCCAGTGTCATGCAACTTGTTAGTGTTACAAGGTCACAGGTGTGAATGGAGAGCAGGTGTCTTAAATTTGGTGATAATGCTCTCACATTCTCTAATACTTGTCACTGGAAGTTCAACATGTCACCTCCTGGCAAAGAACTCTCTGAGGATCGGAAAAAAAAGAATTGTTGCTATACATAGAGATGACCTAGCCTATAAGAGGATTGTTAAGACCCAGAAACTGAGTTGCAGCTTAGTGGGCAAAAGCTTACAGTGGTTTCACAGGACAGGATCCACTCAGAAAAGACCTTGCCATGGTTAATCAAAGCATGTGCTCGGCCTCATATCCAGAGCTATCTTTAAGAAATAGATGTATAAGTGCTGCCAGCCTTGCTGCAAAGGTTGAAGGGGTTGGGGAGTCAGTCTGTCAGTGACAGACCATAACGCTGGACACTGCTTCAAATGAATCTGCATGGCTTGTCCCCTAAGGAACTCTTTTCTAATGATAATGCACAAGAAAGCCTGCAAACAGTTTGCTAAAGACAAGGAGACTAAGGACTTGGATTACTGGAACCATTTCCTGGGGTCCAATGATGTAGAGCAGGTGAAGATTGAAAAAGTGTATTGTGTCATCACTGGACCAGCGCTACGGGCCACAAGTTGGAACTTCAAGAAAGGGGTATCCCTGCCAGGTATCCCCTATCTTTACCTGCTCTACATGTTCCTGCACTGTTACTAGCGGTACCGACAGCCATCTGCTCCCAGACACCAGATTTTACTACCACAAGTGCTGTACTGTGTTGTGTCGGCTTGCACAACACGACAAGGTGAGCAGTTCTCATACTCCACCATATTCTTCACCTTATCTGTTATCTAGGATAATGGCACTATTAGCCCATCTTTGCCCCTCTTTTTCTACTATCTCTACTAATGTGGTCTGATGAGACCAAGATAAATTAATTTGGTTCAGATGGAGTCAGGCATGTGTGACTGTGAGGAGTATAAAGACAAGTATGTAGTGGGAGCATCATGGTCTGGGGCTGCATGAGTGCTGCTGTCACTGGGGGGCTACAGTTCATTGTGGGAACCATAAATGCCAACATACACTGTGACATACTGAAGCAGAGCATGGTCCTCTCCCTTCAAAAACTAGGCCGCAGGGCAGTAATCCAACATGATAATGACCACAAACACACCTCCAAGAAGCTGAGGGTAAAGGTGATAGACTGGCCATGCATATCTCCAGACCTAATCCCTATTGAGCATCTGTGGGGCATCCTCAAACAGAAGATGGGGGAAAGCATGATCTCTAACATCCATCAGCTCTGAGGTGTTGTCATGGAGGAGTGGAAGAGTTCTACAGTATCAACCTGTGAAACTCCATTCCTAAGAGGCATAAGACAGTGCTGGAAAATAATGGTGGGCACACAAAATATTGACATTTTGTGTCCAATTTGTACTCACTTTTGTTGTCAAAGTTTAGACATTAATGGCTGTGTGTTGATTTATTTTAAGGGGACACAACATTAAATACTGTTATACAGGCTGTGTACTCACTATTTTACATTGTAGTAGACTGCCATTTCTTCAGTGCCACATTCAAAGATATAATAAAATATATACAAAAATGTGAAGGGTAGACTCACTTATGTGAGATACTGTGTATTTTGCCAATGTCTTGTCACTGGCATTTTTGGAGACATTTCATCCTTATTGACTTCATTGTGAGAAAACAGACAGAGACAAGCCAGGTTATCCCTTAGATTAGTATGAAACTGAATACCACAGAGGCAAGTCAACGGACATTTCCTAAAAAAGCCAATAATTCCAGCAGAAAACACATCACTTCAACAGATCAGATGATATTCTAGGGTCTAAGGTACTATCTGTAGCCATTGCATAATTATCCTTTTTAACTTTATTCTAGAATACAATAGACATATGAGGGAGATTTATCAAAACCTTTCCAGAGGAAAAGTTGCTGAGTTGCCCCTAGCAACCAATCAGATCACTTCTTTCATTTCTGAAGAGGCCTCTGAAAAATGAAAGAACCGATCTGATTGGTTGCTATGGGCAACTCAGTAACTTTTCCTCTAGACGGTTTTTGATACATCTCCCCCAATGTCTTTCAACCATTTAAAATCTTATTGAAGCATTTTGTGGCACCAATGGCGCAGCACCTCAGCTATCCCTGCTTTAGCTCGTATTGTGTGTGCTTTAGTCCTCCAGCCATTGAGGAACCCAGGTACCATAGATACATTCAGCAACTATTCTATTCTTTAATACTCTCCTCCATTCATGATGTCATAAGGAGTAGACTCCGCAAATAACTTGTATCTAACAGAAAGTAATGTGTTCTTATTGATATGTACATTCCTGACCATATGACCATAGCAGCTGAATTGAGGCACAATGGTCACATTGCTAATGTCCTTTAAGTGCTTTAAAATGTAATTCCTCTAGTTTAGAACAGTAACTAAATTATCTTTATCTTCAATATGGATAGATACAGAATGACAGCTGGAAACCTTAGATGTAGCCAGCTATAAAAAGAAATATGACTAAAGCATGGTTTGGAAAGATCCAGTCACATGTGTTAGCAGGTCTTCAAGAAATGTAATGGCATTAGTAGGGCATCTATGCCTATGCTCAGATTTTATAGCTTAAATACCTATACCTACCTATTCAAACCTGCAAAGCACATAGGATGCTAACGCCAAGAACAAAAAACAAAGTGTAAAATATCAAAAGTGTAAAATATCATTCCTCAAGTGTGTAGCTAGGTGTATGTGTGTGGGTGGAACAAGCCATTCTGTCTTTTTCTATGGTATTGAATTACTGTGGGTGAGCTTCCATTTGCTGTCCGCAAAGAAAGCAAGGTGAACGGCCAGTATGGACACTTCAACAAGGAGCTCAGGCAGGAGCAAAAGAGTCTGATCCTATGCCATAGACCTTATCAGCGACGAATACTGAGGTCAATATTATGTGTTCATGTATACTGTTCCCGTATTTACAGTTTTTTGTATGAAGACATACAGTTGAAGTAAAAGTGGTTTATCTTGAACACGAATTCTGTTGTATGAGTGCAATTTCTATTGGACTGTGTTATACTGAGAAACTGTGGAGACTCCGGTGCACTACTTCACACCCATGTGCAGGTTACACTCTTACCCTTGACTGCATTAAAATACTGTGCACATTTTGGACCTGCCTTCTAGCACTTCTAGGGTATATAAAGTTATATTTTCTCCAACCCCAAGCAATAATATTTCAAAGTCAACATACTGTTACTGCACTAACTTTCTATGTATTTGTGTCCTCACACAGGATAGAGTAAGCAAGTCCTCCTTTGTGCCCTAGACAGTAGTAAGGCGTTGGTTGGTGCCCCACGCAGTAGTCAGGCCCTCAATTTGTGGGTCAGTAGTCAGGCCCCTCTTTGTGACCCCACATAATAGTAAGGCCTTCTTTTGTTTCCCTACACAGTTGTTAGCCCCAATTGTTCCCCACACAGTAGACAGGCATTCAATTTGTGCCTCTGCACAGTAGTTATCCCCCTTGGTGCTCCCACATAGAAGTCAGGCCCCTGTTGTGCCCCCACACAGTAGTTAACCCCCATTGTGCTTGGCCCTAACACAGTAGTTAACCCCCATTGTGCTTGGCCCTAACACAGAAGTCCCCCCCCCCTTTGTGCTCCCACACCATAGTCAGGCCTCCCTTTGTACCCTTACACAGTAGTTAGCCCTCGTTGTGCTCTGACACATTAAAAGTACTCTCAAACAGTAGTTAGGTTCCCCATATGCCAATAACACCTCTAGTGGGCCAACTTTTACCTTAAAGCTATTTTCTACTATCTACTGACCTGCAAGGTCAAAGTTAATGAATTTCATGTCTTACAGTTGATATGTTGTCAGACATATAAAAAAGTTCCTGCTGAGCAATTTAAGAACAGCAGATCCATTAAATATTTTTGCACAGGGTAATTTGCTTTCTAGGCCCACTGCTGCTTATGCTAATGGACACTCAATCTTTCAATCCATTTGGTGCCATCAAGAGTGCTGACATATCTACATGGGTCTTTGTTGAAGTAGAGTTCTTCATGTCTCAAGGGATTCCTTTGTAATTTCATGGACCATTTAGTGGGCTTGTTTGGTTACTAATCTAGAATGGAACATCCCACTGATGTTTACCCTATTCATTCCCAGTGGTGGACAGTGGCCTGTCTACATGAGCATATCAAAGTTGGTATAGATGCTACACTGTTCCCCATTTACACTCTAGAATAGTAACTTTTTGTTTTGCTCTCTCTTGCTTTAGGAGAAATATGTAGAAATCCCTGTAGATCACTATTACATAGACTTATGGAATTCTAATGGAAACACAGCAAATATTTTTTTTGTTTTGCTTTTTTAAGCATATTAATATTTTTTGTCAGGAGCAGAATTGACTTGTAACTTATATGGAAGTGTTACTGGTAACAGAAACATATTTTCTGTGCTCTGCATTACTGGGGAATCATTAACCTCTTGCTGGCTGGGAGACTATGCAAAAAGCCAATTAACTGATCCATATTATTGGGAGTGCAATAAAACTGAAACTTATCCTAAACATCTTCATAATAATGATTGCCTTTCTTATAAGTTAGGTTATATCCATGTTTACAAGTTATGTCTCCTTCCTCGGTTTTTAATAATAATGCAACTGTGGTGGATTTATAATGTAGTTTTGCAGAAAAAAATGCAACTTTCAGGTATGAATGCACCATTAGACATTCTGATCAAGTCATTTATCTAGTCTATGTTACAAAATCACTAAATCATGCTATGAACAGTGATAAAATAAAAAAAGAAAAAAAATAATAATATATATATCCCCTTCAGGACCAAGCCCATTTTGGCCTTAAGGACCAGAGCGTTTTATGCACATCTGACCACTGTCACTTTAAACATTAATAACTCTGGAATGCTTTTAGTTATCATTCTGATTCCGAAAATGTTTTTTCGTGACATATTATACTTTAACATAGTGGTAAATTTTTGTGGTAACTTGCATCCTTTCTTGGTGAAAAATCCGTAAATTTGATGAAAAATTTGAAAATGTTGCCTTTTTCTAACTTTGAAGCTTTCTGCTGTAAGGAAAATGGATATTACGAATACATTTTTTTTGATCACATATACAATATGTCTACTTTATGTTTGCATCATAAAATTGACGTGTTTTTACTTTTGGAAGACACCAGAGGGCTTCAAAGTTCAGCAGCAATTTTCCAATTTTTCACAACATTTTCAAACTCGATATTTTTCGGGGACCAGTTCAGTTTTGAAGTGGATTTGAAGTGTCTTCATCTTAGAAATACCCCATAAATGACCCCATTATAAAAACTACACCCCCAAAGTATTCAAAATGACATTCAGTAAGTGTTTTAACCCTTTAGGTGTTTCACAGGAATAGCAGCAAAGTGAAGGAGAAAATTCAAAATCTTCATTTTTTACACTCGCATGTTCTTGTAGACCCAATTTTTTTAATTTTTGCAAGTCGTAAAAGGAGAAAATTTTTACTTGTATTTGTAGCCCAATTTCTCTTGAGTAAGCACATACCTCATATGTCTATGTAAAGTGTTCGGCGGGCGCAGTAGAGGGCTCAGAAGGGAAGGAGCGACAAGGGGATTTTGGAGAGTACGTTTTTCTGAAATGGTTTTTGGGGGGCATGTTGCATTTAAGAAGCGACTATGGTGCCAGAACAGCAAAAACCCCCAACATGGCATACCATTTTGAAAACTAGACCCCTCGGGGAAAGTAACATGTGATAAAGTGAGCCTTAATACCCCACAGGTGTTTCATGACTTTTGCAAATGTAAAAAAATAATAAAAATTTTTACCTAAAATTCTTGTTTTCCCCCAAAAATTACATTTTTAAAAAGGGTAATAGCAGAAAATACCCCACAAAATTTTAAGCCTAATTTCTCCCTATTCAGAAAACACCCCATATGGGGGTGAAAAGTGCTCTGCTGGCGCACTACAGGTCTCAGAAGAGGAGTAGTCACATTTGGCTTTTTGGAAGCAAATTTTGCTCTGGGGGCATGCCGCATTTAGTAAGCCCCTATGGTGCCAGGACAGCTAAAAAAAAAACCCACATGGCACACCATTTTGGAAACTAGACCCCTCGGGGAACGTAACAAGGGGTTAAGTGAACCTTTATACCCCACAGGTGTTTCACGACTTTTGCATATGTAAAAAAAAAAAAAAAAAATTTTTTACCTAAAATACTTGTTTTCCCCCAAAATTTAACATTTTTAAAAAGGGTAAAAGCAGAAAATAGCCCCCAAAATTTATAACACAATTTCTCCCGAGTACGGCGATACCCCATATGTGACCCTAAACTCTTGCCTTGAAATACGACAGGGTTCCAAAGTGAGAGCGCCATGCGCATTTGAGTCCTAAATTAGGGACTTGCATAGGGGTGGACATAGGGGTATTCTACGCCAGTGATTCCCAAACAGGGTGCCTCCAGCTGTTACAAAACTCCCAGCATGCCTGGACAGTCAACGGCTGTCCGACAATACTGGGAGTTGTTGTTTTGCAACAGCTGGAGGCTCCGTTTTGGAAACAGTGGTGTACCAGGCGTTTGTCATTTTTATTTGGGAGGGGAGGGAAGCTGTGTAGGGGTATGTGTATATGTAGTGTTTTTTACTTTTTATTTTATTTTGTGTTAGTGTATTGTAGTGTTTTTAGGGTACAGTCGCACGGGCGGGGGTTCACAGTAGTTTCTCGCTGGCAGTTTGAGCTGCGGCAGAAAATTTACCGCAGCTCAAACTTGCAGCCGGATACTTACTGTAAACCTCAGCCCATGTGAGTGTAGCCTGTATGGTCACATTGGGGGGGGGGGGGGGGGAAACCCAGCTGTTGCAAAACTACAACTCCCAGCATCCGCTGACAGACTGTACATGCTGAGAGTTTTAGTTTTGCAACAGCTGTAGGCACACTGGTTATGTATCACTGTGTTTGTGACCTAACTCAGTGTTTCACAACCAGTGTGCCTCCAGCTGTTGCAAAACTACAACTCCCAGCATGTACGGTGCATGGTGTACGGTGACTGCTGAAAGTTGTAGTTTGCAACAGCTGGAGGCACACCGGTCGTGAAACACTGAGTTAGGTAAAAAAAAAAAATGAGTTTCACAACCATTGTGCCTTCAGCTGTTGCAAAACTACAACTCTCAGCAGTCACCGACAGCCAACGGGCATGCTGGGAGTTGTAGTTATGCTACCAGCAGATGCACCACTACAACTCCAAGCATGCACTTTAGCTGTTTGTGCAAGCTGGGAGTTGTAGTTATACAACAGCTGAAGGTACATTTTTCCATAGAAAAAATGTGCCTCCAGCTGTTGCAAAACTATAAGTCCCAGCATGCCCATAAGGGAATGCTGTGAGTTGTGGTTGTCTTCCTCCTGCTGTTGCATAACTACAGCTCCCAGCATGCCCTTTTTGCATGCTGGGAGCTGTTGCTAAGCAACAGCAGGAGGCTGTCACTCACCTCCTGCTGCTGCTCCGGGACACAGGTCAGTCCCTCGTCGTCGCCGCCGCCGCTCCTGGGGCCCCCATCACAACATTGACGCCGAGGATCGGGGTCCATGTCACTCACCCGCTCACGTCCTCCGGAAGAGGGGCGGAGCGGGTTGCGGGAGTGACACCCGCAGCAGGCGCCCTGATTGGTCGGTGGGTAAACCGGCCGACGAATAAGGGCGATCGTGAGGTGGCACCAGTGCAACCTCACCCCTGCTGGCTCTGGCTGTTTGACGGCCCCGATCAGCCAGTAATTCCGGGTCACCGGGTCACTGGAGACCCGACTGACCCGAAATCGCCGCAGATCGTAAGACTGAATTGTCCAGCGATCTACGGCCATCGCCGACATGGGGGGACATAATGACCCCCCCTGGGCGATATGCCGGGATGCCTGCTGAACGATTTCTGCAGGCATCCGGCTCCGGTCCCCAACCGGCTAGCGGTGGGGACCGGAATTCCCACGGGCGTATGGATACGCCCTCGGTCCTTAAGGACTCGGAATGCAGGGCGTATCCATATGCCCTATGTCCTGAAGAGGATATATATATATATATATATATATATATATATATATACACACACAAAGGAGAGGAAGGAGAAGCACCGTGAACCGGGATTCTGGATCCGTTTGGGTGCTCAGCTTCGGGAGCAGACCTACCCCCAATGTAGTATCCAAAGCAAAGTAGAAGCGGCACTCCAATGTCACACGAAAAACGTGGTTTATTCACGTTATATATATACATGGTCATATCTGAGCATCAGGGGCTCATATCTGGGATGTAAATACAGTTAAAGGCAGGGAGAAAATCTGTACAATATGTATGTTTACATCCCAGATATGAACCCCTAGTGCTCAGATATGACCAGATAAACCAGATATAAGCCTTTGGTGTCCAAATATGACCAGGTAAACCAGCCCTGCGGAGTATCCAAGCATATGTTACACTCACTGATGGTGACAGTGTTCCTCTGTGACAGTCTTCCATGGAAACTATTTTTAAATTCTGTCATTTCACGGATATGGTGATATTTATGTCCTCCCATCATATGACAGAGCAGCTCTAGCATGTAACGTACAGATGTGACCTGCCCTGACACATGGTCCCGTCACATGTTGTGGTATGAAACATTCTGTTACGTGGCTCCAATATGCTCGTCTATCATCTCAGGTCATATCGGCAATACAAACACACAGAACTCGCTAGTGTAAATATTACTACACGACATGCACCAGTTCAGCACAAAGGGTCTCTCTTATATTAGATATTGTGTAACATTTAATAATATGGTGTATCATTCTATTCTACAACGTGGTAACTGGTTTTCTCTTACTGGCAGATGGTTCTCAGTGACCGGCTTTCAAGAGAAAATACGGACAGGTATTCTTATTTCAACCTTTTTTTATTTTTATTTAAATAGATTTCCTCTTTAACCCTTCTCATCACTTTCACTAATAAACAAACAGGGCCTTTAGTCATGAAATAACAGAAATGACTAATATTAACATCTAAATTGATGAATGAAAATAAAGTAATTACAAAATTATGCTTTAAAAAAAAAAATATTTACTCAATGTTGTTTATTTATAAATGTATTGTATACAACAATTGAATGTAACACAGAAGACAATACCAAGCACTTAGTAACTTATATATAACATTGCAATATAATAAATATTACAGGTAGCACTAGAAAACTACTGGGACAGCTTTAGCCATATGTCCTATGTTAAAGGGGTATTCCGGTGGAAAACTTTTTAAAAATGTTTTTTTCAATCAACTGGTGCCAGAAAGTTAAACAGATTTGTAAATTACTTCTATAAAAAAATCTTAATCCTTCCAGTACTTATTACCTGCTGAATACTACAAAGGAAATTATTTTCTTTTTGGAACATGACCACAGTGCTCTGTGCTGACATCTCTTTCAATTTTAGGAACTGTCCAGAGTAGGAGAAAATCCCCATAGCAAACATATGCTGCTATGGACAGTTCCTAAAATGGACAGAGATGTCAGCAGAGAGCACTGTGTTCCAAAAAGAAAATAATTTCCTCTGAAGTATTCAGCAGCTACTAACTACTGGAAGGATTTAGATTTTTTAATAGAAGTAATTTACAAATCTATTTAACTTTCTGGCACCAGTTGATCAGTTGATTTAAAAAAAAAAAAAAAGGTTTCCACCGGAGTACCCCTTTAAATACCAGCATCAGTGAGTGCTGAAAACCAGTTCACATGACAAGTATTTACACACATATATCTACATACATGATCAGGTGGGGTACTTGGGGGAATACTGGGAGAGATGCATCAAAACCTGTCCAGAGGAAAACCTGCCCATAGCAACCAATCAGATGGCTTCTTTTTTCAGAGTTCTTGCAATCTGGTTCCTATGGGCAAATGGTCAACGTTTCCTCTGCACAGGTTTTGATGACTTTCCCCCACTGACGCCACCTAATTTCTCTGTGTCTAATGACAGAATTGGGGATATCAATAGACATTGCCCAAATATTAACGTCAGCTTTTACATAGCGCCAAAGCCGCCCAATGACAGAAGTGATAAACTTGCCCTAATGTGTTTCTAAAGGGATTACATTGATTTTTACATTGAATGCAGCAGGTAAAGTGCACTCATATATAAAGTTGTCTGCTATATCTGTGCCTGGCAAACATGTGGGAAGGGTCAGTCCAGGCACTGCAATGGACTCCAGATTATTCTGAGGAAATGGATGTGGTTAAAGCTATAAAGGGGGTTAACATAGGGTGCTAACATCTGTATGATGAACACAAAATCATTTGTTATATTACATAGAATTCGGGAGTTTCAATGTATTACATTTGTAAGAATCACACATTCACAGGATACTGTTCCATAGAACTTAATTTTGATGTAGCAGCACTGGAGTGACAGGTTTCCTTATCCGAGAAATTAGTGGTGGGTGGTCCTAGTTCCTGGTGGTCACACCATCACCAGTCTCCTATTCATCACCTACAATAATCATAGAAAGTAATTATAGTCATTGGACATACAGTATATAAAAGAGAAAGAGAGATAGAAATTATACAGTAATATATAGAGATGATTATGCATTTACAAATTCTACAGTCTACATTCTGGTTAAAGAATGACACTTCAGGGGGTCCTACCTTAGTAGTGGCTCACTCTCATATCGGTGAGACCCTCACAAAAAATGTCACCCTTGAAAGATTCCTGTAAGAGATGAACAATGGGAGAAACTTGTTTCTGTCCTCCAGCCCCAGCCATACAATGTTTATTGTCAGCACAATAAGACCAGACCCCTTAATTTCAGACCCCAGACTAGGATCTTAACTTAAAGGGGTACTCCACTGGAAAACTTTTTTTTTTTTTTTTAAATCAACTGGTGCCAGAAAGTTAAACTGAATTGTAAATTACTTCTATCTCTTAATCCTTCCAGTACTAATCAGCTGCTGTTAGGATCCACAGGAAGTTCTTTTCTTTTTGAATTTCTTTTCTGCCTTACCACAGTGCTCTCTGCTGACACCTATGTTCATTTTAGGAACTGTCCCGAGCAGGAGAAGTTTTCTAAGGGGATTTGTTCCTACTCTGGACAGTTCCTGACATGGACAGAGGTGTCAGTAGAGGGCACTGTGGTCAGGCAGAAAGGAAATTCAAAAAGAAAAGAACTTCCTGTGGATCATACAGCAGCTGATAAGTACTGGAAGGATTAAGGATTAAGGATTTAATTTATAGTAGATTTAATTAATAGTAGTATTTTACTAATCTGTTACAGATTTTGCTCAGAAAAGCATTACTGTCTATGAGACGGCACATATCCAAGCGTTCTGCCCGTATTTTCTAGGTGGACATTCCGCACATTTTACTACTGTGTGAACAAAGTCTACATCTTTAAGTGAGTGAGCAGGACAGTTAGGCACATAGGTGCCATTCCCTCCAAACTGATAGATCCAAAACAAAAGCAAATAAATATGCAGTAGCTTTATCACACCAAATAATTCGCTTGGAATAGTTAATGAGTGCATAGTAACATAACTGGAGTCTAATGCAGAAGGAAGGCTACTGTCTGCAGCTCCGTGATTTAGGGCAGTGAAGAGGTTTATGTCTGTATCCCTGGTGGTCTAAAGGCAAAGAAGGGGCTTGTTATCAGCATCACTGGTGGGCTAAGGCATTGGCACAGAAAGGGTTAATTACATTATTCCTGGTAGTGAAAGGTTACTAAAACTATCCCTGGCAATCTATGGTAGTGAAGGGTTTGATATTTGCATCACTGTTGGTCACTGTTGTTTTTCTGGAAAGGATCTTTTGTGGGAAGCTTGGGGTGTCTACCTAAGGGTATGTTCACACTGCGGAAACTGCAGATTCTGTCAGGCGGCCATCCAAGAAAATACTTCGGCAGGAACGCGGGGCACTGCGCCATCTAAAGTTGAACTCTGCGTCTAAAGTGAAAGTAAAGCACTGCCGGTTAGCTCAGTGGGCTGTTCGGGATCGCCGTGATGAAATTGCGGTATCCCGAACAGCTGTAAAGACAGCAGGAGGGTCCCTACCTTCCTCCATGCTGTCCGATCGCTGAATGACTGCTCAGTGCCTGAGATCAAGTGGCAGAATCAGTGATCAATGGTTTCCTATGAGAAACCATTGATCAATGTAAAAGATCAGTGTGTGCAGTGTTATAGGTCCCTATGGGAGCTATAACATTGAAAAATAAGTGGGAAAAAAAAAGTGAATAAAGATGATTTCACCCCTTCCCTGTTAAAAGTTTGAATCATCCCCCTTTTCCCAATAAAAAAAAAAACTGTATAAATAAAAATAAACATATGTGGTATCTCCGTGTGTGGAAATGTCTGAGTTATAAAAATATATCATTAAGTCCAAAATAGGGTATTTTTGGTCACTTTTTATATCATGATAAAATTAATAAAAAGTGGTCAAATAGTCAGATCAATACATAATTGGTACTGCTGAAAACTTCAGATCATGGTGCAAAAAAATGAGCCCTCACACTGCCCCATACACGGAAAAATAAAAAAGTTATAGGGGTCAGAAAATGACAATTTTAAACCTATAAATTTTCCTGCATGTAGTTAGGATTTTTTCCAGAAGTACGACAAAATCCAACCTATATAAGTAGGGTATCATTTTAATCGTATGGACCTACAGAATAAAGAGAAGGTGTCATTTTTACCGAAAAATGCACTGTGTAGAAATGGAAGTCCCCAAAAGTTACAAAAATGTATTTTTTCTTCAGTTTTGTCGCACAATGACTTATTTTCCCATTTCACCGTATATTTTTGGGTAAAATGACTGAGGTCATTACAAAGTAGAATTGGTGGTGCAAAAAATAAGCCATCATATGTATTTTTAGCTGCAAAATTGAAAGCGTTATGATTTTTAAAAGGTATGGAGGAAAAAATGAAAGTGCAAAAACTGGAAAACTCTCCGTCCCCAAGGGGTTAAGTGGAAAAAGGAAGTGGAGAGGGTAAGTTTTTTTTAGCTGTGCCTTCATGCTCTGAAATGATGTGCACTTAGGACAGCCACCTGGTAATCTTGGTCAGCTAACCATGCTTCCCACAATGCAGTCTGCCACTACCTCCACTATTTCCCCCATGCTCACTGATGAAAACCCTTTCGATAAATTGTGCTATTATCTTTATATAACATTTCTGTTTATTCTGATCATCTTATCACTTTCCTGTTCTTTAAAATGCAATAAAAACCCAAGAAAAACATCATATTATAGACTAACAATTCGTTTAACCCCTTGAGGACTCAGCCCTTTTTCACCTTAAGGACTGAGCCCTTTTTCGCAATTCTGACCACCTTCACTTTACACATTAATAACTCTAAAACACTTTTACTGAATTTTCTGATTCTGAGATTGTTTTTTTAGTGCTAAATTTTCGTCGTTACTTGCATCCTTTTTTGGTGACAAATCCCAAAATTTCATGAAAATTTAGCATTTTTCTAACTTTGAAGCTCTCTGCTTGTAAGGAAAATGGATATTCCAAATAAATTTTATTTTTATTCACAAATACAATATGTCCACTTTATGTTGGCATCATAAAATGGACATATTTAAACTTTTTGAAAAAATGAGAGGGCTTCAAAGTAGAGCAGCAATTTTCAAAATTTCATGAAAATTGCTAAATCTGAAGGGACAGATATTACAGAACTACAACTCCCAGCATGCCTGGGCAGTCTTGGCATGCTGAGAGATGTAGTTTGGCAACATCTGGAGGGCTACCGTTTGGGCAACACTGTAACAGTGGTTTCCAAACTGTGACCCTCCAGATGTTGCAAAACTACAACTCCCAGCATGACCAGACAGCCTTTGGCTGTCTGGGCATGCTGAGAGTTGCAGTTTGGCACCCACTAGGAAGGGCAGCAGTAAATATCACTTACTTCCCCCTTCCTACCCCCCCCCCCCCACACTGTTGTTTCCCTACCTGCACCATGATCTCCGCTGTCTCCAGTGATGATAGGCGGTCCCCACGGCATCTTATCCTCAGGTACCGGCCTCCACCTTCTCCCCCCGTTCTGCCTGACATCCAGGGGTGGGCAGAACGGGGGGTGCCATGGCAACCCACTGTCCTGCGCTGCCATTGGTCAGAATCAGTTCTGACCAATGGCAGGGGATAGGAGGAGATCGCAGCACTGCGACATTGCTCCTATCCCTCAGGATGATCAGGGCTGTCACAGACCAGAGACGCGATCAGCCCGGAATAGCAGAAAATCGCATGTCTGAATTAACATGCAATTTTCTGCGATCGCTGACATGGGGGGGTCTCAGGACCCCCCTCGGCGATGTGCCGGGATACCTGCTGAATGATTCCAGCAGGCATCCCGATCCGGTCCCCAACCGGCTAGCGGCGGGGACCGGAATTCCTACAGGCGTATGCATACACCCTACGTCCTTAAGGACTCGGGATGAAGGGCGTATGCATACGCCCCATGTCCTGAACAGGTTAATGTGGACAGATAAATAATTAGGAATTTTATTTCTTTAAAGGGGTACTCCAGCCCTGAAACATCTTATCCCCTATCCAAAGGATAGGGGATAAGATGTCTCACCACGGGGTCCTGCCACTGGGGACCCCCGCAATCTTGTAGACTTAGACTTGCATAGCGGGGGCGGGCGTGACGTCACACGGGGGCGGAGTCATGACATCACAATACTTCGGCCCTTTGGTCACCATCCGGCTGTTTGTGAGCTGGCACCATGGCGTGCAGCTCAAACAGGTGGGTGGCGCATACAAGATGGCAGGGGGTCCCCAGCGGTGGGACCCCGCGGTGAGACATCTTATCCCCTATCCTTTGGATAGGGGATAAGATGTCTCAGGGCCGGAGTGCCCCTTTAAGTAGATGTTTGAGTGCATACTGGTCCACAATGCATGTTGGGACTTATGGTTCAACAACAACTGTCATCACAGGTCGCCTTGTCCTGCTGTTGTGGAATAATATGAGATTCAGATGGGGCAGTAAAGACAACCTGCCAAGCAGTTCTCAGGTGCAGAATAAGACTCCCGAGCACACAGAGTCCTTTTGTAGGTTCTCTTCAGAGCAGCCTCCAGCAGCTGAGATAGTGCTCACACCCTGCACAGTTTAATGATTCTTTTACCCTGCAGTGGTCATAATTAAGTCCTTGTTATTCTGTGTCTTGTATGCACTTGTGATTTACTTCCGATTTCACTTACTAAGTCAGAAAGTCTTTATGCTTGTGTTTAAATTTAGTGCCTGGGATTCAAAAGCATAAATGTGTATCAGAGTAAAATAAATGGCCGCCGCTTTATCCATTTGTGCAAAGAGTATTTATGAAATTGAGAATATTAAGTGGAGTATGATTTAATTCCAGCCAATACAGGTGCACAGACGGATAGAGTTAACCCCTTCCTGCACCCCATTTGTAAAGTAATTAGCAGCAATTAGAATTTCAAGCTCTCCAATGCTGATCCGGCCCTGTTCTAGGACTGCGTAAGGCACTTTAAGAACAATAATGAGGGACATTTATCAATGTTTGCTTATGTATTCTTTTTTTTAGTAATTTTTTCCTTACTTTTTTTTTTGCTTATATGTGATTTATTTATCAACTGGTTTCAGCCTGTTGATAATTTTCTTTCACGTAAGCAATTTTTTCTTTTTTACTTTGGTAGTAGCTTTTTCTGCTCCATGTTTGAGCTGGAGTAAATTTAGTCAATTTTTAACGCTGTTGCAACTTTTTTTAGCGCAGTTGCGACTGTCGCAGTTAATAAATACCTGACTACCCGTAGTCCATTTTAAAATTTTTACTACGTAGTTACTTTTTGGAAAACTTGGTTTTCTCGCTTTCCAGTCAAAATGTCGCACGAAAAATCGCGTAGTCACAATTGCGACAATTTTGCGACAATTATAGTAAAGAAAACCTGACTAAAGCCATTGATAAATGCCCATAATTGTGTCTATTCTCATTAGTCACTGCACTGTGTTTATCCTTGGTGTGGAATCTCATGCCTTTAACTCTTTTCTGCATGTGAAGAAATGAGAGAAACAATGGGATGATAGCAGGGAAGGAATAATATAAAGATAGAGGAGGTAATATAAGGAACTCACTCGGAGAACTGTACAGGGAGGGGAAAAAGAAGAACAAAATGAGGTGATGGTAAGGGAACAAGTTAGAGGGGGTCTTTGGGAACAGTAAACTGGGCCAGAAGTCCTGTGCCATTCATGCTATAGTTGTGGTGTTAGCTAGTTGCAACAAGCTCCTTATGAAATGAATGGGAGCAGAGTTGCAGTTACCTGGCGCCACCACTATACAGTGAAAAGCTTGGGGCTTCTGGCCCCGTGTACTGTTTAGTAGTGTTGCTCGCAAATATTCGCAATTCGAATTTTATTCGGGAATATCGCATATTCGCGAATTCGTGAATATTCGCGAAAATAGCGCTATATATTCGTAATTACGAATCTTCTTTTTTTTTTTTTTCACAGTACACATCACAGTGATCATCCCTCTCTGCTTCCAGCTTGAGTGGTGTAAGAAGGCTCTAATACTACTGTGTGAGACTGGTGTGCGAATATTCGCATATGCGAAAATTTGCATATGCGAATTTTCGCTTATGCTAATTTTTGTACATGCAAATTTTCACATATGTAAATTTTCACACACGCGAATATTCGCATATGCGAAAATAAAACGAGAATATTACGAATATGCGAATATTCGCAAATATATGACGAATATTTGTCCATATGTTCGCGAATATTCGCGAATTCGAATATGGCCTATGCAGCTCAACACTACTGTTTAGTGCAGGGCACCAAACAGCTGATTGGCAGAGGACCAGCCTGAAGATCAGCAATTGATAGCTTATCCTGTGTGGAATGCATTATTATTTTTTTTTTTTCTTTTACTATGAATTTAAATCAAACACTGATGCATAGTCTCCAAACCCTCAAACTACGCCTCTTTACCACCCAATATTTAGGACGTCTGTAGGACCTAATCTTCATGTGTGACCAGCCTTAATATGTTTATGGAATCATAGCATCATGTCTGATCACTTATTATCAAGAGCAAACAGGTGAAATAATTATGAGGGGTATCATAACTTATCTTATCTTTCATATATACTGCAAGAATAATTCAAACATTGCAACAACTACACAGAGAATTGCAGGGGTCTATAATTTATTGGGATAAGACATGAAATACAGAAATTATACCAAGCATGTCCCTCCTGTATGAGCTAGTATCTCTCTCTATCTCTCTCTGTCATGGTCATCTATCTATCTATCTATCTATCTAAGATGCAGAAAATATAGCAGCACACCCAGTAGTAAAGTGCAAAAATTGGGATTTATTGACCCATATCAGATGCGACGTTTCGACGGCATCCCGCCATCTTTTTCATGCTTGAAAAAGATGGCGGGATGCCGTCGAAACGTCGCATCTGATATGGGTCAATAAATCCCAATTTTTGCACTTTACTACTGGGTGTGCTGCTATATTTTCTGCATCTTGGATTATCTGAGCTGTCTGCGATTGGGACTGCTATCCTTGCCTGCACCCCAAGACTTGCAGAATACGTGGTTGTGCTGCCTACCCTCTACATTGATATCTATCTATCTATCTATCTATCTCATATTTATGTATCTATCTATCTATCTCCTATCTATCTATCTATCTCTCTATCTATCTCATATCTATCTATCTATCTATCTTATCTATCTATCTCATATCTATCTATCTATCTTATCTATCTACCTACTATCTATCTAGCTCTTATCTATCTATCTATCTATCTATCTATCCATCTATCACCTATCTATCTCCTATCTATCTATCTATCTCCTATCTATCTATCTATCTCTCTATATCCTATCTATCTATCTATCTATCTATCTCCTATCTATCTATCTATCTATCTCCTATCTCTCTCTCTCTCTCTCTCTCTCTCTCTCTCTCTCTCTCTCTCTCTCTCTCTCTCTCTCTCTATCTCTATCTCCTATCTTATCTATCTATATCAGGTGAAATTTAGGTGATGTTTATTGGTCTAACAGCATAGCAATGTTTCAGCTGCCCACTTGCAGCTTTTTTCAAGCTTCAAGTGGGCAGCCGAAATGTTGCTATGCTGTCAGGCCAATAAACTTCACCTAAGTTTCACCTATCTTGGAGTGCTGCAGAATCTCTTTGTGGTATGGATGTTCTGGATTGACCCGTGACCTGGGACAACTATTTGCTGGCACCCGCCATTTGCTTTCCTTGTTTGGTTGTGCTGCTCTGCTCTTCTACTTATCTATCTATCTTCTATCTATCTATCTATCTATCTATCACTCTCTGTCATAGTTATCTATCAAACTATCTATCTATCTCCTATCTATCTATCTTTCTATCTATATATCTCCTATCTATCTATCTATCTATCTATCTATCATCTATCTATCTCCTATCTATCTATCTATCATCTATCTCCTATCTATCTATCATCTATCTATCTCCTATCTATCTATCTATCTATCTATCTATCTATCTACCTATCTATCTCCTATCTATCTATCTATCTATCTATCTATCTCCTATCTATCTATCTATCTATCTCCTATCTATCTATCTATCTATCTATCTATCTATCTATCATCTATCTATCTCATATCTATCTATCTATCTATCTATCTCCTATCTATCTATCTATCTATCTATCTCCTATCTATCTATCTATCTATCTATCTCCTATCTATCCATCTATCTATCTATATATCTCCTATCTATCTATCTATCTATCTATCTATCTATCTATCTATCTCCTATCTATCTATCTATCTATCTATCTATCTATCTCCTATCTATCTATCTATCTCCTATCTATCTATCTATCTATCTATCTATCTTTCTATCTCTTGCACTCTCTCCCTCTGTCATAGTTACCTTTCTATCTGAAATTTGTAGTAAGCTATCAAGATCTATTGAATTTATGTATCTGCCTATTTATTATAATAATAAGAAGTGTATATTTCTTACACACATATACATCTACTAATGTTATTTATTTATGGATCTCTATAGTTTTCTCTGTTATTTGATGGAATCTTATATTTAAATTATACCATCGTTTGTCTATCTGTCTTTAAAGTATGTTAACCTATCCCTATCAATCTAGATCATACTATTCAAGACCCTCTCTATTTCAGATCCACACTGTCAGTAAGTTTATCTTTATTGTACTGTCTTTGCTTTATTTATGTATTTGTTTATTTATTTATCTTAGGTATTTCAACTCATTTGTATTTATGTACATATGTGTAGAGTGCCCTTGAAGTGAATGGTGCTATACATAATATACAAACTTTAGTTGAATAGTTTCATAATATCTCTTTTATATGCATTTATTTCATAATGTTCTCTCTCTATCATCAAGCTATCCACTTAATATATGTTTCTCTCTCACTTCCCTGATATCTGAATCTGTCTCAAATCTCTCTCTCCCTATCTTACACATCTATCTATCTATCTCATATCTATCTATCTATCTATCTATCTATCTATCTATCTATCGATCTATCTATCTCATATCTATCTATCTATCTCTTATCTATCTAGCTATCTTTCTATCTATCATATTTATATCTATCTTTCTATCATATTTCTATTCCTATGTATCTCCTATCTATCTCCTATCTATCTATCTATCTTGCTATCTATCTATCTATCTCCTATCTGTCTGTCTATCTATCTATCTATCTATCTATCTCCTATCTATCTATCTAATCTATTAATCTATCTAATATATCTATCTATCTATCTATCAATCTATCTATCTAATCTGTCTATCTCCTATCTATCTATCTATCTATCTATCTATCTATCTCTTGTCTATCTCCTATCTATCTATCAATCTATCTAAAATGGCGGTGAGAGATCGCTGAAACGTTGTCAATTTTCCTTGGAATAAAGCACTTGATTTTTTTCACCTATTTTGGTGTGCTGCCTATATCCATTTATATTTAAAGAGGACCGGAGCACTGAGGTTCAAGGGCCTGCACCCAACCATCTGTGTACAAGGAGGGGCTGCTTCATATGATAGTTGTTATCTATCTATCTATCTATCTATCTATCTATCTCCTATCTATCTATCTATCTATCTATCTATCTCCTATCTATCTCCCTATCTATCTATCTATCTATCTATCTATCTAATCTATCAATCTATCTAATCTATCTAGTATCTATCTATCGCCTATCTATCTGTCTGTCTGTCTGTCTCTCTGTCTGTCTATCTATCTATCTATCTATCTAATCTATCTAATGTTTATCTTCCTATCTATATCGATATATAGATATGTTTTGCCCATCAATTTGTATAGTATTTACCTATCTATCTCATATCTATCTATCTATCTCCTATCTATCTATCTATCTATCTATCTATCTATCTATCTCATATCTATCTATCTATCTATCTATCTATCCATTCATCTATCTCCTATCTATCTATCTATCTATCTATCTATCTCCTATCTATCTATCTATCTCTTATCTATCTATCTATCTATCTATCTATCTCTTATCTATCTATCTATCTATCTATCTCTTATCTATCTATCTATCTATCTATCTATCTAGCTCTTATCTATCTATCTCCTATCTATCTATCTATCTATCTCCTATCTATCTATCTATCTATCTCTAATCTATCTATCTATCTCCTATATATCTATCTCCTATCTATCTATCTATCTATCTATCTCTTATCTATCTATCTATCTATCTATCTATCAGTACTGAAGAGAAAAGCACCATGTACAGCAGCCAGGTCCCTTATCAAAACAGGTCCTCAAGTAGTCAGATTTATAGAGAAGGTTACAGCACAGCTTCAAAGCATAAATGTAAAATTGTTAGGTTTTATTAAAGCTGTGATTTTTATAACAGAGACAACATTCTAGCTCAGATAAAGGCTATTTTCAAGGGCTCTCTATCTATAGCTTATATCTGTATCATTGTTACATGTCTGTCAATCTTTCTTTCTATCTATCTATCTATCTATCTATCTATCTTTCTGTCTGTCTGTCTGTCTGTCTATCTGATCTATCATCTATCTGTCATCAGTCTATCTCATATCTGCATCTTCCCTATCAGTCTACCTATTTCTCTCTCTTACACCCTCATATCTACAGTATATCATTCTCATATGTCTGTCTATTATCTATCTATCCATCTATCTATCTATTATCTATCTATCTATCTCACATCTATATTCTCTCTCTGTCTCTTTCTCTCTAGCTTTCTATCACTATCTATCTATCTATCCATATACTATCTATCTATTTATCTATCTATCTATCCATATATTATCTATCTATCCATATATTATCTATCTATCCATATATTATCTATCTATCTATCTAAATATATATCATCTTTGTATTTATCACATATTTATTGTATTCCTGTTATTTTCCTATATTTTAAAATGATCCTTTTTCTCTGCCTCTCCATATGTATCAAAGTGTCTATTTGTCCATCCATCCATGAATCTGTCTGTATTCTTGTCTGACTTCTTATGACTTCATCAATATTTCATGTGGGACACACTGCATGCATATGTGTAGAAGTACAGACACATTATCATACTTAGGCAGATGAGTACACGCACCCATTTTCTTCTTTTATTATGCATTTAAAGAGGCCAGACCACAGGTGTTCTGTAATAATTAGCGGCAGATTCATAAACTATGTCATTACATAAACTCAAACTTAAAAGCCGCTGTGTCTGAGGGAAAACCAATAGAACGAGAGCCTCAGATTATCCGATATCCCTTAACTTAATCACATGGCTCTTAAGAGAAGGATGAAAACAGCTGTGCCCCCCTAATATGCGTGCAATGTGTGTAAAATGATACATTGTATCGCTGTTTGTTTCAGGAAGGGAAAGAAACATTTATGGAACATAATGGTAATAATTATTATTTCTTAGTGGTAAGTAAATTGCCTTATGACATTTTCAAAGTAAATGTAATAGAACTGATGCTACAATATGAATCAGAGCGATGGCTTTTACATTTATTCTTGCCTGTATTGCTACAGTATACGAATATGATAGGATACATAATTTTTATCTAATTGTCCCCTAATGACAGAAGAATTTTACAATGTATAGGCGGCGATCGATAAAGACTTGGTAGGGAAGTCTGCATAAAATATGTGACGTTCTGGGGTTCTCATCATTATATATATGCGTTGTATTTTGCATCCTCTGAATATCTGCCTTAATTGTATTAATGATAAAGACAAAGAAACTGAGGGTTACAGACTTTTATTTTGAGAGGAAAATAACATGGATAACTGAGCATCAACTGACCAGAAATTATTTGCTTCTGTCTGTTAGACACGTAATGGAGTCATTTAACTAGTCAAATTAGGAGCTGTAGAAATGCACCATGCTTCATTACTGAGTTCGAATGGGCACCATTTTACATCTACGTCAAAAATTATCTCATAGCAAATTAATGTTTTCATTGTATTTGGGAAAAGACAAAGCTGTGCTACTTTAGCGCCACCTAGAGGCGTCTAGCTAGAGATGTAAACCGGCAGGAGTAGAAATCGACTTGACGGTGCAGAATTTTAAACATAACTTCCAACCTGTTTCAAAACAAATAAAAAAATAAATAAAAGAAAGGTAGTATTTTATTCATTACGCGTCTTAGGAATATGAAAATTATTAGCATTAATAAAAGGTTTCTATTATACCTATCATACAACTTCTTTTAGTCAATATGTTGATACAGAATCAAGGGCACGGGCCATATAGAAAATGTTCTTTTGAGTCTTGTAGGTAAATATTGGATGATTGTAAGATACTTGGATTGTGCCCCTTAGATAGCTGAAAAATGGACAAGTCAATTGGTGCTGCCAAGATGAAACCGTCCTGCATCAGGCTACAGGTCCTTCAAATAAGTTGATAAAAGGAGGTCTCACTCTTCTATGTGACCAGATATTTGTTTTCCGGTGGAGGGGAAAATAGGGGACTCTTATGGTCGCTCTGGGAAATGTTTGTCGGCAAAAGCAACGGACACAAGAATCTTTTACATTATTATAGTATCTTCTTAAAATGGGTTGTTGGTTTTGGATTGTTGGTTTTGGATAGCCTTTCACACAGAACTTACCACCACAGAGGACGCATATTTTACCCTGTAGAGCAGCCATTTCGGAGTCCCTCCTGCAGTATATCAGCAAGCGACATGAGTTATTTTCTTTTGTGGGGTTTATAGCCACCATGTGAAATGGATTTTATTTTCAACTTGAGTAGTTTTTTATTATTATTTTTTTTTTGTTACTTTAGTACAGTGGTCTTCAACCTGCGGACCTCCAGGTGTTGCAAAACTACAATTCCCAGCATGCCCGGACAGCCGTTGGCTGTCTGGGCATGCTGGGAGTTGTAGTTTTGCAACATCTGGAGGTCCGCAGGTTGGAGACCACTGCTTTAGTGCTTACCTTTCCTGAACCTGTGTGGCCATGTCCAATGCTGGCTCAACGGAGGGTGAAGGTTCCTCAGAGACAACTATGTCGCAGGATAGTATTGAGCAGCCCTGTAGGCGTCGCTGCTTTCACCCAAAAAATGTTTATGTATTTTTACGCCATTACATTTTCTGACAATGCTAAGTGTGTTTTCCATGTGCAAAATTTCTTGGCGGGGATTTGCGCAAAAAAAACAAAACAGGATTTGCGCAAAAATTGTGCCAAAGATCAATTAGCGCAAATGATGAATTACTGACTAAAGTTAAAATCACACACAGGACCGTGGGATTTTGAGAAAGTTGTAAAAATGACAGTGGAGAAGATGCACCAACTTTGGCACAAAAAGACACTGCGCCAAAGTTTTGCGCCAAAGTTAGGTGAAAAAAAACCACATACATCCTTTGATAAATACCCCCCATGGGCCGGATCCCTCAGAGCAGCGGCCCTGTATTCTGGATAATACAGGTAGGGGCCAAGCTGGGACTACCCTCAGTACCATCCACATTACCTAATAGGTCATATACGAAGGGGTTCACACAAAAAGAAGAAAATGACCAGCGCTAAAGAATAACAGGTGATTTCAATTCACACAAACTTTATTAATCCATGTCAGACTTCACTCTACTATAAAATGTTACTTTATAACAAAATGCCAGGCATGAGCCCTTAACTAAACAGCTTACTTTGTGCATAGTAAAGCATCCTTACAGTATAACTGTTAAACACATTACTGACAGCAAAGAGTAGCCCGTAAGCTGTGACAATAGCCAATTGCGCTCCCTTTATCATCATTCATGAACTCAAGAAAATGAGTAGAAAGGAAATGTATCGCTATGCCAGAACACCATAAAGAAACCCAAAAAATACTATACCACATGTTTTGCTACCCCATCTAATGGTTACTGGTGGACGCCCCCTTTAATCATCCATCACAATAAATAAAGTTGTATCCATGAAGGAATATGTAGAATGGGAACAATCTAACAGTTTCTGAATATCATATTATTTTTGGGACTGCGTTCTCTGGTAGATATAACACTAGAAGGGTCTTCTGCAGGTGGCAGACATTAAAAACAAACCGTACCAATTGCCTGTTTTTGTTATTGCATTCCAAGTGCCTAACCTTTCATTGTGATGGAACTCACAGACGTGAATATTACATTTGTACATCAGAATGGAAAATATTCCAATTCTCGAGAATAAGTCACTTTTGGAATTGCCTCTTTAAGTAACTTCCTGATATTTTAAAATCCTTCAGTGTGGGGGAAGCGGCATTAATAGAGGCCAAAACCAGTGTTTTTCTCATGTCAATTCACAAGTGAGACTTTTACAGAATACTCAAGATTTATTAAGCAACAAATGAGCAGTCAGTCGCATGCGGGCTGCAAAGACGGGGAATGTGGAGTGTTGTGAAGAAAATAATATTTTTAATAGAATTTCAAGTGCTTGATCCCATTTCAGGAGTGCAGGGAGGAGACACCGAGTGGGATATTTGGTAAATGGAAATATCAAAAGTATAGTGGAGAAATTATTCGAAATTAGAGTTTGTAAACTGCCCGTTGCCGCCTGGTCTCTTCTTCATGATAATTTAATGTTTTGACTAAAATAGAATAATTAATAGGGATTGTGTGTAAAAATATCAGGTCAGGCTGTTCAGAGATGTCAACAAGTTGAATCAAACAAAATGATGTATGTTGCTGAAACACTCTGTGCTGCTGAGGCAGGCTGATCCCTGCTGAAATGTGATGCTGGGCTTCCTGCTTTTTTTTTCTTTTTTTTTACTTTGTAGCTCTCTTTCTGTGAACTTCCACAACATGAGAACACTATCCTCTTTAAATGCTCTCTAGATTGTGAGGATTGTCTAAATAGAGGCTTAAAAGAAAGCAGAGGTACCCAGCCCCTAGAAATCTTATCCCCTATCCAAAGGATAGGGCATAAGGTGTCTGATCACAGGGGTCTCGCCGCTGGGGACCCCCTTGATCTCGGCTGCGGCACCCCAGACATCCGGTGTATGGAGCAAACTTCCCTCCATGCTGGATGACCGGCGACGCGGGGTGGAGGCTCGTGACATCATGGCCACACCCCTCTTGTGACTTCATGACCACCCCCCCTCAATTCAAGTCTATGGGAGGGGGCGTGACGGCAAGATTGTGGGAGTCCCCAGCGGCGAGACCCCTGCGATTAGACATCTTATCCCCTATCCCTTGGATAGGGGATAAAATGTCTAGGGGCGGGGTACCCCCTTAAGAACATTTTTCCAGAGTATGTGATGGTGTTAGAGGAGTGAAGGGAAAGTCTTTTGTATTTAGCCCTCTCCAGCAAATTCAGAAGGTAAAAGCGGCACCTAATAGAATCATGCTACAAAAGCTGTACCCAAGAATCATGTTTATTTGTGACCAGCTCAAGTCAATGTGTAGTTGTCATATTCCTGAGTTTCTTGGCTACAAGTGAATTTCTTGGAGTAGGTACCTTTATAAAATGACTTGGACTTGAAATGTATAGACCTCCAGGGAGTCATTGATCATATTATGGTCATGTAATGTGTTCAGCAGTGTATATGCTTATCTGTAGGCAGTTGTGGCTGGTCAGGAAAGAATTCTGTGGAGGGTGGTGGTCTAGTGGCCCAAGAACCCACAGAGACACTTGGCAATCCAGACAAATAGCTGGTGCCGACATTCGAGCAACGTCTAGGAAGGGTAGGAAGGGGGTACCACCCCGGAGACCAACATTGCACCCAAGAGAGTGATCTTAGGTGCAATATAAACCTTTGGGGACTTCTCATTGTCCATCAGGTATTAATAAGAGGCCAAATATTTTCTAACATGCATCTTCCTCATCCAATTAAGTTCAATCTATCACCAATTGTTGCAGCCACTAAGAGTGTTGTGCCATGTGAACTAAAGCATCATGATAAGCCTCTTTGAGAGAAAATAAAATAAAGCCATTTGTTCATACAAAAGGTTAAGTGATGTTCAAGTTGGTTGTCACCTCCTTACATGTTAGTTGTCTAAAGTGAATTAGTCACACACGCTCAGCCCTTGCTTCTCCTGTACTGCCCTGTGCTGCTGGATGACAATGCTTCTTCTACTTTTTAACTCTCAGAAGGTGACTTTCCACAATATTAGAAGAGATGGAGCTTAGCATCTAACTAGATCTAACTAGGCCCTTCATTCTCATTTTCCTACCCAGGACAGAAAATCCTGGCATCTGTTTTCCCATCCAATGGTTTTTAGACTTTGTGCCAATTTCTTACCCTATTGACAAATGAATGAACTAATACCAGGCTTCCTCTTTACAGTTACCCCACATCAACCACATCGGCTATCTTTATGGTATGTCCACAAGATGTATGAAAGTAACTAAAAGAAGTTCACATGTGCATTTATAATAAAACCTTTAATGTTGCATGTGGCAACCACATCTCTATTAAAGTACCGTAAATACCAGCCCATTACGAGTCATTGCCTAGGAAATGCACCCCTTCCACATAGGCAATTGCTACACAAACACCTTCTCCGCAATGACTAAAACCCACTTTCAGCATTAATGTTTTGAAGTGATCTCTTTATAAGGTCTGTATCACTCTTTCCATGTGATTTTTATGCATTTGTTCTCATTTTCTTTTTTTTTCTTTTTTTTTTTTTCATATTTAGCTTGCCTTACGCTTTTCAGTGTGAAAGGGTAATTGATGGGCTATGGAAAAAATACACAAGAGCAGAATGGGGAGGGGGAACAACACTTGAGTTTAAAGCTATATCTGAATCAAAGGGCATTGTATTCTTGGCAGAAGTAACATAATCTTTTGTTTTCCTGTTTAGTCTTGGAAATTGTTATATTGTTGAGTTTCACTGTAGAATTTATGCCTTTTTTGCTCCAGCTTTTGCTGAGCTTTGTCAAGTAGCTTTGAAGTGAATATCTACCCTTGTTTATCTAAATAGGACCAAAACTCTGTTCTGAGAAATTTCTTTATTCGGTTTTATATTGGTCAGAACTCCATTTCCTGATATATAATTTAAACACAAAACAATTAAAGGGGTATTAACATGTTATATTGCTAGGCTTCAACATGCTATTCTAATTAAGGGGGGTCAGATCTTCCTAAACACCATTGAACATTGGTCTCTTAAAGGGGTTCTCCGGTGCTTAGACATCTTATCCCCTATCCAAAGGATAGGGGATAAGATGCCTGATCGCGGGAGTCCCGCCTCTGGGGACTCCCGTGATCTCGCTTGCGGCACCCCATTTGTAATCAGTCCCCGGAGCGTGTTCGCTCCGGGTCTGATTACTGTCGATCACGGGGCCGGCGGCATGTGATGTCACGCCTCCGCCCCCGTGTGACCTCACGCTCCACCCCTCAATGCAAGCCTACGGGAGGGGGCGTGACAGCAGCAGGACTCCCGCAATCAGGCATCTTATCCCCTATCCTTTGGATAGGGGATAAGATGTCTAAGCACCGGAGTACCCCTTTAAAGAAGTTCTCCTGTTTATTAGCATGCCTTGCCACCTACTTTGTAATAAACTTGCAGCTGAACCCCCACCAATCCATAAATAGGTGATGGCATATCCTCGCTATTTGCTATAACTTCTTATGTTGGGAAAATCTCTTTGAAGCATACCTGTTACAGACATGCCAAACATTTTAATTGGTTGGAGTCTCAGTGCTGAGACCCCCACCAATCAGGAGAATTATTAAGAATAGGTACACGGGTACACCCCAACTCTTTGAGATCTTTGTCTCGCTGTCCCATAGACTTATGATTGCTGAGAGCGCTGAAAGATGGGAAGTACCATTCGTTATGGCATGCTTATCCCCACTAATTCCCCACAGACACATATCAAATGTTTTAATTGGTCAGGGTCTCAATGCTGAGACCCCCACTCATCATGAGAGCAATTGGGGATAGGCACACGGTTACTCCTCAGCTCTTAGTGATATTTGTCTCATTTGTCTCATCGCCACATAGACTTATGATCGCTTAGATAGCCCCATAGAATTATCATCACTGAGATTTCCCCATAGACTTATGATCACTGACATCGCCCCATAGCCTTATGATCACTGACATCACCCCATAAACTTATGATCACTGACATCGCCCCATAGACTTATGATCACTGACATCGCCCCATAGACTTACGATCACTGACATCGCCCCATAGACTTATGATCACTGACATCGCCACATACTTATGATCACTGACATCGCCCCATAGACTTATGATCACTGACATCGCCCCATAGACTTACGATCACTGACATCGCCCCATAGACTTTTGATCACTGACAGCGCCACATACTTATGATCACTGACATCGCCCCATAGACTTATGATCACTGACATCGCCCCATAGACTAATGATCACTGACATCGCCCCATAGACTAATGATCACTGACATCGCCCCATAGACTTATGATCACTGACATTGCCCCATAGAATTATGATCACTGACATCGCCCCATAGACTTATGATCACTGACATTGCCCCATAGACTTATGATCACTGACATCGCCCCATAGACTTATGATCACTGACATGGCCCCATAGACTTATGATCACTGACATTGCCCCATAGACTTATGATCACTGACATCACCCCATAGACTTATGCTATCTTACATCGCCCCATAGACTTATGATCACTGACATCGCCACATACTTATGATCACTGACATCGCCCCATAGACTTATGATCACTGACATTGCCCCATAGACGTCTGATCACTGACATCGCCCCATAGATTTATGATCACTGACATAGCCCCATACTTATGATCACTGACATCGCCACATACTTATGATCACTGACATCGCCCCATAGACTTATAATCACTGACATTGCCCCATAGACTAATGATCACTGACATCGCCCCATAGGCTTATGATCACTGACATCGCCCCATAGACTTATGATCACTGACATCGCCCCATAGACTTATGATCACTGACATGGCCCCATAGACTTATGATCACTGACATGGCCCCATAGACTTATGATCACTGACATTGCCCCATAGACTTATGATCACTGACATCGCCCCATAGACTTATGATCTCTGATATTGCTCATAGACTTATGCTATCTTACATCGCCACATAGACTTTTGATCACTAACATCGTCCTATAGACTTATGATGGCTAAGATTGTTGAGAGCTGGGAAGTAAAATGGGCTGTTGCATGCTTATCCCTGCTCACTCTCCTAGTTGGTGGGGGTATCAGCATTGGAACCCTGACCTATCAAAACTTTTGATATGTCTCTGTGACATGTCAAAAGTTTATTTGAGTGACATTTATACTTTAATAAAAATGGTGCAGGGATCTGAATATCCCCCCCCCCCTTTTGCAGGCCTTCTATTGTATATAAAGTCCATTTCCTATTGTCAGACATCTGCCTGCTGGGCTGTGGAGCCCTCACTCTGTTTACTAAGGCCAGGCTTGGAGATGAAATAATTTATAACCCTTCCTGTTGGGTTTTTATGTAATAACTTTGAAACTCATATAAAGTAATGATCCACAAACTCTTTTAATGTTCATTATAAAATGTGAAATATTCCGCAGAACTGTGCCAATTATGTGACCAGACATAACTGTTTCACACATGAGTAAATACAGGGAGGCTTTAACACAACTATATTATCACCTTGTCTATCCTTTCGCGCGATGGGATAATTCGACTTAAATTTTTTTCCTTTTTTTTCAGTAAGATAAAAAAAATTCTGAAGTAATGGACAAATTTCCATCAACTTTGCATTTATTGGTTTTCACAATAGAGTACTTAAATATATAATCATATTTGGTAACCTGCGCTGAGACATATAGCAGGGCCGAGCGAAGGCTGCACGTTGTGCCACGGCTTATATGTTTTATTTCTGTTAATGTATCAATAAAAATCAGTAATGTATTAATAGGTGATAATATAATACTAGAGCAAAAATCAAGAGTGTTATCTCTTTATGACCCGTTATGTTTTTTGCCATTTCCAGCCTTTATCTCTATGGTTCTCCCTCCTTCTCTAGCTGCCTCTGCCATCCGCGACTCTTTCAGACTGTTCACTCCTCTGTTAAGACTTATACTGATCCTTGCTTGTTAAATGTAGAACGGTTGTGTTCACTTAGTTAGAAATTCCCTGCATACCTTTCTTGTTCAGTATCTGCACAGAACTTGTTCTGGCGGTAAACATTTTGGTAGGAAACAGTGTGTTTTATGTAACATTTTTCAATACTTATTGGGGGAGATTTATCAAAACCTGTGCAAAGGAAAAGTTGCCCAGTTGCCCATAGCAACCAATCAGATCACTTCTTTAATTTTGCAGAGGACTTGTTAAAAATGAAAGAAGCGAGCTGGGCAACTTTTCCTCTGCACAGGTTTTTATAAATCTCCCCCATTGGGTACATGGAGTCTTTTGTAAAATTTACGCTCTTGAGGTGGCATATTTTTCAGGTGTTTTCCATATGAGGACAAAATTCCCAAACAATAAACATGTTTAAATAAAAAAAAAAGCCTCCAATAGATGCATGTAAAATGCATGAACTTTGTGGAGCCACAAGAAAAACAGAGTGTGAACATGGACTGATAAAAGCTCAGCTAAGCAGTTAGGAATATGTCGCAAAAGATTTTTGACTGTTTCCAAGAGCAATTAGGAGAATTGAGATCCCAGATGTTCAGTACAATACTGGGGGTAAATCAGGACATGTAAAAGATAAGTAATATAATGGCCCTCATTTACTATTACCTACCCGACATGCCTTGTCAGGTTGTGCCCATATTCTGCCTGATGCCATATAGACAGAATATAAAGCCAAATTCCCTTTATGAACATGCTTTTTATAGCATTAAATGTGAGCATGCCCTTTACAATAATCATATACAGATATAACCCCAAAAATGCTTCATAGTTTAACATTGGCTCTTTAGTCTGCCCAAACTCTATGCATGGAATACGAAGCCAAACTACACAACTTCAGTTAAACTTTTCCCAAATGTGAACGTGACCTTTACAGCTTCCAATAACCTACATTTTCCGTCATCCAGCATCTCGCTAGAAATTTGGATGCTGATCACACTTTGTTATGTCAACAATCCCAGTTATCTGCACTTGCAAATCTGTCAGGTCTCTATTAGGACATTTCACCCCAACCCCTTCCTTTCTCATGTCCCATCACGGTGCTGCAGAATCCTTCTGACAGCCTTTCCAGCAGTGGTAAACTTTTGTCCCAGTGAGTCACACAACCGTCCCTTTGTTCCCGCAGCTTTTTGATGATTACACGCCCCTTCAAAAAATTTTTACATGAATCAAGGCTTGTTCTAATATTTCATATACTCTCGAGAGAAGGGCCTGATGGAAAACACAGCCAGTAAACCCTTTTCTGCACATTGCATTTTGTGTCCTTTGAGCCAAGATTCTTTGAGAGAGCAGTCACAGTGTCACCGAATTGCTGGTAGTTTGTGTCTTAACAAGAAAAGTTGCATTCAGCGACTCTAAGACCCTCACCAGCCTCACAATGTTCTACCTTCCAATCTGCTCTGTGTGTTTTTGAACATTGTGCGCCTCCATTGAAACCGGGGTTTGTCTGATCAAATGTCACTCAAGCCCTGTCACTAAAAGAATGTATGATTTGCCATGGCCTGAATAGCAGAGACCCACTCCAAAAGGATTAGTCTTTAGCTATTTCTTAATTCTCATCTGAAGAAAAAAGCAGGTCTTTGTTGAATACAATTTCTTTACTTCTGATTTTTTCCCCTCTCTCTAGGAATGTCTGTATACAATGACATGCCCCTTAACCCCTTTGACAACATTGATATAATATCCATATTGCTATTAGTAAATATCATGAACGTTTCTAAGTTGCATGTAAATTTATTTACATTTTCTTGCTATTACTGCATGGGACCAGTCGATATATTCAGAGGTTGGATATCTAGACTGACCTAATACTTTTCACATCAACAGTTTTTGTTACGGTTATATACAGTCTAGGAAATCATCTGGCAAACATTCTGACCATAGAGACATTGCATTACTCACAGAGGATTGTCTAGACTTCTGGATGTAAACAAAAAAGTTAACATTTAATGACAATAGAAAGAAATGTAAGTGTGAGTGTTCTTTTAGATGGGCAGACAGGCTCCCAATAGCGAGCGCTGATCTCTGTGATTGGTGCTTGTTTGCTGAGACTTCCCATGGCCCGATTATGCAGATGATCATTTGTGAGAACCCTAAAATCCCTCATTACAGGCCACACATCCCATTTACACTGCCCGATAACAATCATTTTATTGCCCGTACAAAACATGCAATCATTAAACAAATTGGCGCCTGCTCGACACTCATCACTGGCTATTTTACACAGATCCCTTATCGGGAATAAGTGTCCCTATGAATGTTATTTCATCCAATAATGGACCAGAGTTAAGGGGTCTTAAGAATTTGGGCACTATTACAAATCCAGGCAGATAATTTCTTAACTTTTATACAAAATACCGAAATTTTGAAATATTAAATCTGTATGCTCAGGATTTGAAGATGCAGACTTGATGCTATGTACTGTAATTTAGTGCAGCTTCTGCAGCTTTAAATTCTGCGCATCACCCTTTGGGTGTGTTCACACATGCATATGTTCTGCTGCAGATTTTGCTGCTCACTGACTTGAATGGATAGCAAAATCTGCTACAGCAAAACTGCAGCGGTAAATACACGCATGTAAACACACCTTTAGGGCTTGTTCACATGAGCGGATTTATCACTGCA
Source organism: Hyla sarda (assembly GCF_029499605.1). Taxonomy (NCBI): domain Eukaryota; kingdom Metazoa; phylum Chordata; class Amphibia; order Anura; family Hylidae; genus Hyla; species Hyla sarda. The sequence goes on along the minus strand of NC_079194.1, from coordinate 160,387,410 downwards.
TGTTTGAAAGGGGGCAGGCTCTCCGCGGCTGTGGCAAAAGATTTTTGGCTGCAGAATTTCCGATGCTGAAAATCCCCCACAAGCCCCATTGAAGTAAATGAGGTCTGCGGTGGATTTTCAACAGCCGTGGAGAGCCCACCCCCTTTCTAACAGGCAGGCGGGAACCTGCAAATAAATCCACTCATGTGAATGAGCCCTTAAAGGGGTACTCCAGTGAAAAACTTTTTTTTAAATCAACTGGTGCCAGAAAGTTAAACAGATTTGTAAATTACTTCTATTAAAAAATCTTAATCCTTCCTGTACTTATTGGCTGCTGAATACTACAGCGGAAATTCTTTTCTTTTTGAAACAGAGCTGTCTGCTGACATCACGAGCACAGTGTTCTCTGCTGACATCTCTGTCCATTTTATGAACTGTCCAGAACAGCATATGTTTTCTATGGGGATTTCCTTTTACCCTGGACAGTTCCTAAAAATGGACAGAGATGTCAGCAGAGAGCACTGTGCTCGTGATTCAGCAGACAGCTCTGTGTTTCAAACGGAAAATAATTTCCACTGTAGCATTCAGCAGCTAATAAGTACGGGAAGGATTAAGATTTTTTAATAGAAGTCATTTACAAATCTGTTTAACTTTCTGGCACCAGTAGATTTAAAAAAAAAGTTTTTCACCGGAGTAACCCTTTAAACTTTATTCTACACAGGTTATCTCTCACCTTATTATCTTACACAGAGTAAGATTGCTGTCACTATGCTATGATCATTTTCCTTATAGCCATAGAAGACGGAGGACAGTTTTGGGCACTGTCACATATGTCTGGGGATTCACATCAGTTTTCCCCTAGCGGCTTACTTTTCCCTCAGTTTGTAGAAAAACGCTGGAAGAAAACTGATGGCCGAACAGATCCTATTCATTTGAATGGGACAGTTCAGATTAATCTGGCTTCTGAATTGGGACAGAGGATCGTCGGACAGGCTGGACAGGGGAATGCATTTTGCAGCAGTCCCCCATCCAGCCTGAATAAATAACTGGGCACCGGACCATAGATAACTGATGCACTTTGCAGGGAACTGTGGCATAGCCCGTTGACATTAATGGGTCATGCATAAATTGACTACATAGCAGGTGGGAACAACAGTGAAGTGAACAACACTAAACCAGCACTGCCTCCCCTTCACCCTTCGGAACATGGGGGTCCCAGAGGTCAGACCCCCATGATCATAACAATGATATCACTTTACAAAAGGAAAGAAAAGATGAGAAAACTCCTATTAGCCTCAAACCTCCTGGTTGCTTTTTGTTTTACAGTTTACAGTATCTAAAAAGAATAAATCCTGTTTTTCCTCCTTAAATGTTACAACCATTCGACCTTGTTAGCGCAGGAACATTCTAATAATGATTTTTTTTTTCGTAAACCACAATTTGTGTTAGGACCTTGTATGTCACAGTAATTTAAGTACAGTCATTTTGTACATTCTGATCCCATTATGCTACATTGTTACTGAATAAAGAGCAGTATTATGTTGCTCCTATAAAGGGCAGAAGGGTTCTGAATTTTATCTGCTGAACGAATCAATCTGGATTATGTCAGCTGAAAAGAATTGTGGACGGCCGGCTCTAGCAGATGGGGGATATATAGCCATGTTTTTTTTTTATGTATCTGTTCATACACACATCTGAACACATCTACAGAGATAATGCTGTGTGGTAGCTGAAAAAAGCTTTTGTTTCTTCTTTACTTTTTTTTTTATTTTACTTTCCTTCCTCCCCCATGAGGACTGTACCAATTATCATTTCAACATAGAATATTAGGATATCAAATGGGACTGAATGTCGCTATACACTGTTTTATTTAAGCTGCTCTGACAAGCTGTCTAGGTTGTGGGAACAGAACAGAGGAAGTAATAGAGGGGAAAAAAGTACAAAAAAGGAGGGTTTGGCTTGGCAGCTGATATGAGCATTTGGTCAACAATTCTGGAATTAGCAAGTTTTTGTAAAACAAAGGCAGAAATAAAATAAAAAAGTCTTCTTTTAGCCAATGAAGAAATTACTTTTTAAGTTAATAAAAAAATGCAACTGAAATTGTAAACTTGATACCCTGATTCTCCCTATGGAACCTCTAATCTTTTTTACAGTTTTAGTTTACATAGTTTACATAAAAGAATATATATATATATATATATATATATATATATATATATATATATATAATTTTTTTTTTGTGTTTGTCTTGGAATGGAAAAAAACAACATGGGAAAGAGAATATATAAAAATAAATCTTAATACCTTTGTTACATTTTATTGGTATGTATTGTGAAATGTAATCTGCTTTTTTGCTTACATATTCATACTATGCCTGTATCCTGTTTAACCCTAGTGAGTGCTATAATTATATACAGAATTATGCACAATGTAAAACTAATATGTACTCAGGGGCGGACTGACCGGCCGGTCCGATCGGACATTGTCCGAGGGCCCGGCCCGGGTAAAGGGCATGCTGCTGCTGCTACTGAAGACTGGGACACTTGTTCCAGATCCTCAGCAGACAGCACTGCCTTTTCCTGTATGGGCGGTACACGCACATACAGCAGAACGTGTCTCCTCTGTGTGAGCCGCATCTGCAGCTTACACAGAAGAGACGTGACTTCCACCCCCACGGAGTGCAGGCGCCGATGACGTCACTTATTGGCGCATTCACTGTGGAGGGGAGAAGATGTGGGCCCCTGCTGCTGAGGAGATCGCTACGTGGGATATGAGGTGAGTAACATTTTTTTAAACCATCCAAGGGGTGGGGGGCTTAACTGCTGCCTACACCTATGGGGGGGGGGATTAACTGCTTCCTATACCTATGGAGGGGGGTTGTTAACTGATGCTTATACCTATGGGGAAAGGGGTGGGATTAACTGCTGCCTATACCTATTGGGTGGTGTTAACTGATGCTTATACCTATGGGGAAAGGAGTGGGATTAACTGCTGCCTATACCTATTGGGGGGTGTTAACTGATGCTTATACCTATGGGGAAAGGGAGGGGGGTTAACTGCTGCCTATACCTATGGGGAAAGGGGGGGATTAACTGCTGCCTATACCTATGGGGAAAGGGGGGGTTAACTGCTGCCTATACCTATGGGGAAAGGGGGGGGGGATTAACTGCTGCCTATACCTATGGGGAAAGGGGGGGGGGGTTAACTGCAGCCTATACCTATGGGGAAAGGGGGGGGGTTAATGTCTAACTACTTATCTATATACCTGGCTACCTAAATTTGTACATACCTGGCCTTCATACATAGCTGATTAACTACCCATCTAACCCCCTACCTACCTACCTGGCCAGTCTCCTATCTCCTGGCTTCCTGATCTACCTACCTAGTTACCTATTTACCTGGCTACTTACCTACCTGCTCTTTTACTGTGCAGGACACCAAGGAGGGCATTATTACAGTTTGTGGGCCAATAGATGGGCATATTTTGTAGAGGAGTGAAGGACACTGAAAAAATATAAAGTCTGACATGTTTGTCCTGCAGATGTTAAGAGATCGACACAGCGGTCTGATCCGGATGGAGAAGAAAATGAAAGAGGACACTGCTGATCAGAAAAGACGTAATTGTGAGTCCCAAAACGTAACTGTAATTACTAATATGATATACACATCCTGTGTACAGCTGATCTCTACCGCCATATGGTCCTGTATATAATCACTTATATAGTATACAGATCCTGTATGGTATACTGGTATGTGTATAGTGGTTTTATTCAGTACAATATGGCAGTATTATCCAGTTATTGTGTGGTGGTAAATATTCACTCCTTGTATACCAGTATTATTGGCCATGGAAATTTACTTACGTTAAAGTGTTTCTTGCATAAATAAAATTTAGTTTATTGTGTATGGGATTTGGGTGGAATAGGGGCGTGGCAGATTATAACAGATGATGACAAGCTGCGGAGCCTCGCAGGGAGCCCTTGCCTTTTTTTGATCCGGGGGCCCCGAGTGTTGTCATGCCGCCCCTTTATGTACTGTAGTTAAAGGGGTATTCCGGGCAAAAACATCTTGTCCCCTATCGAAAGGACAGGGGAGAAGATGTCTTGACGTTCCCCGCCCGCCACTGGGACCCCCCGCGATCTCCCTGCAGCACCCTACATTCTATGCGTAGCTGCGGCAGTTTTGGAAACTGCCGGGCTTCCGAGACAGGGGATGTGACGTCACGCCATGCCACACCCCCTCCATTAAGTTCTATGGGAGGGGGCGTAACGGCCGCAATACCCCCTCCCATAGACATGAATGGAGGGGGCGTGGTGTGACGTAACATCCCCATCTAGGAAGCCCGGTGGTTTCCGAAACAGCAGATGCAGCTACGCATAGAATGCGGGCTGATGCAGGGAGATTGCGGGGGGTCCCAGCGGCGGGCCCCCCCGCGATCAGACATCTTATCCCCTGTGCTTTTGAAAGGGGATAAGAAGTTTTTGCCCGGAATACCTCTTTAAAGTTACACTGACAAGAGGAAGGTTTCTAGAAGCTAGAAGTTAAACAACCTATATGGCAACCATACATGGCCAGATACATATCTAGTGTACTGGTACATAGGGGGCAGTATTGTAATATATATATTGTACATAGGTTCAGTATTATAGAAATCATATTCTTGCACATGAGAACAGTATCATAGTAGTTATATTTTTGTATATTATAGGGGCAGTGTTATAGCAGCGATATTCTTGTACATAGCGGGCTGTTTTATAATAATTATATTCTTGTTCATAGAGGGCAGTATTGTAGTAATATTTGTACATAAGGGGAAGTAGTTATTCTTGCACATAGTGAACAGAATTGTACATACTGGGATGTATTGAAGTAGTTAAATTCTCATACATGGGGCATTATTGTATTATACCAGTTGTATTCTAGTAGAAGTTTTATAGTTATTATATTTTTGTACATATTGAACAGTATTATATAGTTGTGATATTCTTGTTAGAGTGAAATATTATAGTTATATTCTTGTACACGTGGAATAGTAGTATAGTAGTTATACATCGTTGTACATCGTTGACAGTATTTTTGTACATACTGGCAAGTTTCATGATTTATATTCTTGTGCATAGAAAGCTTTATTAGTAGTTATATTCTTGTTTATAGAGGACAGTATTATTGTAAAAAAGTTTTATTCTTGTACATAAGATGTTATTAGAGTAATTATATTCTTTTACATAGGCGCAGTATTATAGTAGTAGTATACTAGTTATATTTTTGCACATAGGGAGCAGTATTATAGTAGTTATAATCTTGTACATAGAAGGCAGTATTATAGTAGTTATATTCTTCTGCATGGGGCAGTATTATAATATTTATACTCTTGTCCATCGAGGGCAGTGATGTAACAGTTAATCTTATACATATAGTGCCTTATTAGAGTAAATATGTTTTTGTTCATAAAGGACAGTATTGCAGAAATAAATGGGCACTATCAGATACAAAAACTTTTTATATGTTGTACATCTTTGCAAAACATTAGCCTTTTTAACATATTTCATAAGAAAATATTATTTCCTTTTTATAGAAATCACGGCTCATAAAATCATGGCTTTGTCCAAGCTAAAGCACAGGCATGGACAAAGTCTGGTAAGTGAGGGTGGGCTAGAGAAGTCCTATCAGACAGGAGAGAGCACAGAGAAGTACTATCAAACAGGAGAAAGCACAGAGGAGTCCTATCAGACAGGAGAGAGTACAGAGGAGTCCTATCAGACAGGAGAGAGCACAGAGGAGTCCTACCAGACACGAGAGAGCACAGAGGAGTGCTATCAGACAGGAGAGAGCACAGAGGAGTCCTATCAGACAGGAGAGAGCACAGAGGAGTACGATCAGACAGGTTAGAGTAAGAGGAGTACTATGGGACAGGAGAGTGCACAGAGGAGTGCTATCAGACAGGAGAGAGCACAGAGGACTACTATGGGACAGGAGAAAGCACAGAGGAGTCCTATCAGACAGGAGAGAGCACAGAGTAGTCCTATCAGACAGGAGAGAGCACAGAGGAGAATTATCAGACAGGAGAGAGCACAGAAGAGTACTATCAGACAGGAGAGCACAGAGGAGTACTATCAGACAGGAGAGCACAGAGGAGTACTATCAGACAGGAGAGAGCACAGAGGAGTACGATCAGACAGGAGAGAGCTCAGAGGAGTAATATCAGACAGGAGAGAGTAAGATGAGTACTAACAGACAGGATAGAGCACAGAGGAGTCCTATCAGACAGGAGAGAGCACAGAGGAGTCCTATCAGACAGGAGAGAGCACAGAGGAGTACGATCAGACAGGAGAGAGCACAGAGGAGTCCTATCAGACAGGAGAGAGCACAGAGGAGTCCTATCAGACAGGAGAGAGCACAGGGGAGTATTATCAGACATGAGAGAGCACAGAGGAGTATTATCAGACAGGAGAGAGCACAGATGAGTCATATCAGACAGGAGAGAGCACAGAGCAGTCCTATCAGACAGAAGAGAGCACAGAGGAGTCCTATCAGACAGGAGAGAGCACAGAGGAGTACGATCAAACAGGTGAGAGTAAGAGGAGTAGTATGGGAAAGGAGAGTGCACAGAGGAGTGCTATCAGACAGGAGAGAGGACAGAGGAGTACGATCGGACAGGAGAGAGCACAGAGGAGTACTATCAATCATGAGACAGCACAGAGGAGTATTATCAGACAGGAGAGAGCACAGAGGAGTACTATCAGACAGGAAAGCACAGAGGAGTATTATCAGACAGGAGAGAGCACAGAGGAGTCCTATCAGACAGGAGAGAGCACAGAGGAGTACTAACAGACATGATAGAGCACAGAGGAGTCCTATCAGACAGGACAGAGCACAGAGAAGTCCTATCAGACAGGAGAGAGCACAGAGGAGTACGATCAGACAGGAGAGAGCACAGAGGAGTCCTATCAGACAGGAGAGAGCACAGAGGAGTCCTATCAGACAGGAGAGAGCACAGAGGAGTACGATCAGACAGGTGAGAGTAAGAGGAGTAGTATGGGAAAGGAGAGTGCACAGAGGAGTGCTATCAGACAGGAGAGAGGACAGAGGAGTACGATCGGACAGGAGAGAGCACAGAGGAGTACTATCAATCAGGAGACAGCACAGAGGAGTATTATCAGACAGGAGAGAGCACAGAGGAGTACTATCAGACAGGAAAGCACAGAGGAGTATTATCAGACAGGAGAGAGCACAGAGGAGTCCTATCAGACAGGAGAGAGCACAGAGGAGTACTAACAGACAGGATAGAGCACAGAGGAGTCCTATCAGACAGGACAGAGCACAGAGAAGTCCTATCAGACAGGAGAGAGCACAGAGGAGTACGATCAGACAGGAGAGAGCACAGAGGAGTCCTATCAGACAGGAGAGAGCACAGAGGAGTCCTATCAGACAGGAGAGAGCACAGAGGAGTACGATCAGACAGGTTAGAGTAAGAGGAGTACTATGGGACAGGAGAGTGCACAGAGGAGTGCTATCAGACAGGAGAGAGTACAGAGGAGTACTATGGGACAGGAGAAAGCACAGAGGAGTCCTATCAGACAGGAGAGAGCACAGATGAGTCCTATCAGACAGGAGAGAGCACAGAGGAGAATTATCAGACAGGAGAGAGCACAGAAGAGTACAATCAGACAGAAGAGCACAGAGGAGTACTATCAGACAGGAGAGCACAGAGGAGTATTATCAGACAGGAGAGAGCACAGGGGAGTACGATCAGACAGGAGAGAGCTCAGAGGAGTCATATCAGACAGGAGAGAGTAAGATGAGTACTAACAGACAGGATAGAGCACAGAGGAGTCCTATCAGACAGGAGAGAGCACAGAGGAGTCCTATCAGACAGGAGAGAGCACAGAGGAGTACGATCAGACAGGAGAGAGCACAGAGGAGTCCTATCAGACAGGAGAGAGCACAGAGGAGTCCTATCAGACAGGAGAGATCACAGGGGAGTATTATCAGACATGAGAGAGCACAGAGGAGTATTATCAGACAGGAGAGAGCACAGAGGAGTCATATCAGACAGGAGAGAGCACAGAGGAGTCCTATCAGACAGGAGAGAGCACAGAGGAGTCCTATCAGACAGGAGAGAGCACAGAGGAGTACGATCAGGCAGGTGAGAGTAAGAGGAGTAGTATGGGAAAGGAGAGTGCACAGAGGAGTGCTATGAGACAGGAGAGAGGACAGAGGAGTACGATCGGACAGGAGAGAGCACAGAGGAGTACTATCAAACAGGAGAGAGCACAGAGGAGTATTATCAGACAGGAGAGAGCACAGAGGAGTCCTATCAGACAGGACAGAGCACAGAGGAGTCCTATCAAATAGAAGAGAGCACAGAGGAGTCCTATCAGACAGGAGAGAGCACAGAGGAGTACGATCAGACAGGAGAGAGCACAGAGGAGTCCTATCAGACAGGAGAGAGCACAGAGGAGTCCTATCAGACAGGAGAGAGCACAGGGGAGTATTATCAGACAGGAGAGAGCACAGAGGAGTATTATCACACAGGAGAGAGCACAGAGGAGTCCTATCAGACAGGAGAGAGCACAGAGGAGTCCTATCAGACAGGAGAGAGCACAGAGGAGTATGATCAGACAGGTGAGAGTTAGAGGATTAGTATGGGACAGGAGAGTGCACAGAGGAGTGCTATCAGACAGGAGAGAGCACAGAGGAGTACGATCAGACAGGAGAGAGCACAGAGGAGTACTATCAAACATGAGAGCACAGAGGAGTATTATCAGACAGGAGAGAGCACAGAGGAGTACTATCAGACAGGAGAGCACAGAGGAGTACTATCAGACAGGAGAGAGCACAGAGGAGTACGATCAGACAGGAGAGAGCTCAGAGGAGTGCTATCAGACAGGAAAGAGTAAGATGAGTACTAACAGACAGGATAGAGCACAGAGGAGTCCTATCAGACAGGAGAGAGCACAGAGGAGTCCTACCAGACAGGAGAGAGCACGGAGGAATACTACAAGACAGGAGAGAGCACAGAGTAGTACTATCAGACCGGAGATCACAGAGGAGTGCTATCAGACAGGAGAGAGCACAGAGGAGTATCATCAAACAGGAGAGAGCACAGAGGAGTACTATCAGACAGGAGAGCACAGAGGAGTACTATCAGACAGGAGAGCACAGAGAAGTACTATCAGACAGGAGAGAGCACAGAGCAGTACTATCATACAGGAGACAGTAAGAGGAGTACTATCAGACAGGAGAGTGCACAGAGGAATGCTATCAGACAGGAGAGAGCACAGAGGAGTACTATCAGACAGGAGAGCACAGAGGAGTACTATCAGACAGGAGAGCACAGATAAGTACTATCAGACAGGAGATAGCACAGAGCAGTACTATCATACTGGAGAGAGTAAGAGGAGTACTCTCAGACAGGAGAGAGCACAGAGGAGTCCAATCAGACAGGAGAGAGCTCAGAGGAGTACTATTAGACAGGAGAGAGCACAGATGAGTACTATCAGACAGGAGAGCACAGAGGAGTCCTATCAGAAAGGAGAGAGCACAGAGGAGTCCTATCAGACAGGAGAGAGCCCAGAGGAGTACTATTATACAGGAGAGAGTAAGAGGCGTACTATCAGACAGGAGAGAGCACAGAGGAGTCCGATCAGACAGGAGAGAGCTTAGAGGAGTACTATCAGACAGGAGAGAGCACAGATGAGTACTATCAGACAGGAGAGAGCACAGAGGAGTGCTATCATACAGGAGAGAGGAAGAGGAGTATGATCAGACAGGAGAGAGCACAGAGGAGTCCTTTCAGAAAGGAGAGCACAGAGAAGTACTATCAGACAGGAGATAGCATAGAGCAGTACTATCATACAGGAGAGAGTAAGAGGAGTACTCTCAGATAGGAGAAAGCACAGAGGAGTACGATCAGACAGAAGAGAGCACAGAGGAGTACTATCAGAGAGGAGAGAGCACAGAGGAGTCCTATCAGAAAGGAGAGAGCACAGAGGAGTCCTATCAGATAGGAGAGAGCACAGAGCAGTACTATCATACAGGAGAGAGTAAGAGGAGTACTATCAGACAGGAAATAGCACAGAGGAGTTCAATCAGACAGGAGAGAGCACAGAGGAGTACTATCAGACAGGAGAGAGCTCAGAGGAGTACTATCAGACAGGAGATAGCACAGAGGAGTGCTATCATACAGGAGAGAGTAAGAGGAGTCCTATCAGACAGGAGAGAGCACAGAGGAGTCCTATCCAAAAGGAGAGAGCACAGAGGAGTCCTATCAGACAGGAGAGAGCACAGAGCAGTACTATCATACAGGAGAGAGTAAGAGGAGTACTATCAAACAGGAAATAGCACAGGGGAGTTCGATCAGACAGGAGAGAGCACAGAGGAGTACTATCAGACAGGAGAGAGCTCAGAGGAGTACTATCAGACAGGAGAGAGCACAGATGAGTACTATCAGACAGGAGAGAGCCCAGAGGAGTGCTATCATACAGGAGAAAGTAAGGGGAGTTCTATCAGACAGGAGAGAGCACAGAGGAGTCCTATCAGACAGGAGAGCACAGAGGAGTACTATCATACAGGAGAGAGAACAAAGGAGTCATATCAGACAGGAAAGACCACAGAGGAGTCCTATCAGACAAGAGAGAGCACAGAGGAGTCCTATCAGACAGGAGAGAGCACAGAGTACTATCAGACAGGAGAGTGCACAGTGGAGTGCTATCAGACAGGAGAGCACAGATGAGTGTTATCAGACAAGAGAGAGCACAGAGGAGTACTATCAGACAGGAGAGAGCACAGAGGAGTACTATCAGACAGGAGAGACCACAGAGGAGTGTTATCAGACAAGAGAGAGCACAGAGGAGTACTATCAGACAGAAGAGAGCACAGAGGAGTACTATCAGACAGGAGAGAGCACAGAGTACTATCAGACAGGAGAGAGCACAGAGGAGTACTATCAGACAGGAGAGAGCACAGAGGAATGCTATCAGACAGGAGAGAGTACAGAGGAGTACTATCAGACAGGAGAGAGCACAGAGTACTATCAGACAGGAGAGAGCACAGAGGAGTGCTACAAAGTTTTTGTATCTGACAGTGCCAATTTCACATTATTTTACAAATTGGTCAGTATTGTAGTATTTCTTTCTTTTTCTGATGGCACCTGTATTATAGTAGAAGGGCCACTTTTGTGAGTAGTTGTCGACATTCCTTATATAACACATTACTCAAAACTATTAGTTCAGGCGAAAATGAAATCCCTGCACCATTCTGAGGCATGATAAGAGAACTATTTAGAATGAAACTATACATATATTTAACAATTGACTGTAACAATGATATTCATATGACTTGTGAGTGGAATTGTCCTATAAATGAATTGCGGTGCTTTTTGATTGCCGTGCTGGTTCTCATCAGTTCGCTCAGACCACAATGATTTTTACTGCCTTTGAGATATTTACTCTCCAAATCAATGGACTACTGTGTTATTATTTTGTACCAAGCTGCTTGGTGTGTTTTTTTTTATTCTGCAAATCTAATGCCACCATCTGCAAAGTTCTGGATTTTATAATACATCTAAGCTGTTTTTAATCTATTTTTACTGCCATGTTCTGTCCTGAAATGTCAAAGAGCGCAGAATAGGTCTCGGAATTAACATGACAGTTAAGAAACTTGGCAAGATCTGGGAGCAGATTGTGACATTAACACAATACAAAAGAGATTGATGAAATTAACATTAATGTATGCTTGTAGACACTCAGCGAAACCTATACATTCACCGTGATAAAATTAAAAAACAGAGCCTTTTTTTCCTTTTTTTTTTTAATGTTTCTATCATTAAATACAAATCTGTGCAGTGAAAAGACATTTCCATATGAAAGGAACTTACTAAAAAAATAGGACTGTAATCCTTTCTCTGGATTAAACAACAGGTTTATGTATCCTAGGTCAAATGAACATATGGTTAGGTTTGGATGCCAATATCATTTGAGTTTTTTTTTTTTTTTCAGAATCTGTAATAAACAGCTTTCAAAAGAGAAATTCTGTATTTCAGCAGCTGCAAAATGTATTATATGGTAAAAGCAGTCGTAAGCACCCGGAGTTCATTTAAGTTCACAGTTAATTCAAAAAATAAGTCGCCAAGCCTTCTATCTCCCTATAACACAAACAATATTAAAATGCTATCTTTAAAACATCATCTCAGCTCCTGCCCTTTAAAATGTGCAGCTGTTTTTGTTAGTCATAGCTGTCCAGTAAAAGGCCTGGTACAGCTTGTAAAAAGCATTATCATTTTTTGTGCTGAAGAATAATTTGTTTGCAAAGGCACCAGAGAGAATGAGAAGAGTATTCGAGTACCTCGAATAAAAAAAAAAATTATAATAATAATAATAATCACAAAAAAAAAAAATATATAAAAGATCATCATGAACGGTTCGTAGAATACGGAATCTGTGACCTGTGTTAAATTATTAATTAAATCTTTGATAGCCGTAATTACTTAATCGCCTGTTAATTGAGAGCCCCATTAGTACAAATTATGATTCCACTACACACCAGCGACAAGGTTTCGTCATGGATGTTTAAATCTGAAATACAGGCTTCAAGGTGTCAGTGTGTGCAGAGGATTGTAGTGCTGGTCTTGGAAGGTCCAGATACTCGAAAGTCGAACTTGAACCTGATAGACTTGTACACATAGGTCCTGATTGTTAGGCCAGTTTCACATGAGCACCATGATCTTGTCAGTTAAGGTTACTAGACCCGTGATCAGACTAGGATATGAAGTTGTAAGGTAGATATACAGCCTTATTACGATTGTATGAAACTGGCCTAAGCCCTCCGCAATTTGAGTAGTGTTCTAGACTGTAAGTAGGTGAGCCCTTATGCACTTGCACATAGATTTACATTGGAAAGGCTATATAAATTCTGAGAACCTTGTTCAACCCCATCCTCTCCCACCCCTTAAAACAGGTAGTTCTTGTATTCAGAGAGGAAGCGGCGATCTAGCTCAGTGTAGGCCTAGACCTTCTGGGTATGCTTGGAGCTAAGAATCCCTAAAAAAGTACTAGAAAAACCCTACTAGAAAAACCCTACCATGCAGATGGAATTGCAAAGAGGAAGGAAACAGTGAGTACAACATGTTGCTGAACTCTGGTGGGAGCCAACCAGTATGAACCCCTTTAGTGAAGCAGTGACAGACCTAGAGGCTTAACCCATTAAGGACCGAGGGTTTTTCCGTTTTTGCATTTTCGTTTTTTTCCTCCTTGCCTTTAAAAAATCATAACTCTTTCAATTTTGCACCTAAAAATCCATATGATGGCTTATTTTTTGCGCCACCAATTCTACTTTGTAATGACATCAGTCATTTTGCCCAAAAATCTACGGCAAAAAGGGAAAACAAATCATTGTGAGACAAAATTGAAAAAAAAACAAAACGCTGTTTTGTAACTTTTGGGGGCTTCCGTTTCTACGTAGTACATTTTTAGGTAAAAATGAAACCTTCTCTTTATTCTGTAGGTCCATACAATTAAAATGATATCCTACTTATATAAGTTTGATTTTGTCGTACTTCTGGAAAAAATCATAACTACATGCGGTAAATTAATACGTTTAAAATTGTCATCTTCTGACCCCTATAACTTTTTCATTTTTCCGTGTATGGGGCGGTATGAGGGCTCATTTTTTGCGCCGTGATCTTAAGTTTTTAGCGGTACCATTTTTGCATTGATAGGACTTATTGATTGCTTTTTATTCATTTTTTTCATGATCTAAAAAGTGACCAAAAATTCACTATTTTGGACTTTGGAATTTTTTTTGCGCATACGCCATTGACTGTGTGCGCTTTAATTAACGATATATTCTTATATTTCGGACATTTCCGCACGCGGCGATACCATATAGGTTTATTTTTCTTTACACTGTGTTTTTTTTTTTTTTTTATTGGAAAAGGGGGGTGATTCAAACTTTTAATAGGGAAGGGGTTAAATTAACTTTATTCAGTTTTTTTTACTTTTTTTTGCAGTGTTATAGGTCCCATAGGGACCTATAACACTGCACACACTGATCTTTTACATTGATCACTGGTTTCTCATAGGAAACCAGTGATCGATGATTCTGCCGCTTGACTGCTCATGCCTGGATCTCAGGCACTGAGCAGTCATTTGGCGATCGGACAGCGAGGAGGCCGGTAGGGACCCTCCTGCTGTCTTGTAAGCTGTTCGGGATGCCGCGATTTCACCGCGGCTATCCCAAACAGCTCCCGAGCTAACCGGCATGCTTTTACTTTCACTTTAGACGCAGTGCTCAACTTTGAACGTCGCGTCTAAGGGTTAATAGCACGCGGCACCGCGATCAATGCCACGCGCTATTAGCCATGGGTCCCGGCCGTTGTTAGAGGCCAGGCCCGACCGGCTATGACGCGGGGCCACGCCGTGGCCCCGCGTTATAGATCGGGAGCGGACTCATGACCGGTACGTCATGGGTCCTTAAGGAGTTAAAGAGTACCTTTCACCAAACTAAACTTTTAATATATTGTTCCTTATGTAATTATAAGACACTTTGCTATTTACTTACTGTTAAAAGTCTTAACCTTTATATGTTTTTAATGTGATTGGAAAAAAAACAGCCACTAGGTGGCTCTGTTCTGTTCCCTGATGCAAGCCAAACAGTTAGTTTGGTCTCCTCCTGGCCTAGCAGGTGACCAAACTCAGGAAGGGCGTGCGCGGCATGGCGAGACACAGCTCTCGCAGGCTTCAGTGACATTGCGCGTGTTGGGGAGCACCCACTTTCTCCTGCCAGGAGCTCAGACAATGTGAGCAATGGGCAAGGGCAGGAGGGGTGTTAGCAGTAGTTAGGGAATAAAATATCAGTTAGTTTAGAAAATATGGTTTGAAGACAGGTACTCTTTAAAGGGGTACTCCAGTGGAAAACTTTTTTTTTTTTTATCAACAGGTGCCAGAAAGTTAAACAGATTTGTAAATTACTTCTATTAAAAAATCTTAATCCTTCCAGTACTTAGTTATTAGCTGCTGAATACTACAGAGGAAATTATTTTCTTTTTGGAAACCAGAGCTCTCTGCTGACATCATGACCACAGTGCTCTCTGCTGACATCTCTGTCCATTTTAAGAACTGTCCAGAGTAGGAGAAAATCCCCATAGCAAACATATGCTGCTCTGGACAGTTCCTAAAATGGACAGAGATGTCAGCAGAGAGCACCGTGCTTGTGATGTCAGCAGAGAGCACTGTGTTCCAAAAAGAAAATAATTTCCTCTGTAGTATTCAGCAGCTAATAAGTACTGGAAGGATTAAGATTTTTTAATAGAAGTAATTTACAAATCTGTTGCACTTTCTGGCACCAGTTGATTTAAAAAAAAAAAAGTTTTCACCGGAGTACCCTTTTAAGCAAAGCAAGAGAGAGAGTACCCCTATCTTTTCACTGCAGTCTGATCTCAGGGGTACTCCTCTACTGCAGTTGTTCCCAGCTAAATTGTTGGAATTATTACCAAAGACTGTTATCTTAAATTTACCTTTAAGTAAAGAGATTGAGTTTCGCCATCTATCATTATTTGTCTGCCAGTAATCTGCAATATAACATCAGTGGACCCCAGCTTCCTAGAAATTCCTTTAGACCACCAGACTTTGACCTTACTGTGGCAACACTGGGCCCAGCATGTCCAGAGCTACACGCCAAACCTGTTTCACATACTTTTTGTAGCATTTTTTTGTTTTAAAAAATCCACAAGAAATTGTGAGGCAGATGTATCAAAACAAACATTGTCTTTATTGCCCACTGGTTGATATTGGTAACAAAGGCTATTTTTCTTTTAATAAATCTGCCCCACAGTGTTTTAGTACATGTGTTTTTGTTATTGTTGCATTCTTCCCATTAAGGTTATGTGATTATTTGATCATGTAAACTCCTGCATTTTCCACGTGGAGAGGCAAAGTTCACTCTGGGTAGATGCAGCAGTGTTGCTATGCACTTGGGGGCTGCACTGGGTGACACCCCTAAACAGGATGACACCATAGAGGTCTGCCTCTATGGCCCCACTCATGTTTCACTGCCAGGGGCACCTTCAGGGAAGTAATGCCTTCAGGACCATGGGCAAATTAAAGAGGTTATCCAACAGGAGGGGGGTTAGAAGAATGTACACTTAATAGTATAGTGGGGATCAAAAGTTAGGGCACTCTAGGTAAAAATTTGTATTAATGTGCATAAAGATGCCAAGGAAAGATTGAAAAATCTCCAAAAGGCATCAAATTACAGATTAGACATTCTAATAATATGTCAACAAAAGTTAGATTTTATTTCCATCATTTACACTTTCAAAACAACAGAAAACAAAAAAATTGTGTCTGCAAAAGTTTGGGCACCCTGAAGAATTTATAGCATGCGCTGCCCCCTTTGCAAAACTGAGACCTGCCAGTGTCATGGATTGTTCTCAATCATCATCTGGGAAGACCAGGTGATGTCAATCTCAAAGGTTTTAAATGCCCAGACTCATCTGACCTTGCCCCAACAATCAGCACCATGGGTTCTTCTAAGCAGTTGTCTAGAAATTTGAAACTGAAAATAGTTGACGCTCACAAAGCTGGAGAAGGCTATAAGAAGATAAACGTTTTCAGATGTCAATATCCTCTGTTCGAAATGTATTTAAGAAATGGCAGTCATCAGGAACAGTGGAAATTAAAGCAAGATCTGGAAGACCAAGACAAATATCAGACAGAACAGCTCACAGGATTGTGAGAAAAGCAATTCAAACCCCACGTTTGACTGCACAATCCCTTCAGAAAGATCTGGCAGACACTGGAGTTGGGGTACACTATTCCACTATAAAGACATACTTGTACAAATATGGTCTTCATGGAGGAGTCATCAGAAGAAAACCTCTTCTATGTCCTCAGCACAAAAAAATCAGCGTTTGAACTTTGCAAATGAACATATAGACAAGCCTGATTCATTTTGGAAATAAGTTCTGTGGACCGATGAAGTTGAAATTAAACTTTTTGGCCAGAATGAGCAAATGTACATTTGGAGAAGAAGGGGAACAGAATTTAATGAAAATAATCTCTGTCCAACTGTTAAGCATGGGGGTGGATCAATCATGCTTTTGGTTGTATTGCAGCCAGTGGCACAGGGAACATCTCAAGAGTAGAAGGAAAAATGGATTCAATAAAATTTCAGCAAATTTTGAATGCTAACTTGGTGCCATCTGTGAAAAGGCTGAAGCTAAAGAGAAGATGGCTTCTACAAATTGGTAATGATCTTAAACACACCTCAAAATCCACGGGGGGGGGGGGGGGGTTAAATCAAGAGGCGTAAACTGAAGGTTTTTCCATGGCCTTCACAATCTCCTGACCTCAAAATTTTTTTTGTTTTCTGTTATTTTGAAAGTGTAAATGATGGAATTAAAATCTAACTTTTGTTGACATATTATAACAATGTCTAATCTGTAATTTGATGCATTTTGGAGATTTTTCCATCTTTCCTTGGCTTCATTATGCACATTAATATACATTTTTACCTGGGGTGCCCAAACTTTTGATCCTCACTGTATATACTGTTAAGTGGGCATTTTTCTAAAAACCATACCCTCCTGTTAGATAAGCCCTTTAAACATTCAAAGTAGACTATTCCTTTCTTTCCCTCTGCACTGTCTGCATGGCCGTCCCCCTCCTGCCAGGCTGCTTCCTTTCATCAGCCGTGAGAACAGAATAGGTTGGAAAGGGGCGGGGAGAGAGAACAGTGCAGACTTTAAGGACTTTTCTTCCTATACACCCCTGCAATATAGTTTTGTTTTTGCAGGTATGCATTTAGGTAGGTAACCCCCTCCCAATAAGCAAATACATCCTTAGGTAGGTATGTAGATAGATCAATCTCTGCCTACCCCTCCCCAGTGGGTAAAGTCAGTAGACAGGTAGCCAAGAACTTAGATAGGAAGGTAGGTAGCCAGGAACGTAGGCAGTCAGGAACGTAGGCAGTCAGGTAAGTAGATAAGTAAGTAGATAGCTAGGTAGGTAACTAGGTTGGTAGGTAGATAGCCAAGTAGCTAGGTAGATAAGTAGATAGGTAGCTAGGAAGGTACCCAAGTAGTTATATAGGTAGGTTGCTAGCTAGGTAGGTAGCTAGCCACATAACTATAAAACAAAACAGCAGCACTCAAGGAATCCGTGAAGAAAAGTGTGAGGCTTTATTCAACCATACATCTAGGGAGCAACGTTTCAGCCATCTCACACGACCATTGTCAAGCTTGACAATGGCCGTGTGAGACAGCTGAAACGTCGCTCCCTAGATGTATGGTTGAATAAAGCCTCACACTTTTCTTCACGGATTCCTTGAGTGCTGTTGTTTTGTTTTATGGATGTAATTGGACCTGTGACCGGGTTATCCAGCTTACACTGAGAACACCATATTGTGCTGCCCAACTTTTCTACAATTAGCCACATAACTAGGCATGTAAGTAGGTAGGTAGGTAACTAGGTAGGTAGATAGTTATATAGCCAAGTAGGTAGGTAGCTAGGTAAGTTTGTAGCCAAGTAACTAGGTAGGTTAGTAGGTAGATAGCCAAGTAGTTGCCTAGGTAGGTAGCTGGGTAGCTAGGTAGGTAACTAACCAAGTAATTTGGTATGTAAGTAGGTAGGTAGCCAAGTAGGTGTCCAGGTAACTAGGTATGTAAGTTGGTAGATAGGTGAACAAGAGCCCTCTCTCTTTTGCTCTATGTACAGGCAGTGGAGGAAGCTTTGGCAGCCTGCACCCCTTCATGTGGAGGCTGAGTTCTCCAAAGCGTAGGTATGCCACAATAAGCATAGGATAATCATGTACACCTTCAATATGGCTGCTGCACCCACAGTGTTTTATGGAAAAAATAAATGACCGCCCCAGGTGACTCCAACCCTAGCTACATCACTGGGTTAAAAAACTTGTTTTTACATGGAGCTCACTGGGTGCCTACACAACTGTACCTGCCAATGTAAAGGATACAAAGTCTCTCATATGCTGTGTGTCACAATGTTGGTGCATGAGGAGCAGAAATACTGTCACAACAGGCTAAATGTGGGCCCATGTTGGAAACAAGCCTAAGGATATTTTCAGAATGTGCAGCCAAAAGAATTGATATGCCAATTTTTTCGGTCAGAATCGGGATTTCCCTGACAGATATTTCTGCCATATGAATTCCACTGTGTGTAAGGAACAGCAGAATCCCATTGAAAGCAATAAGATTCTGCTGAAACATAATTTCCAAGTGGAATTTTTCTGCCAGATTTCTCTTGGAAATTCCATTGTGTAAACATGGCCTTAAAGGGAAACATTGCCTATTTATGAAGTGATATAAAATTGGACAGCATGGGCCTACAAACCAGGTTACCCTGCATATCAGTTGCTGTGGGATCCAGCAGCTAAAAGGAAAGACACCAGTGTTATAAATGACACATGGTAGATGGAGGAAGAGATGTTACATTGGGACAAGGAGTTTTAGGTTGCACCTCTAGATTTATGGGGCTGTATTCCATTTGATGTGCGGCCCTAAATATAAATATACTTGTTATACCTTTGGTAGGGGATACACTGCTGCATACATAGTCCTTCTTTCCAGGAGCTTGGGAAAGCTAGGTGTCAGTCCACGTGCAAACTGTGACATATTGCTTGTTACTTAACTTTTCCAGAAAGCTATAAACAGTATGTAACTTCAAGGAGGAAGACATAGAGAAGAAAAAAAAGCTGATAAAAAGTTGTATGATATTTTCCTTGTGTAGCACTGGTACACTCTGTAGTGTTGCATGCAGCACATATTTATTTGCATCATTCACAGAGTTTACCATCTGAACTCCAATCCCTGTACTGTAATTTTATAGAGTTTGATCTCCAGCCAACCTGACTGCTCCAAAAATAAAAATTACAAAATAAAAACCCCGGCCAATTCCATTGTAACTTATCAGGTCTTCACAACGCGTGATAAAAAGGTGTTTTATAGAAAGTCACGAACTGTAAGAACCTCTCGCTATTTTTATATTTTCATCTTTTAATATTTTTCTCCCCCCCCCCCCCCTCCTAAAAAGAACATGGTCCTTTCTTTTTAATCCATCTTTGTTTGGCACCTATGCCCAGAGGAAAATAAAACCACCTAGATGATGGGCACAATGCCATATTGACAGATGGGCCCAACGTTTAGACATGCCAAAGAAACAGTATGTGACTCCCCGGCTCCGAGCTAGGTTACTTCTATTCATGTTGAAAAATGTTAAGCAACAATAGCCCTTGGATCGCACGTAAGCGAATGACAATAGCCGGTGCCGTGCGGGGGTGTTATTTTTAACTGATAAATTCTGTGTATTTCTTTATTGTATTTTTGGAAGGGGGAGGGGGTGGGGGAGAGCAATGAGGGGGTGGGAGAGTTTGATGAGTATAGGAATAAAGCTTGGTAGAGAAGGCTCCGAAACATGTTGCCTAGAGAGAGAAGAACAGCAGACTATTGACCAAAATGGTTTTTGTGGTCTAGCCAATATCGTCCCAAATAGCTCAGCTGGGGTGAAAGCTTAGACTATAGTCTTGTAGGATTGTACGTATAGTTTATCCTGATTAAGCCAAACGCCTGCACATGATTACGTCGTCCTTTTGAAGCTTTTCAGACCTATTTTTGTTTTTTGTGTCATCTGTGTCCAACAAATGAGGTTATTATTATACTATAGTTAACATGGGGAGCGTGAAGCTTGTGTGAGTGCTATGCTTTAAATGGGAACAGAAGTATTAGAGGTTGGGATTAACTCCTGCGCTTGCAGCAACGCCTCCCTGCTGATGACCGTCTTTTGCTGATCGCGCCGGGAGGGGGGGGGGGCTTGGACAAAGCAGTTAAACGTGTTATTCCTGGGGCTTCGTCCGGATGAGAAAGCTTTGTCGCGGTCACATTTAAGCTCATGCAACATTGAGAAAAAGTTTCAGGGTTCTAGGCAACGGGGACAGTTACAGTTGCATTTTTTTTTTTTATAGCATCAACATAATCTGCAGCGCTGCAAATAGAATATGTTGATGTGCATCAGGTGAAAAGCTTATAGTCTTCTTACCAATGACTGTTTCAGATATGACTTGGCTATTGTTCTATGCTTCTCTATATTTTATGTCTTTAGCTGTTGCAAAACTACAACTCCCAGCATGCCCGGACAGCCTCTGGCTGTCCGGGCATGCTGGGAGTTGTAGTTTTACAACAGCTGTAGGCACACTAGTTGGGAAACACTGCTTTATACTGTAACTGTTTTTGTCAGTATGGTGCAAGCATAGCAGGTGATTTAGTGCAGTAGAATTCCCAAATATGAACAATAGGGGACAGTAATCCACCAATGAGAAAGAAAAAAAAAATAACCAATCAGCTTCTAAGGAAAGTGGAAAAAAAGCTGGCACTTTTTTTCCCCCACTTTCCTGCTTTATGTACTACAGGTTCCTGCATAGGATACCGGTCAAGTCATCAACAGCTTGCAGCTCCTCTTCTCTACCCCAATTTGGGGGTGATATGCTATGAGCCAAGAGGTTCTCTCATCTGATCCTATCCCAACTGTATTACACTTGGTGCTGTCCTCTACCTTGTTTTCCTTTTCTCCTCCTACAACTTAGTTGTAAGGCTAGGTTCACACAGCAGAAAATGTGCGGAATGTCCGCCCGGAAATTCTGCGCATTTTAATAATCCAGTGCTGGGACTGCCTGGAAATGTGCTTTCTCAAAGACGGCAATGCATTTTTGAGCGGACAAGTCTATTCTTTCTGTGGACACTTTGTGGTGAGGGTTTGATGAAGGGCAGATGTTATTACCCTAGGGGCAGATGGCCTTAAACCCTTGTGTTCATGATGCCAGGACATGGTTATCCACTATACCACCCAAGGTATGCCCTCTGGTACCTGGGCCAGGCGTGGGGTAAATAATCACTCTGATGCAAGGTTACAGAACAACGGCAGCTTTAATGAGGCAGACATGTCTTTCCAGCTCAGTTAGGCCCAAGGAGATGACCAGTGACTTTAGGAGACTTGTGGGCTCGCTGGTACATTTAGTGGACTTGGACTGAATAATGCAGTCCCACACTGACTTTAGACTTGACTATGACTGACTAGACTTCTCCCCTGTGGTTGCTTACCAGGTTTTGACTTTCACCTGAAGGGGTCCACGGTTGGTGGAAGCGTGGCTGCGTGACTTGGCCTTAGTCTCCCTTAGGACACCAGACACTCTCAGGTCTTGACTGTACTGCACCTCAGAACAGAACTCAACTAACTACCTCCTGCCTGCTATATAAGGGAGCAATTTGGAGGAATCCCATAGGTCACCCACAAGTCACCTGATCACTGACATCTTCCCTGGTTACATAGGACTTAGTAACCAGATTTAGAGGCACATTAACATCAGAAAGATAAAATAATAAATAACATAAGGCACTCTTAAACATTTAGGGTCTGTAGAAGGGAGGTGGACCAAGGGGACACTGACATAGAATCCGCCACACAGGATGGAAAAGGGCACAGGAGGGTAACTCCTGTACTGGGCCACCACAGCTGTAATCAGGATTTCCACAGCAGAAACATTTGCCATGTAAATTCAGCCGTGTGCACAGTGCAGCAGTATCCCATTGAAATAAATGGGACTCTGTTGCAGCGGATTGTCTGTGCGGAATATTCAGCAGAATTCCGCATGGACATTCCACAGTGTGAACATACCCTAAGGCTATGAAGATGGGCCTTACGAAGCATTACGTGCGTGATGCGGACCATCCCCCGAACACTCCCCCCTCTGCACTGCTTCCGTCGCTCTCCTGCATGCTTGTATCATTGCCGAAATAAAGAAATTGCCCAAGGGGGAGATTTATCAAAACCTGTCCAGATGAAAAGTTGCCCAGTTGCCCATAGCAACCAATCAGCTCACTTCTTTCATTTTTAACAAGGCCTCTGTAAAATGAAAGAAGCGATCTGATTGGTTGCTATGGGCAACTGGGCAACTTTTCCTTGCACAGGTTTTGATAAATCTCCCCCTAAGTGTTTAAACTGTATCACCACCACTAAACCCCAGCTGTAAGCATGTGCCAAAGGGCAGAACTTTAACCACTGGGCAAATGCCCTACTGTTTATCCTGTATCTGCCTACTACAGACCCCTAACTTTATGTGCAAGAATAAAACCTTTGTATGATGTAGAAAGAGAAGAAAATTGAATTTATTTTATGGATCTTCATTCTTACAGAGCAGAATTCATTGTGCAATATACAAGAATGCCTGTAGCTTGCTGTCTGCACCTGAAGTCATAAAAAATGAAGACATCATTGTTGTTCTCACTGGAGAGATCTATTTAAGCCTTAGGCCATGTTCACATGGCGGAATTTCCCAGCGGAATCTGGTGGAAAAATTTAGCTAGGAAATTCAGTTGCAGAAGAGTCTCATTGTTTTCAATGGGATTCTGCTGCACCATGCACACAGCAG
Source organism: Hyla sarda (assembly GCF_029499605.1). NCBI lineage: Eukaryota > Metazoa > Chordata > Amphibia > Anura > Hylidae > Hyla > Hyla sarda. Next base: position 160,363,998 of record NC_079194.1, on the reverse strand, counting down.
AATTTCCACGCCAGGAACATCTGGCGTGGAAAATTAAAATTCTGGGCTCTACAGAAAGTATTGACGTGTCAATTCTTTCTGCAGAATCCACTGGGAAATGTATTGCCATCTATGAAGATGGCACATTCCCCAGCAGTCCTATAGCTGGCATGCACCCACTGTCTGCAGAATGTCCTTGTGGAAATTTTCCACTGTGTGAACAAGGGGTTATCCAAGAAAAACAGAGCTGATTTTTTCTAAAAAAAAAAAAACAAAAACAAAAAAACAGCACCACACATGTCCTCAGGTTGTGTCTGGTATTGTAGCTCAGTTCCATTGAAGTAAATGGAGCCAATTTGTAATACCACAGACAACCTTAGGACAGGCATGGTGCTGTTTTTGGAAGAAATATTTTTCTACCCCTGAATGATCACTTCAAACAAGAACTGTCATTTTGAAATTGTTAAAAATAATATTTGTAAGTGCCTACAGGTGTATTCCTTTAGATCTCTCAGTGAAGTATGTAAATTGCAGTATTTCAGTCCTTTATCCAATGCCCAGTTAGATAAAGCAATTTATTAAGCCCAGATGGCCTTTTTAAGAATAGCCAAATCTGTGACCACCTCATTGGGGTTTTCTAAACATTTAAAAAAACACAGGAACATGCAAAATGTGTTTGAATGCTCACCAGATGGTAAGATTAGCTTAGAAAAGGTACTTTTAATTTGTTATTAATCATTACTTTTCAATACATTTCCCTCCTTTCTGCTGTTCAGTTGCTTTCTGGGGTAGGATTATCAATGTAATCATAACAGTTTCCATGGTTACACTTGCTCTATTTAAAGAGTACCTGTCACCAAATAAAACTTTTAATGTAGTGTTCCTTGTGTAATTAGCAGACACTTTCCCATTCACTTGTTTTTAAAATGATCAACATTAACATGTTTAAAATGTAATAGAAAAAATCGGACACTAGGTGGCTCTGTTCTGTTCCCTGCCTCAATTAATACAGTTAGTTTGGTCTCCTCCCAGCCTGGAAGGAGACCAAACTCAGGAAGTGCTTCTCAGCTTTATTGACAGCTGCACAGAGCCTTACTGAAAGCTGCACAGAGCCTCACTGAAACATGCATAGAGCCTTACTGAAAGCTGCACAGAGCTTGAGGTCTTTTTTTCATCACAGCACTGCAACCATGTGAGGGCGGAAGTGGTCCCCCAGAAGGCTTCAGTGATGTCATGCCTGCTGGGAAACACCCACTCTTTCCTGCTGGGAGATTGCACTATGTGAGCAAGAAGAAAGATATGATACAGAGCTTTCTAAAGCTATGAATTCTTTTTTAAGAGTGGGAAGAGTATTAGAAGTAGGGAACATAGCCTGAGTTAGTTTAGAAAAGTTTATTTGGTGACAGGTACTTTTTAAAGCTGCCTTAATTCCCCACTATAAGAGCCCAGTCATGCTATGGAATTTCCATGCTGAGAAATTCCACTCGCACGGGATGCGCTGTCTCATAGACGCGTTCATTCTTTGTGTAGACATGAAAAAAGGCATTTCTGTGCTGGAAACATCTGGCACAGAAATTCCGCCGTGTGCATAGAGCAGCAGAAACCCGTTTAATTCAACCGGACTTTGCTGCTGTGGAAATTCTTGAATTTTTCCTGTGTGAACGTGGCTTTACAAGGTGTAAGGCAAAGTGGTGCTGTACTTAGTTCCCATCTTCACAGAGAACACAGACCTGCTGCTCATCTGCTAACTCACACTGCATGTATGCTGCCCAAAAAGTGAAACAGGCCATCTCTAGAGACAGGAAGGTAGGGGGAGAGTCACGGTCTATTCACAAAGTGGAATTCCGCCTCAAATTAAAGCGCAGCGGAAATTCAGAAGTGTGAATTGGAGTGTGGAATGCCATAGAAGTCCATGGGTTTTAAAGGTTAATTATCATGAACAAAAACGTATCCCCATATCTGAAAGCATATCCCCTGCCCGAGCTCTGGGCCCCCCCGTAATCTCCTGTTTAGAGTCCCCGTTCTCCAGCACAGGGGTGCGTCATGAAGCGGAAGCCATCACACCCCCTCCATAAAGCTCTATGAGAGAGCAGAAGATTGCTGAATGGCTCTCCCATAGAGCTATATGAAGGGGGCGTGGTGGCTCCTGCTTTGGGCGGGGGGCGTGATGCGCTCCTGTGCTAGAGAACCAGGGCTCCAAACAGGAGATCGTGAGGGGCCCCTGCGCGAGGACCCCCTGCGATCTAAAACTCTTCCCCTATCAATACGTTTTTGTTCATGATACTTGTCCTTTAATTTAAGGCGGAATTCCACAAGCGGAGATTATGCCATGTGAATAGACCCTCAAAAAAGAAAAGAAGAGATAACCACCTATCTGGGGTATGGGAGGTAACACAAGAAGGAGCTAAGCACTTGGATCCTGTACTACAGATACATTTGAAGTAGCACATTAGTGACTGTAGTACACCTATATATCTAATATATCTCCAGACATATTCTAAAGATTGGAAATCCTCTTTAAAAGCTGACTATAAACATTACAAAACCTTTGTGACCAGCATACCCTCGTTTCATGTAAAATAGATTAGATAGGTTGGGTTTCAAACAATACAGTCCCACTTTTTACCAGATCAGTGGTGCCAGGTTACCCCTTATGTACGTATGGGGCTAGCTGATGAATGAAAGTCAAATTATTAAGTATGTGCAAAAGCTCCTAGTGATGTAGATAGCTCTAAACTGTTACATCTGGATGAGCTACATTTAAAAGAAGACATGACAATCCCCAATGATGTCCTCTTGGATTTTGTTGCTTTCATTATGATGCCAGTGGGGCAGTCTGGTTAAAACCTCTTTGGCAGGAAATCTTCAACAAGTGTGTGTCTATAGAGGGTGCAAATGGGTGGGATTCAAGTCTTCAACAACATGCTCTCAACTTAGTGGAGAATGGCGGACATGTGGTATCAGCACACATAAGTTACTCTCCAGGTATAGAAATTGCAGCATGACAGCAAGAAACAGGTGCAGTTAAAGCTTTACTGTCATTAGTAAGAAAATTAAAAAAATGCTTAAGGCAATGTAGTAATGTGCCCAAGACCTGTTTGCATAATAATATTAATGTGTTAATATGTAAAATACCTTTTGATCTATGTATTCCTGTGCTCAGTCTTTCTTAGTCTTTTGCATTCTCTCAGAGGCTGGGGGTGTTTCCCCTGGAGTATGATGAGCTTCTCTCCTCCCCTTACCTCTCCCCTGTCATGAGTTCTGCACAAAGATTTTGACATTTGCAAAATATAATGTCTAAATTCATGCTTTATATAACTCTAATGCAGCCATGTGAAACTATATGGAAACTATATGGTGCAAATACACAAGAAATAAGTTCATAAAATGACCAAAGAGAAACCATTTTGCATATAAATAATAGTTTAGCATGTTGTATTGCTTGTAACTGTGCATGAGGATCTTCTCAAAGACTGCAGCTGTCTGGATCATGTCTGTGCTCTGAGGCACAGAATGGTGATAACTAAACCTCACCCCCCCCCCCCCCCCCCCATATATCTCTCTTTTTTTTTTTTTTTTTTTTTTTTTATGGACCAAAAAGGCAGAATTTTCTTGGATCATGGCAAAATTAAAAAGACAGAGACCTCTAGTGGCCATTTTTTAAACCTTTTTTTCACATCATTAGCATTCAAATATTTTAAGTAAGTATATTTGGAAAATGCTTAGTTTTTAAGGAAGTATTAAATGGAAAAAAAAAGTTGCTCCTAATCACAGTAACGCTTTAAGTGGGGACACAGAACACTATGATTTACTAATGCTTAGGCGCTCAGAGAAATCATTGTTTGAAATAGCCACTGTGACCTGTCTAAGTAGTCACAGAGGGCAGTCCTCGGGCCTGCTCCACGCCTTGCCAGCCCTGAGTGACGCAACTCTTTTTTCAATTCTTTATTTTCATTTTTACAAATATAATGTAACACACCTAGTAACTTTAACATTCAATAGTGAAAACAAACTATAAAAATAGCAAATAGAAGGTAAGACATAAATAAAAAGATAACAGCATTTAGAAATAGAACATTAGTAAGAAAGAGCGAAGAAAGAAAAGAAAAGGGAGAAAAAAAGAAAAAAACGGGGAAGGGGAGGTCCCTCATGGAACATCAGATCTAATATCTGATACCATACTCTAAGGATTCTTTTAACCAGGGAGACCATGTCCTCAAATACTGTAAACTATGACCTCTTGAATGCGCTGTTAGTTCTTCCTTTTGTTGTATTTCCTCCACCTTATGGACCCACTGCTGCAGAGAAGGCGGTTCCGACTGTCTACATTTTGATGGAATACAGGCTCGTGCAGCATTAACCATATGGCGGAGGAGAGAACTTTTATTTACCTCATGTGGAATCTCCAAAAGGTGAAGTAGAAAGAAAAGTGGCGAGTAGGGAATTACATAATCGGTTAATGCAGAAACAACACCCAAAACCCTTCTAATAAAGGAAATTCCCAAAAAATGTGCAAGATTGTACATATCTGACCACAACCCCTCCAGCAAACAGGGGATACAGAGGGGTACATTTTGTGTATATGGAAGGGTACCCGGTACCATCGGGAAAGTATCTTATACTCCGCCTGTTGATATCTACTCGAGATTGAGGATGTGTGTGCCCACCTGTATAGTTTCTTACGTTGATAATTAGATAGACTGCATCCTTAATCTCTTTCCCACTGGGAAATGTACTCTGGCTCTTTACTGTCCGACGGTGAACTCAGTTCCACATAGAGTTTAAAAAGAACATGTTTCAAGGGTTCCTCACCACCACACATTTTCTCAAAACTGGTTTCAAGATGTAAAGAAAGTACAGTAAGTAATGTCGAAGTTGTAATGCCCTCCATAGATTTAACCTTTCAGATATCACCATAGAGACTAACTATGAGAACGATATCCATGAGCCTTCCCTAATGAAGTCACGGGCCTGCGTACTACCCAGTTTAGCCCATCGTTTAAAATATGGATCCTGAAAACCTGGTATGAAATCTGGGTTCCCCAGTATTGGATACACTGGAGATGGTGCTGGTCCTAAAAAGCTCCCTGTCACAAATTTTCTGCAGATTCTAAGGGTAGGTGATATCAGGGGATGAGCTTTACCACACTCTCTATCCGTAATACTCCACACCCGCACCGTTAGTGGCCTCTCTGACATTGCCTCTTCCAATAACACTCATTGTTTAGTAGTTGAATGTCTATGCCAATCAATTATCCGTGTTAGATGTGTTGCCATGTAATATCTGTATATATTTGGGACACCCAGCCCTCCTTGTGCTTTTGCTTTATATAAGAGAGAACAGGCAATGTGGGCAGGGCCATTTGCCCAAATGAATCTAAACAAAGTTGATGTAACAGATGAAAAAAATGATCTTGGAAGGAAAAGAAAAAGGATATAAGATGCTCGGCAAGATGTTCATTTTAAATATTGAGCAACGACCAAAACAAGTAAAGTCCCTTTGCTGCCATTTAGTTAAAGGGGTTATCCAGGAAAATACTTTATTTATTTATATATATATATATATATATATGTATATATATATATATATATATATATATATATATATATATATATATATATATATGTATATACTGGCTCCAGAAAGTTAAACAGATTTGTAAATTACAATAATATATTAATCACACCTCAACGATGATACACAATGTACAGACAATTATAGACAGTTTGATTGATAGAAATGCAAAACTATTTATTATACAATGTTATTCACAATATAAAATCAATTAAAAAATGATATTAATAAAACATAAATATATATGACTAAACTGATAGAGCAGTAGTAAATGTAGTGTTTTACCATTGGGCCCTAATGGTATATATAGATGAGTATAGCACTGCTGTTGTTAAGTTGTTGTTAAGTTGTCGGACGGTTATCCGGCATAAACTGTTAGTCCGGCAATAATATGAAACAGTCTTTGATTAACAGACTACCGTATATATACTCGAGTATAAGCCGAGTTTTTCAGCACAATTTTTCGTGCTGAAAACACCCCCCTCGGCTTATACTCGAGTGAACTCTCCACCCGCAGTGGTCTTCAACCTGCGGACCTCCAGAGGTTTCAAAACTACAACTCCCAGCAAGCCCGGGAAGCCATCGGCTGTCAGGGCTTGCTGGGAGTTGTAGTTTTGAAACCTCCGGAGGTCTGCAGGTTGAAGACCACTGCGGCCTTCGACATCATCCAGCCCCCTCTCACCCCCTTTTGTTCTGTACAGTACTCGCCTCCGCTCGGCGCTGGTCCGGTGCTTCAGGACTGTCCGGAGAGGAGGTCGTCCGGTGGGATAGTGGTTTCGGGCTGCTATCTTCACCGGGGAGGCCTCTTCTAAGTGCTTCGGGCCCGGCCCCAGAATAGTCACGTTGCCTTGATAACGATGCAGAGGTACGTTCATTACCAACGTACTTCTGCGTCATCGCCAAGGCAACGCCTCTATTCTGGGCCCGAAGCGCGGAGAAGAGGCGCCCCCGGATTAAGATAGCAGCCCGGAACCACTTTCCCACCGGACGACCTCCTCTCCGGACAGTCCTGCAGCACTGGACCAGCGCCGAGCGGAGGTGAGTACTGTACAGAACTAAAGGGGGTGAGAGGGGGCTGGATGATGTCGAAGGCCGCAGTGGTCTTCAACCTGCGGACCTCCAGAGGTTTCAAAACTACAACTCCCAGCAAGCCCGGACAGCCGATGGCTGCCCGGGCTTGCTGGGAGTTGTAGTTTTGAAACCTCTGGAGGTCCGCAGGTTGAAGACCACTGAGGGCGAATGATGACAAGAGGATGATGAAGGGGGGGTGTGGGATGATGACAAGAGGATGATGAAGGGGGGGTGTGGGATGATGAAGGGGGGTGGGGATGATGAAGGGGGGTCGGGATGATGAAGGGGGGTGGGGATGATGACAAGGGGATGATGAAGGGGGGTGTGTGGGATGATGATGAAGGGGGGTGGGGATGATGACAAGGGGATGATGAAGGGGGTGTGTGGGATGATGACAAGGGGATGATGACAGGTGATGATGATGAGGGTCTGGATGATGACAGGCGGTGATGATGATGAGGATGTTAATGACGGGGTCTGGATGATGACAGGGGGGGATGATGTATTTCCCACCCTAGGCTTATACTCGAGTCAATAACTTTTCCTGGGATTTTGGGTTGAAATTAGGGGCCTCGGCTTATACTCGGGTCGGCTTATACTCGAGTATATACGGTAAGCTGTTCGGGAATATTAAGGGATTGGTTATCTCTCACCCTGTCCACTGGTCTCCGTACTGCGACAGGCCAAAGATGGTAAAGTTGATGTAGTAGACGTTGATTTGAATCCGTCTAGCAGTGGGGCTCTGGCATGAAGCTCCCACGTCGGAGGTCCGTAGCGGCGGCTTGCGGCTGTGTTGGTATCGGACCTCTGCTTAACCAGCCAGAACAGGATACTTGTGCATATAATAGTGTGTGAGGCAAGTCTGTGCGGCAGGTAGGTGAGACTCCCAGCTAATGCAATGGATGGATAAATGACTTGTTTCAATAGGTGTGCCGGCTTCATGAAGAGCAGTGCGTATTTCTAATGCTCTATTCAGGCTGTGTCTAGACCTAGACGCGTTTCAGGGTACTTGGATCGACCCCTTCTTCAGTAGGCAAAAGTTATTGCTACTACAGCAGTGCTATACTCATCTATATATACCATTAGGGCCCAATGGTAAAACACTACATTTACTACTGCTCTATCAGTTTAGTCATATATATTTATGTTTTATTAATCTAATTTTTTAATATTTTTTTTATTGTGAATAACATTGTATAATAAATTGTTTTGCATTTCTGTCAATCAAACTGTCTATAATTTTCTGTTTATTGTGTATCATCCTTGAGGTGGGGTTAATATATTATTGTTATTTTTATATTATTGTTGATCAGTGGGGACTGATCTTTTGAACAGCATATACCTCGTACGCTGGTTGTGAGCTGCACACATTAGTTTTCTTTTCAGATTTGTAAATTACTTCTATTAAATACTTAATCCTTTTAATACTTATGAGTTGCTGAAGTTGAGTTGTTCTTTTCTGTCTAAGTGCTCTCTGATGACACCTGTCTCGTGAACTGTCCAGAGAAGAAGCAAATCCCCATAGCAAACCTCTTCTACTCTGTGCAGTTCCTGAGACAAGCAGAGATGTCAGCCAAGAGCCCTGTTGCCAGACAGAAAAGAACAACTCACGTTCAGCAGCTGATAATTATTGGAAGGATTAAAGGGGTTCTCCGGTGCTTAGACATCTTATCCCCTATCCAAAGGATAGGGGATAAGATGCCTGATCGCAGGAGTCTCGCCACTGGGGACCCCCGTGATCTTGCACGCGGCACCCCGTTTGTGATCAGTCCCCGAAGTGTGTTCGCTCCGGGACTGATAACCGGCGACCACAGGGGCGATGGCGTGTGATGTCATGCCTGCGCCCCCATGTGACATCAACCTCCGCCCCTCAATGCAAGCCTACGGGAGGGGGCATGACAGCTATCACGCCCCCTCCCGTAGGCTTGCATTGAGGGGCGGAGCGTGATGTCACAGAGGGATGGGGGCGTGACGTCACACGCCGCCCGCCCTGTGGTCGCCCGTAATCAGTCCCGGAGCGAACACGCTCCGGGGACTGATTACAAACTGGGTGCCGCATGCAAGATCCCTGGGGTCCCCAGCGGCGGGATTCCCCCGATCAGGCATCTTATCCCCTATCCTTTGGATAGGGGATTAGATGTCTAAGCACCGGAGAACCCCTTTGAGATTAAATGAAAGTGCAAAGACGGAAAACCCCGGGTCATGAAGGGGTTAATTGGTTGCAAGATAAAATTTGCTTCAAATATATCAGCAACTTTAGATGTAAGGTTGATGCCCAAATATTTCAACAATGTTGTTGACCACTGAAATGAAAAAAGCTTCAGAAATAGAGGCGACAACTGTGGTGGGGAGGGAGATGTTCATTGCCACCGATTTCTGTACATTGATTTTATAATTAGATCATTTTGTATATTTCTTAATTTCCCCCATTAAATTAAGAAGAGATACTACTGGATTTGTTAAAAAAAAAAAAAAAAAAATCATCTGCATACGCAGCCACCTTGTGTTCCACCTCACGTATCACCCCCCCCCCCCCTTATATCCCTATTGTTTCTTACATGGTTCATAACTAGATTAAAGATAAGCGGAGACAGTGGACACACCTGTCGGGTCCCATTTGATGCAACTCTTACTATACACAGATTGGTGGGGAAGGACAGCTGCCAAAAACTGACACAGTGACTACTTACCCAGGTCCAGACGGCTTTTCTAAACTATACTTTTCCTGAGACACGAGAGTGTTCCGTGACATCCCCTCTCCCCCCCCCCCCAATGACCACCACTACATTTGTTTCATGCTGCCTGTGGTTTGAACTGGCACAGCATAGACCCTCAAGAGCACAACATGAACCAGGCAGAGTAGCACAACTTCTGTGGAAACAGTCAAGGCTTTTTACAGTGCATCTAAACCCCATCCACACAACACAGAATTCCCCTAACAACAGGCAGTGAAGGGGAGGGAAATACCTAGAATTCCCCTAACAGCAGATTGCAGGGGAGGGAGACACCTAGTGGCCGATAATTTAGGGCTGTTTTTCAGGGGTAAGGAGTACATTTTGGTAAATTAAGTGATTTGCAATATTTGCAAAAAAGTAATGTAGGTTGCGGACAGTTTACAGGTTAACTGCAGAGGAATCCCAATGAGGGCAAAGATTAAAATAACAGATGTACTAAGGCACATAGGATTCAATGGTAAATGGATGATATGTTTACAGCTACTTGTGCAGTGATACATTAGAAACAGAAATAATATGTGCTGTATTAAAATATACCTATATATAGTTATTTCCAACAAGTGGAATCGCATTCAGTTTTGGTAATAAACTTTTGGTCTATAGTAGATATTGGCCTTAATGCAATGCAATAGTTGAGCTTTCCATAAATAAACCCACCCTCCAAAAAGCATTGTGAAAAGCATTTATTATTATTATTCTTATATTTAATAAGTCAAAAAACAGACAACTAGATCTGTATCCAGGCTGCTTTATATATATTTTTAAAGTAACTATAGAAGGCAGCAATGCCTGGTGGGTGTTACAGGACCCACTAGGAAGGGGTTTATTCTGGCCTCATGCTCCTTTGCAGAAAAAAAAAAAAAAAAACAACTGTATAGGCCCCATCTATGTCTAGAAGACCACAGTATCAGCTTGGTTTACTTACAGGGGTACTCCAGTGGAAAACTATTTTTTTATTTTTTATTAACTGGTGCCAGAAAGTTTCCTTTCTGTCTGACCACAGTGCTCTCTGCTGACACTTCTGTCCATGTCAGGAACTGTCCAGAGTAGGAGATGTTTGCTATGGGGATTTCCTCCTGCTCTGGACAGTTCCTGACATGGACAGAGGTGTCAGCAGAGAGCACTGTGGTCAGAAAGAAAATAAATTCCTGTGGAGAAAGAACTTCCTGTGGAGCATACAGCAGCTGATAATTACTGGAAAAATTAAGATTTTTTTAATAGAAGTAATTTACAAATCTGTTTCACTTTCTGGCACCAGTTGATTTAAAAAATGTGTTTTCCACTGGAGTACCCCTTTAATATATACATCTGTTCCCCTATGTATAAAGCAATCACTTGTTCCTTGTGCATTGTTACTAGTCATTAATAATATAGACTTACCCAGGGTTTTAGCCCTTGTAAGGAAGGAAGAATGGTATCTTTCTTCATTGTATGTAAATGCATGCCCGGCATTTTCAGATAAATATATTGCTATTTTAAGAAGTATTCAGTGAATTTAATATTTATTTTATATATTAACCTTATATCTTCAATGTTTTTTGATGGACAAAATATTTTATGTATGTTGAAGTATAAAAACAGCAAAGAAAATACCCAACCACAAACTTGGTATAGATATCAGTTTCTACCACAAGAGGGAGCTCTGTGACCATGAAATAAATGGAAGCAGAAAATGTAGGAAAGAAATTGTCTGGAACAACTAAACAAAACAGATACCATCCTGTTTAAATAAACAACAAGTGCTCTTTACTATTATTTATAATCACTACTAGTAATATAATATTTATCATAATTTTTTATTATTATTTAATGAAGCCTCTCCCCTAAAGGTTTCTAGTCGATATGCCTGAAAGGTCTGATTCATTGTGGTGCAAATGTAAGGACCCCCACCAATTTTATAAAATAGAGGTGCTTGGTCTCTATTCCCGTTGTGGTTCTTTGAGATGTATTGTCTATGTCTTCTTCTTAGTCAGCTTTGTCACTTGGTACCATTTTTTTTTTTTTTGTATACGTTTTTCAATTTCTCCATTAGTGCACATTAATATAATCAGATAATATAGTACATGTTGTGGTCATCTCTTGACTACAGTCTTGATTTTAGATGATAATTCTTGGTATCACAGTCATTTTAAGAATAATTTGGTTTACATCAGTAGGCGTCCACTGTGCAATAGCTTGCATAAATTGCTGTTAATGGGGTTCTCCACCATAAGGTTATTTTAGTACGTATCTGCCAGACAGTAATGGACATATTTAAAAAGGATCATTGCTTGTCTTGGAGCTAAATGGCTGTGCTGTGAATCCACCATATCATTGTGGCTACCTTTTTGTGAAATTGCTATTTCCTGTTCAATCCTTTCAACTACAAGTCACATGATTCCTTGTTTGTAAGTGTGAGGTCACTTTTCTTCCTCCCACACAGAAGCCATCCATTGAAACACACATGTGCTCCCTTCCATGAAAAAGACTACCAAAACTGCAATTCCCTGCAGAATGATCTCCCTCTCACCCAGTGGTCGATCCACCCATTGAAGCAGACATGCTCTTTTCATTGCCTGACTAGTGATTTAATTTCTCGGGCCACATTGCAACCTAAGAAAACCTAAGACCATTTTGTATGCTGTTACAAATAAACATTGGGGCAAAAATCACCTAAGAATTGTGAGACCATGCATAAAACACAGGTACAGAAACTATATTATGAACTACACTAACTTTACAGCTCCTGTAGCATAGTCAAATAAATAAAAAATCCTGGAATACAACTATAACTCCTGAAACTATGACAAGCAGTATAGCAATAGGTGTTGACTACTAGAGGTGACTACTCTCTAAGATTAGCCACCTTTTTTTATTACATTTTACCACCTTTATTATACATTCTCTAAAGGGGTACTCCGGTGGAAATTTTTTTTTTATAAATCAACTGGTGCCAGAAAGTTAAACAGATTTGTAAATTACTACTATTAAAAAATCTTAATCCTTCCAGGACTTATTAGCTGCTGAATACTACAGAAGAAATTGTTTTCTTTTTGGAATACAGAGCTCTCTGCTGACATCACGAGCACAGTGCTCTCTGCTGACATCTCTATCCATTTTAGGAACTGTCAAGAGCAGCATTTGTTTGCTATGGGGATTTTCTCCTCTTCTGGATAGTTCTTAAAATGGACAGAAATGTCAGCAGAGAGCACTGTGCTTGTGATTCAGCAGAGAGCTCTGTGTTCCAAAAAGAAAATAATTTCTTCTGTAGTATTCAGCAGCTAATAAATCCTGGAAGGATTAAGATTTCTGGCACCAGTTGATTTAAAAAAAAAAAATTTTTCCACTGGAGTACCCCTTTTTTACGTCCTGCACCGGCTCCCGCGATATGAAGCTCATCAACGGCCGGGACCCGCGGCTATTACCACACATCGCCGATCGCGGCGATGTGCGGTATTAACCCTTTAGAAGTGGCGGTCAAAGCTGACCGCTGCTTCTAAAGTTAAAGTGACCCGGCTGCTCAGTCGGGCTGTTCGGGACCGCCGCGGTGAAATCGCGGTGTCCCAAACAGCTTACAGGACACTGGGAGGGCCCTTACCTGCCTCCTCGGTGTCCGATCGGCGAATGACTGCTCTGTGCCTGAGATCCAGGCAGAAGCAGTCAAGCGCCGATAACACCGATCACAGGCGTGTTAATACACGCCTGTGATCTCTGTAAAAGATCAGTGTGTGCAGTGTTATAGGTCCCTATGGGACCTATAACACTGCAAAAAAAAGTTTAAAAAAGTGTTAATAAAGGTCATTTAACCCCTTCCCTAATAAAAGTTTGAATCACCCCCCTTTTCCCATAAAAAAAATAAAACAGTGTAAAAAAAATAATAAATAAACATATGTGGTATCGCCGCGTGCGTAAATGCCCGAACTATAAAAATATATCATTAATTAAACCGCACGGTCAATGGTGTACGAGCAAAAAAATTCAAAAGTTAAAAAAAGCGCATTTTTGGTCACTTTTTATACCATTAAAAAATGAATAAAAAGTGATCAAAAAGTCCGATCAAAACAAAAATCATACCGATAAAAACTTCAGATCACGGCGCAAAAAAATGAGTTCTCATACCGCCCTGTACGTGGAAAAATACAAAGTTATAGGGGTCAGAATATGACATTTTTAAACGTATAAATTTTCCTGCATTTAGTTATGATTTTTTCCAGAAGTGCGACAAAATCAAACCTATATAAGTAGGGTATCATTTTATGGACCTACAGAATAATGATAAGGTGTAATTTTTACCGAAATATGCACTGCGTAGAAAGGGAAACCCCCAAAAGTGGCAAAATGGCGTTTTTTCTTAGATTTTGTCGCACAATTATTTTTTTTTCTGTTTCGCCGTGCATTTTTGGGTAAAATGACTAATGTCACTGCAAAGTAGAATTGGCGACGCAAAAAATAAGCCATAATATGGATTTTTAGGTGGAAAATTGAAAGGGTTATGATTTTTAAAAGGTAAGGAGGAAAAAACGAAAGTGCAAAAACGGAAAAACCCTGAGTCCTTAAGGGGTTAAACAGATGCTGGCTAAAACAGCAGGTATATCTGTCATGTGCAGAGATGCTGTTGGGCCGCTTTTCTTGTGCCTGAAAACAACCCTCTGAGCACTACCTGAAAAAATCTATGCAGATAAAGGCTGTAATTCTGTCTGCTGCTACTAAAGGCACCTCACTACATATAAATTCACAACTGAGTTTGATATCCACTATAAAATGTGTACACAGTGAGGTCTCCATAGTGGTAGCTTCAGGAATACAGAATTTCACCACGTTACACTATTTATTCACTAAAATTTAATTATAGGTAAACTTTCCAGCCCAGGACCACCGCTAACCCCTGCACCATGCAAACATAATAATTACATAACATTATATAACTACAATAAATGGCACTTAGACCTCCAGGGACATTAAAGATTAACCCATACCTACCTTAAATAATGTTAATGTATATCAATATTCCTTTTTCATCATTAACCAACAGTGGTAGGGTATTAGGTATTGAGTTGCAAATCATTGTAGACCACCAGCTGTATGATAGGAATACTATCATTTAAAGGGGTTGTCCAGGAATAGATAAACAGAGCTTTTTTCTATCAAAAGCAGCACCACCCTTGTCCGTGGATTGGGTGTGGTTCTGCAGCTCAGTTCCATTGAAGTCAATGGAGACAAGTTGTAATGCCACATATAACCTGAGGACAGGGGTGGGGCTGTTTTTGGAAGAAATTATATCTTGTTTTCTATTCCTGGACCACCCCTTTAACACTGAAACCAACATATAAAAGCATATTTATGTATGATAAATCTATACAGTAGTCAGTATTCTGCTGCCTCCACTGTGGGCACCAAAGCATTTGTAAACTCCCATTTTTAACCCCTTAACGAAAACGGATGTATATTTACATCCATGGCCGGCTCCCGTTATGTGAAGCACGCTCAGGAGCTGAGCACGCTTCATACCCGGCAGGTCCTGGTTGGTATTAGCAACCAGGACCCACAGCTGTCCCTAACAGCTCCACTGAGTTGCTAATCGGCAGTGATTTCTCCCGTCTTAGATGCTGCGTTGAACTTTGAGCGCAGCATCTAAAGGGTCGGCGATGTCCGCTATTAACCCTTTAGATGCTGCAATCAAAGTTGATTGCGGCGTCTAAAACGGGAGAAATCACTGCCGGTTAGCTCGGTGGAGCTTTTCGGGACAGCCGCGGTGAAACCGCGGCATCCTGAACAGCTGAGAGGACAGTGGGAGGGTGCTTATCATTGCTCTATTGCTCCAAGCCTGAGATCCAGGCTTGAGCAAACGAGCACAGATAACACTGATCACTGATCAATGATATACTATGGCATAGCATTGTTCAGTGTACGCAATCTAAGTATTGAATGTAATTGTCCCCTATGGGGACTAAAAAAAAGTGTGAAAAAAATAGTAATTTTTGGTCATTTTGTATAACCTAAATTTTTTTATAAAAAGCGATCAAAAAGTCTCAAACAAAAATGGTACCGATAAAAACTTCAGATCACGGCGCAAAAAATGAGCCCTCATACATGTATATGGAAAAATTATATAGTTATAGGGGGTCAGAAGATGACAATTTTAAACACACTAATATTGGTCCATGTAGTTATAATTTTTTTTTAGTAGTGAAATAAAATGAAACCTATAAAAATTGGATATCCTTGTAACCGTATGGACCTACAGAATAAAGATATGCACTGCGTAGAATCAGAAGTCCCCTTAAGTCACATAATAGCTTTTTTTTCCAATTTTTCCCCATAAATATATTTTTTCTGGTTTTGTCATAAATTTTGTGGTGAAATGATTGATGGTATTACAAAGTACAATTGATGATGAGGCAAAAACAAGCCTTCATATGGGTCTGTAGGTGCAAAATTGTTATATAAGTGTGTTATGATTTTTAGAAGGTGAGGTGGAAAATACAAAAGTGCAAAAATGAAAAAAAACTGTGGTCCTTAAGGGGTTAAATCCTATGTTTGACTCTAACGTGAACGGGAGGCTACAACCTTGCCAGTCAGCTCTGACACTGCTTATTTTATGGGTAATGCCCTTACTGGCCATGCTGAAATCTAAAATATTAACCCTTCTTTCTTATGACAGCAGACACAGAGGTACAGTGGGCTGTTGGAATCCACATATATCTAATATGTATGGTCATTGACATCGGCCACGGTCACTGGTAGAGTAATAGGTGTAGTCATGTTCTTGTCTCATACACATGTCAGGGCCACTGCATGAAGTCATTTGCCCTTCCTATTGTAGTATGGGACCCATGCATATAAATGGGATTCAAGAAGATGTTGCCTCTTAGTTTCTAGGGCAGTGTTTTCCAACCTGTGGCTTTTCAGCTGTTTCTAAACAGCCTTAGGGTCTATTCACACAGAATTTCCACCTCAAATTAAAGCCCATAGATTTCTATGGGATTCTGCACTCCCATTCACACTTCTGAATTTCCGCTTGTGGAAATTCAGAAGTGTGAATGGGTGTGCGGAATCCTATAGAAGTCTATGGGCTTAAATTTAAGGAGGATATGCAAGCGGAAATTCTGCCATGTGAATAGACCCTTAGGCCCACATTTATCATTGTAGGTGTAAGTGAAGCATTTATCATTGTAGGTGTAAGTGAAGCATTTTTTCACAACTTTTTGTGTGCTGGTAATGTGTAAGAGCACCACATTTATTAAATGTTCACAGAGCATTTGATACATTTTGTGCAGGTCACATTTTCTCAAATTTCTTTCTTCACATACACCAAAAAGTTAAGCTAAATCTGGGCTGGTGGAGTTTTAGAGACTTTTCAGTGGCTTTGCGCCTTTTTTGCACCTTTTTACAAAAAGGCGCAGTTCATAAATCCCTTCCATATCATGTGTATTGCCGAAATCAGAGGATTGCAACTCAAAATCAGCAGAAATGTGTAAACAAAAAGGAGCAAAAAAGGCGCAAATAAACCCTGCTTGCGCTGCTTTGTGCCTTTTGTAGACACAAAAAACAGTCTAAAGTCAATGATAAATGTCGGCCTTTGTCTTTTAGGGTTTGCTGGGTGTTGTAGTTCTGCAACAACTGGAGATGCAAAGGTTGGAGAACATTGTTTAAGGGTACGTTCACACAAGCAGATTTTCGCAGCGTGTTTCGCTGCGGATCCGCTGGTGAAGGCCTGCTCTATGCTGTCTTTACATGTGCCTGCTCATAGCGGCAATACGCCGCTACGAGCAGACACACTGCGATGTTTGAGTCGCAGTATACTCGCACATCGCGGGAGCTCTCTGCCTAGCTCATAGCAGGGAGAGTGGCTGCGCACATCGCTGCAGTGTGTCTGCTCATCGCGGTGTATTACCACTACGAGCAGGCACATGTAAAGACAGCATAGAGCGGGCCTTCACCAGCGGATCTGCAGCGTAAAATACGCAGTAAATCCGCTCGTGTGTCAGTGCTGAATCTCTATGGCAATTGTATGACACAATTCCTGAGATCATGTAGACACATAAAGATAAGGGGAATGTTGGACGGAATAGCCCTTTAAAGGTTCCTTTCAATGTATATAATCTTTAAATAGTAGCTGAGTGCCGCCTAACAACAAGACGACATGATAAAGCAATGTATATATGTATATTAAGCATAGATCACCAAGCAGAGCCTTTCTTTAGAATGTCATTTTATGTTAATTGAATGCCACTGTTAATCTAATGGAGTTTAGATTTATGATACTTTCTACACAATGTCATATTCCAATCAATAGATTTTCCAACATTCGGATGGACAGATGAGAAAATGTGCTTAATCTCAACATTTCTAGGCTATCAGCTGTCAATAATTCCTCATTTGAATCCTTCATATAGGCAGATTAATGCTTGGGAGGTTATTTCATTAATCACCAAAATTAAGTTTTGGGCGGAAGAAAGGGAAAGGTCGCGTGCATTTTAAAGAGCACTTGTATGAGATGTCCACCCTGTACTGCCGCAGTGCTAAATTAAATAATGCGTAGTTGGATGTGTGTTTTAAATAGCCCTGCTTACATAAACATATGAACATAAAAACATTGAAAGACAGACAGACAGACAGATATGTGGTACGTAGAAAGATAGATATAGATAGGAGGTAGATAGATATGAGGTATATAGGTATTAGATTGATAGATATCTGGGAGCCTGGGACCAGGGCTATTAAAGGGGTTCTCCGGTGCTTACACATCTTATCCCCTATCCAAAGGATAGGGGATAAGATGCCTGATCGCGGGAGTCCCGCAGCTGGGGAAGCCCGCGATCATGCGCACGGCACCCCGTTTGTAATCAGTCCCTGGAGAGGGTATGATTACGGACGACTACAGGGCCGGCAGCGTGTGACGTCACGCCTCCGCCCCTCAATGCAAGCCAACGGGAGGGGGACTACATTTGGTTGTGCTGCCCCCACCCTTGCTGTTTAGATAGATAGTTAGATATGTAATTGAGATATATATATATATATATATATATATATATATATATATATATATCAGGAAGGAACTGGCACTGTGTTCAGGACTCAAGGTTCAAGTGGGTGCTAGGACTCAGTATCCCTTGAATATCCAGTCAAAAAAAGGAAGAAGCAGCACTCCAGATTAAGTAGAAAAAAGTAGTGGTTTATTCACCCATCATATGAATGGTGCTATGTTTTGGTCTTCTCAATGAGACCTTTTTCAAGGCTTGAAAAAGGTCTCATTGAGAAGACCGAAACATAGCACCATTCACATAATGGGTGACTAAACCACCACTTTTTTCTACTTATTCTGGAGTGCTGCTTCTTCCTTATTTTGACTATATATATATATGTATATATATATATATATATATATATATATATATATATAAGATAGATAGACAGATATAAGGTAAATATGTAGGTCGGTAGATAGCTAGATAGATATAGATATGAGATTGATTGACAGATAAATATAAGATAGATAGATAGCTAGATAGATAGATAAAGTCCAAATATGAACAGCACATCAAGATAGATAAGTAATTTTGAACGGGGTACAAGCATGCTTGGAGCCTCGGTTGCCGGTTCCTTAACCCATAAAAAACAAATAGATGCAGCACACCACAGCTTGAAAATCATGGGGTAAGGTTTATTCCATAGTGTATTCCAAAGGACAATGTTTCTCCAGCCTCACGCGAGGCTGGAGAAACGTTGTCCTTTGGAATACACTATGGAATAAACCTTACACCGTGATTTTCAAGCTGTGGTGTGCTGCATCTATTTGTTTTTTATAGATAGATAGATAGATAGACATTAGATGGATAGATAGATAGATATGTGATATATAAATAGAAGATATGAGGTAGGTGTGTAGGTCAGTAGATAGCTAGATAGATATAGATATGAGGTAGATAGATAGATCAATAGATAGATCTATAATTATAGATAGATAGATAGTTAGATAGATGGGACCAGACAGCTTATCTTCTCTGTGCTGAGCACAGGAGGTGGGGTGAAATATGTAAGGACCTTGTGCAGCCCCAAAATGTTCCCCTAGGCTCCCAGCAGGACAATGTGAGAGAAAGCAATTACTGCTTCCTGTCTTATGAGACTATACAAGGAGCAAGAGGGTCTGTCACAGCTGTCGGATAAGAGCTGCTGATGACTCCTCACTACGTGTCTGTGTCATCAACAGGTTAATAAGCATTTTCCGCCTTGCCCACATTATTCGGATTGGGCAGCCAGCTAGGGAGTAAAGCGCTAGAACTCAGGCAGTGGGTTTATGGATTGAGATCCTGTGTGATCTAAACTTTTGACATGTCTGGATGGCCCATCAAAAGTTTATACAAATGACACTGAGCCTTTATAAATTATTTCAGAGGAAAAATAAGTCTCTATAGAATCCAGAGGCAGTGTGACGCAACTGAGAAAAACCATTTGCTTTAGCAGAAACTTCAGATAGGGGGCAGCCTTCCAGAAGAGGAATAAGCAAAAGGGGAACTTCCAGTGAGGACAGCGCCCACTCTCCTTTAAAGCTCTTTGGCCCACTCTTCCTATGGTATTTTTAATGGTGGAAGTCTACAGCTATATGCATCAGATGTGGTATTTCTTTAGTTATATTCTCTTCCAATTTTACGTGTTCATCCAGACAAGCTAAGCATTATATACAGATGAAGACTGATGGTATGATATCAGCGATCCACCCTTCAATGTGCTGACTGGCTGATTTGCTTATGACACACTGTATATTTAGTTGTTGCTGTTGACCATACTTTGTGGTCAGCAGTCCTGATTATAGACAAAGGTCGATACATTTACATACATTAAGTGTACACTTATTAATCAAATTTCAGGATGCTGGGTCAGACTTTACTATCATCGGTCATAGCAGGATATTAATTTGGCTTAGCTTTTAGTATATACAGCCAGCAGCACAGTGTGGGGGAGAGGCCGTTTCTATGCACCTTAAAACCATACTCCAGGAGATTACCATTGTAGTATTCCTTACTGGTTTTGTTTTAATTGTTCTTTAAATTAACATTTCACTACACAATTCAAATCTCTGCAGAACTTCCCATATAGGCAGGACCTATAACTGCTCATGGTAAGCATCTTGGATCATGAATATAATTCCAAAACTGCAGAAAAGACTGACACCCAAGCAGAGCAGCAGAAAAGCTGGGGCTTTGAGTTTATATCTATAATGGGCAGTGTATGTATGAAGTGTATATATTGCTCCTATAGCTAGGCTTTCCTTCACCTGGGGCAGAGGTCCGATTTGATGCCCAAGCGTTGCACCTAAATACCCACCAATCCTCAACCTTATTGTGTATAGTCAAGTGAATTGTTGTGCATTCCATAGAGAGAAAATATGAATGCTTTCAATGTTATTTTAATTGTCAAATATGATAGAAACTGTGCTGGTGGCTCCTAAAACAGATGTCAACACAGGGCATGATGTGCTCATTAACTAGATACTACTAGAGTGCCCCTTTAACAAAGTCAGTAGGAATACCTGAAACAGACAAAAAGAATAAATACAAATTATCTTTCTAATTCCTTCTTCAAATGTGATGAGCGGCCATATTCTTCTCATGGATCAATGTATGGAAATGCTTACTTCAACATCTTCACATATTCAAGATTCTTTTTTAGCCTTAAAGCATTGCTATCTAACCTGTGCCTCTCCTGCTTTTACACAACTACAACTCCCAAAATTTCCTGACACCCTGTGGTCATCACTTTCATGCTGCCTGAACCGTAAGTCATCAGGCTGGTCCTCCATGGCTTTTGCTTGCTCCTTTGCCCTTTATTGGTAGATTTCTCCCTATACCCAAACAGGTAGAGACCTATCAATCAAGGTTGGTGGGGTTGGGAAAAGCTGCTTGGTATTGCTCCAATGACTCGTTCAGGCAGCATGAAAGTGATGGCAGGTTCCCTTTAAGAGGATGCAGAATTATCTCATGCCTGCCACCTAGTAGTACATAAAAAACAATTAATACTCTACTATGCTGACTGCCCTGTAACTGAATACATCCCCCTATATCCACAAAATAAATATAGATCATAGAGGATAAGGACAAATGAGCTTCATTACCGTATTTCCGGTCGTCCAGTGATTAGAGTGTTAATTGCTCCACACAACCAATTTCCCTTGTGCTCCAATAGCGCATCACCAATATCATTTAATTAGCGCCGTCTAAGACACAATGGTTACAACCAAACCCCATTAACAAACAGGTCAACTAATTGTTTATCAGATGTGTATTCAGCTGCCTTATCAATATCTTCATTCTTGCTGCGTCTCAATAAGCGTTTTCCCATAGATGCACTTAATAAATGAACATCGTAGTGAAATGCGATTAAAAATCATTCTAACCCGATTATTTACGTTGTCTTGAATCCATTGCCGTGTTTGCTCTCACATTTCCAACTCGTTTATAAAATGTGATATAGGATATCTATGCCTCTTTGTAATTTTATTCCAATTTAGAGGCTGTGCAAATATTAATATTTTCCTCAATAAAGGAGCCTTAGAGGATTCAAATGTGTCTCCTCTGAATGTGGCTTTTATGAGAAAGCTTTAAATATGATTTTTAATAAATTTTTGGAGAACTTTATTACATTTCCGGAGGTAATTAGGGAATATATCCCGCAAAGTTTATTCTAAAAACAATGTTTTCAGAAATCCGTTTTGTTTAAAATTAAGAGAAGGAAAAAAAAAAGAATACTTTTTTTTATTTAGTCTAAAAAAGAAAAATCTCTTACAAAGATGTTAAAATGAAATGTGTTTTCTGTGTTATCAGGACTCTCTTGATTTATTACCAGTAACAGTTTTAGCGACAATAAAAAAGAGAATATACTAAGATCCCACAAAATGCTTAAGGTTAAAGGGGTTGGCCACCAAAAGTATTTTTTAAGAAATGGGCCCAGGCTGTCTGATAAAATAAAAATCCTGTACTTACCTGCTTCGCACCTCTACAGCCTCCGTTATCAAGGCAAGTGTTCTTCGCTAAACTTTACTTTCTGATGTTGTGGTCAATACTTCATATTTCCACTCAACCGATCATTGGCAGAGGTAATGTTGTAACATAATTTGTAAGGTTGACAAAAGGATAAGAGTCCATCGAGTTCAATCTAAAACTGTTTTGACCAGTGACTGACTGAGGGGCAATGGGACATATAGACCACAGCATTAGGAAGTGAAGCTCAGCAGAGACCAGGTGCTGTGATAACTGGAGGCTGCAGAGAAGAGAGGTAGGTAAGTGCAGGATAGCTCCAGCCTTCTGTGCTAAGTTATTTCTTAATATATCTTTATAGTGGTCAGAACTCTTTCTAATACAGAGCTCCAAATCCCCTGCTAGGAGGGAATTAGAAGCTTACTGCATACAACTTATGCATTGAACTCAATCATAAAACAGTAAGCAGTAGGCTTCTAAGCTCCCCCTAGTGGCAAATAGAGCCTTCCTGAATGTCCATGGATTTGGATCTCTGTATTAAAAAGCAAAATAAAAAAGTATTGGACTTAAAGGGGAACTCTGGAACATTATATCAACCTCTGCTCCATGCCAATTACTGTCAATCACCGCACAAAGTGGTGGTCAACCTGCCCCCTCAATGAATCTCTATGGGAGAGCTGGAGATAAACAAGTGCTGTATCTCTGGTTCTCCCATAGAGATATTTGAAGGGGGCATGTCGATCACAGCAGCTCTGAGTGAGATAAAAGCTGATTTTCAGAACACGGGCCCATCATGCAGGGAATCATGGGGGGTCCAGAGGTCGGACAACCAGGATCAGACACTTATCCCCTATCCTGTGCATAAGGGATAAGATATTATGTACCGAAGTTCCCTTTTAACGTTTCCATGTGACTTAATAAAAACTTTTGACAAGTCACACAGGCATGCAAAATTTTTGATCAGGGTCTGGAACACTTCACAAATTTGCGTGTCATCCTTGCGCAGGGCCATGCTAATCTTCTCTGTATCGGTCCCATTTTAGTATGTGTGCTGCCGAAGCTAGATAGGGCTGAAAGAATCCCACAGCTGAACACTTCACTACCTGTTTAACTGTACCCCCTATCTAGCTACAGGAGACTGGCTCCATAGTCTTACAATGGAGCACATCAGAAAGGTGGAAAAGACAGGTTTTATTTTTACAATGACAGGGTCACTTTAATCAAGACACGGGAGCCATGGACAATCCTTAAGAAACTGTATGTACTAAATGCATTAAATGAATCACCAGTAAATAGAATCATTTGATTTTCCTCCACTATTATCTAAGAAACTAGGTTAAATATAAATATGGTTACATTATTGTTCCTTAGAGATAGTAACCCACCTGTTCTTTACATCTAAATGCAGCAAAGATACATTCAGGAGTCTAGTAAAATAAACTATTATTATATTACTATTATAATGACTATTACATTGGGGCAAAAAAGTATTTAGTCAGCCACCAATTGTGCTCCCACTTAAAAAGATGAGAGGCCCAGTAATTTTCATCATAGGTATACCTCAACTATGAGAGACAGAATGAGAAAAAAAATCCATAAAATCACATTGTCTGATTTTTAAAGAATTTATTTGCAAATTATGGTGGAAAATAAGTATTTGGTCAATAACAAAAGTTCATCTCAATACTTTTTTATATATACAATTTTTTGGCAATGACAGAGGTCAAACGTCTTCACAAGGTTTTCACACACTGTTGGTGGTATTTTGGCCCATTCCTCCATGCAGATCTCCTCAGTGATGTTTTGGGGCTGTCGCTGGGCAACACAGACTTTCAATTCCCCCCAAAGGTTTTCTATGGGGTTGAGATCTGGAGACTGGCTAGGCCACTCCAGGACCTAGAATTGCTTCTTACAAAACCACTCCTTCGTTGCCCCGGCGGTGTGTTTGGGATCATTGTCATGCTGAAAGAATCAGCCAGGCAATATGATTTTATGGATTTTTTTCTCATTCTGTCTCTCATAGTTGAGGTATACCTATGATGAAAATTACAGACCTCACTCATCTTTTTTAAGTGGGAGAACTTGCACAATTGGTGGCTGACCAAATACTTTTTAGCCCCACAGTTTAATTGTAATAATAGCAACTATTATAGGGTGCACTGTATGTTGTGCATGGGTTATAATGTTATGTTTTACTATGGTACATATGCCCAGAGCGGCAGCTGGACTTCTGGTTTAGCGGTGTTGCTCCCTCTGTGTTGGGGGTGGGAATTGTGGACTTGCTGGCCATCTCTTTTCTGGAAGAGAATGTAGGTAGTAATAGGTACCTTGGAAGGCCAATCTTTATGTCATAGGGGATTTTGTTGTGCTGGAGCTTGTCCTGGAATGTCCATTAGGTGGGGTTAGATAGACCTTATACCATGAAGTGCATGGTGTCATCCTATTGTAAAAATAGGAATAGGAAAATGAAAAGAAGCATTTCCAGCAAATTATAGTAAGACGCAACTGCGACTGAGCCTGAAGAAGACAGCGTCAAATAGCTTTCATGCTATGTAAAGTGGAAGATAGAAACTGTAAAGTACAAAAGTGCTTGTCCAGGAATGCCACTCTATAAGAGGCAAAACCCAGCAAATGTGTATGGCTCAATTTGACGCCATGGCCGACACCCCTCGACGCGCCCTCTTCATACAGCTCTATGGGGGGGTAATGCATGAATCTCCACCTCTCCATGTATCTCTTTGGGAGAGGCGGAGATCCCCCCTCCCATAGAGCTGTATGGAGGGGGCGTGTCCTCAACCTCAGTGAGGTTGAAGATACACGCACTTGCCACGCAGAGCTGTGGCAATGCAGGGTCCCCGTACTGGAGATCGCGTGGGGTTCCAGTGGTCGGACCCCCTACGATCTGACAATAAATGAATGTGTCTGAGACTGCAGTAATTTCAGAAATTTCATCTAATAGTTACATATTTTCCAAAAAGACCATGCAGAATTCCAAGGGATGTGACAGTTGTAAGGACTGTTGGACCATGTTGAAGGCCAGAAAGTAGTCACTTATTGGCAGCAGCAATGACCAGACACAAGCTAGAAGATTTCCACATGGTCACAGAACTGGAGGTTAGGCAGACCCAGCTGTTAGAACCAGTAGTCTTGAACAGGGTTAATACTACAAATCTCAGGTAAGGTATACAAAAGGCAAGGCAGGAGCATTGTCTTCATTAGTAGGTTGTGATCAGATGTAGAGCTACAGGAAGGTCACATGCTGGGATAATTCAATATAACATAAAGTTACCAAGAGGCAGAGACTGTTCTGAGCTCACAGGAAGGGATGAACTAGCTGGGGGTCTGGGCAGTTAAAGGGATACTGTCAGGATCCCAGGTTGTTTGGGACAGAGAAGGGGTTAAATTTTACTTCCCTGGTGGTTGAAGGCAGTTAGAAGGTTGATGACACTATCCCTGAAGGTCTATGGCGGTGCATTGGTTAACATCTGTATAGGTGGTCTAGGACATAGAAAGGGTTAATTCTGGTATCTGTGGTGGTTAAGGACAGAGAGTTAAAATACTAATTTTCAGTGGTCTTAGGCAGTGTAAGGGTTAACCTTTAATACCTGGGAGAACCAGTGGATTTCTCACCCCTCTGATATTGTCCTGACTGTATAGATAGATAGATATGAGATAGATAGATGATAGATAGATAGATAGATAAGAGATAGATAGATAGATAGATAGATAGCAACAGGAGAATACAGCAGCACACTGCTAGCACAAAGATATAGATGAAACATGAGTATATAGATAAAACATGATTATATAGATAGGGCATGAAAAGCTATACAGCTGTAATGCAATAAATGAAGATATGAAACTATGAAATTATGAGATACTTAGCTTGCAAATTTGGCGCCAAATAGCATGAACCGTCCCACCACGGTAAGGTGACCTCGTTCTGGGACGGACCCTACACTGTGAATATGCCTCTGTGTAAACAGTACAGCAGGCATTGCAAGATCTGAAACATCCAAGGCACCTTATATACACCTAATAGAGGTGGGTGGGGTGCAGGAGCCAACATGGAGGTAGCCACTCCCCCGTATGTGTAATACAACCAAAGAAAAAGTTGGCCAGCACTAATAATTCCAAACTATTGTAAAAACCTGGCTTGCAGGTGCAGACTGCTGGGCTAAATATACAGCAACAGGAGAATATAGCAGCACACTGCTAGCACAAAGATATAGATGAAACATGAGTATATAGATAAAACATGAGTATATAGATAGGACATGAAAATCTATACAGCTGTAATGCAATAAATGAAGATATGAAACTATGAAATTATGAGGTACTTAGCTTGCAAATTTGGCGCCAAATAGCGTGAACCGTCCCACCACGGTAAGGTGACCTCATTCTGGGATGGACCCTACACTGTGAATATGCCTCTGTGGGAACAGTACAGCAGGTATTGCAAGATCTGATACAACCAAGGCACCTTATATACACCTAATAGAGGTGGGTGGGGTGCAGGAGCCAACATGGAGGTAGCCACTCCCCTGTATGTGTAAAGCAACTAAAGAATAAGTTGGCCAGCACTATTAATTCCAAACTATTGTAAAAACCTGGCTTGCAGGTGCAGGCTGCTGGGCTAAATATACAGCAACAGGAGAATACAGCAGCACACTGCTAGCACAAAGATATAGATGAAACATGAGTATATAGATAAAACATGAGTATATAGATAGGACATGAAAAGCTATACAGCTGTAATGCAATAAATGAAGATATGAAACTATGAAATTATGAGGTACTTAGCTTGCAAATTTGGCGCCAAATAGCGTGGACCGTCCCACCACGGAAAGGTGACCTCATTCTGGGACGGACCCTACACTGTGAATGTGCCTCTGTGTGAACAGTACAGCAGGCATTGCAAGATCTGAAACATCCAAGGCACCTTATATGCACCTAATAGAGGTGGGTGGGTAGATAGATAGATAGATAGATAAGAGATAGATAGATATGAAATAGATAGATAGATAGATGATAGATAGATAGATAGATGATAGATAGGTATGAGATAGATGATAGATAGATAGATTGATAGATAGATAGATAGATAGATAGATAAATATGAGATAGATAGATAGATGATAGATAGATAGATGATAGATAGATAGGTAGATATGAGACAGATAGATTAATTGATATATAGATAGATGATAGGTAGATAGATATATAGATGATAGATAGATAGATATGAGATAGATGATAGATAGATGTTAGATAGATAGATAGATAGATAGGTAGATATGAGACAGATAGATAAATCGATCGATAGATAGATAGATATGAGATAGATAGATGAGAAATAGATAGATAGATCCGTGCACCGGATGCCTGGGGTGCCTCAGCCGAGATTGCGGGGGTCCCCAGCAGCAGGACCCCGACGATCAGACATCTTATCCCCTATACTTTGGACAGGGGATAAGATGTCTAGGGTTGGAGTACCCCTTTAAGGGCTGGTCCTGCAGGACTCCTGCTAATGGGAACTGCGTTCCTGCTGTGGAAAAAGTGCAGGAACTCCGTTCCCACGAGTTCCTGCAGGACTTGAGCCCTGGATAGATAGATGATAGATAGATAGATAGATGTGAGATAGATAGATAGATAAATAGGAGATAGATAGATAGATAAATAGATAGATATGCTATAGATAGATAGATGTGAGATAGATAGATACATATATAGATATGATATAGATAGATGTGTGATAGATAGATAGATAGATAGATAGATAGATAGATAGATAGATAGATAGATAGATAGATAAATAGATAGATATGATAGACAGATAGACAGATAGATAGACAGACAGACAGACAGACAGTCAGGTAGATAGATAGATAGATAGATAGATAGGTAGATAGATAGATAGATAGGTAGATAGATGTCTTTTTTCTTTTTGAGATTTAGCAGTAATAATAAAACTCACCACTAGGTGCCTTAAGGGAAAGAAACGGACAGATAAAAATGAGGATTTATATTTACATCTGCATTAGAAATGGGAGATTAGCCCGTGGACTGGCACACAAAGCTGTATGAAGTAAGGTGTAATTAGGATTAATGTCCGGACGAGGTCTTCTACGCTGGGCCTGTATATTGAGCCTCCCAAGTCTCCTTAACAAACAGACCATTAACTGGGCCCATTACCACAGTTAAGAATAGACAGTGCGTCTATGAGGCTTTAATGTCATCCGTGTGTGTTCATTGCATCTCTGTCTGTGCGCTAATACATCTTCCAATATCTCACTAATTTTGTCAACTTCATCCTGTATCCATGGCTACTTTCTTTATCCTTTATAATTAGATTATTGTAAGAGTGATTTTATTTTATTTTCGGAGCCATGATAAGCGTGTTTATGATGCGACTGAGGCTTAGTTGAAATGCGCCAACAGTTCCTAGTCAGGCAGATGGTGACCCCTGATTGAACTTGCCCTCTCATTCAATTATTCAGCTGCACTCCATTTTTCTCAGCGTCGTGCAGCTGATATTCCCACATTCAGACTCTAGATGGCGATGGAGACCATTTTTTTTTTAAATCATTTTAAATTAAAATAAATTCAAGCTTCTAAAAAAAGAAAAATTATTTCCATACCACTCTATTGCCTATGTTTGTGAGATGCAGAATTCTCCATCTTAGAACAACGGCTGAGTTTAATATAGAATGAGTTGACAAATGGCCATTTTGACAATATTATACATGAATTGGTAAACAGCTTTTAAGTAATTTACATTTCAATGAGGCTTTTTATAGATTTTGTGTCTGATATTTGTGTTTATGACTATTTAAATCTTTCATTTTTTAGGCCACTACCTAGAGAGATAATATTGAAATTAATGTTATTTTTCATTTGGAAAATTCTGGATCTGCTAATGTAAAATATGATGAAGTATATTTATTACTTGAGATTGAATTCATTTAAATATTTCCAGATTTTTTTCCCCGTGTTATTACTAATATTATATGGTAGCGTAAAAAATTGTAACATAAAAATAGAACAAAATATATATTTTTTTTTTAATAAAAAAAAATGATTTACAATTTTATTTCACAGCTTGTATACTTGTATATGCTACCTAGCCATTAACTTAATTTTTGATATAACTTTCAAAATGCATATCTACATATATATATATATATATATATATATATATATATATATATATATATATATATTTATACATATAATCTATGTAACCATTCATTATTAGTATGTATGCTCAATAGATCGTAGCGTTCATACTGCAGACAAGTTTAATGAAGCATAATGTCCATACTGATATTTGGATTTCAAATCCTTCATATATTTACTCAAATCTCCAAGATATATTCAAGCATGTGATCAGACATATAAGTGCCGATATTCAATATGCAAGATGTAAACAGCATACCTCGGTCAGATGGAGAGAGACATGCGTACAAACCTGCCGCGCTACGTTTCAGGGGCACACCCCCTTAGTCATGCACCATTCCTTATCAGATCTTGGACATAGGAAAGCATTATGAGTCTTGACACAAGTTAAAGGACATTCATTTATAAAATTTTTAGAGTATAATCATATTTTACAGAAATAGATTTAAAGTGGTTTTAATAACTCCAAAAAAAGAAAAAAAGAAACAATTACAAAGGGATTAAATATGTACGTAAACTATAATAATGATAATGTCAGGACAGGTTTCAGTTGCTGGGTTCCCGATGATTGAAATCTAAAATTTAATAAATACTGTTTCTTTTGTTTAGTTTTGTTGTTTTTAATTTCCCAATCATATTTATTATTTTACGCTGTGAAGATTAAAAAGAAAAAAAAAAAAAGCTATATTTGGTTTTATTAATACAAAAGTGCAAACTGAGTTTATATTCAATAAAATCATAACACATCAATTTTTGCTTTCAAATCGTTTTTTTATTGAAATTTTTTAAACTTATAACAAAGAGAAGTATAACAAACACAGTATTACATATAAATATGAATCTGCACTTATCTACACAGAATTCTAATTAGGAAAATTCTAATATTTTAGTTCTTATCGATACAGAGTCTGAAACAAAGTTACACAAACCAAGCTTCGAGGGGGGTCTCTGTTTCTTACAGTAGCGCATATCTTATATACAGTATTAAAGTATAAAAGTATCAAGTATCAAATGAAATGAAAAAAAAAATGGAAATAAACAAACCACAAGAGCAGGAAGAATAGCACTGATCTGCAGTCGAAGGGACAATATCAAGATGTGAGATGGGAAATGGAGACAAGAGAGATGTTACAGATCGTTAGCTACATGGTAAATTAGGACTTCTAGCAGCGCAGAGTATTTCAGGAATGGAGTGGACTAGAAAGGTAAAAGATCCATTGTATCATTTTTATTAGAAAATATTTTATTTTACTGAAGTTGTAGAAAACTCAACAGTGTATGAATTATCTGAATCAAGATTTTAGTGTAAAAAAGATGAATATTGAAAATAATGGAAAAGAAAAACAGTTATTTAATTTTGAGAAAGCAACTTAAAATATACACAAATCTTTTCCACTGATATACCAGGAGCTTCTTCTCCGATTTCTGTTATATCTATACATTGATAACTGTTTATCTACAATAATGTGTAATAAGCTACATTGTTGGACATCTGTAACCATGGAGACCCATAGGACTGCATAGATCTGTGTAAGATATATTTACATACATACCCTCTAAATAAGAGCTGGGGGGGGGGGCAATTGTCTTCTCATAGCAGTTGTATCCATATGTATAATAGTTACACTACTGAGGGCACTGCAGTCCCAGGAGGAACCTTTAGATCTAGAGTCAGGTGGATTAGTGTCTTCTTTTCTAGACTAGGGTGACTTTGCTCACGTAATAAATGTTAAAGTGTTTACAATACTACATATGATATGATGCAAACTCATTCACATACAATCTAGATTTTTGTTTGCTGATTTAAATTTGCAAGCAACCATTTTTAGCATTGAGTTCAATGGTAAGATTGGGTTCACACACAGTAAAATTAAAAATAAAATACGGCCATAAAATGGGTATAAAAGCCCCCATATTTTTTTGAACATTAGAATTACAGCCATTTTTTAAACAGTATGTGCACTGATGGCAACTTTTTCACATACTTTATGCCCATGATTAGACTATAATGCACATTATTAGATTAAAAAAAAATATGGACAGTTTGATTTTACAGTGTGTAAACCAAGCCTAAGTCCCATGTGACTGGACTTATTTGCAACCTGGCATGTTTTTTTTCTTTTTCTTTTTTAAGTGCTCTCTTTCTCTTTCTCTCTCTCTCTCTCTCTCTCTCTCTCTCTCTCTCTCTCTCTCTCTCTCTCTCTCTCTCTCTCTCTCTCTCTCTCTGTGTGTTTCATTACTCTAACTTGATCATGTGATCTCCAGTCTGACCCACAGAACTGGCTTAATGAGGGAGATTTATCAAAAAATTCACCAATTGGGGGATTGATCAACAGGCTTAGAGCCTTTTTGGGGGGTAGAGAAGTCACAAAAATGTCTCAACATTTGTGTGACTTTGTGCTGCTGTACCCCTAAAGAGACTTTGACTAAAATTACTTTGCTACACACTTTTGAACTTTCACTTTGCAGTGGCTGCAGATTTATCAAGTGCAACTTTCTTAAGAAAAAGCAAAACAGCCAGTTTTGGTGCAATGCCTTCAATGCCCAAACAATGCCAGACCTGGCTTACAAAATACTCACTTTAAAAAAGCTACATAAATTTTGCCCAATGGTAAAAAAAAAGATGCAGAAAAAGTCTCAGATTAGGAACCATACAAAGTGGTGTACTGAAGTGTCAATTAAAATAAAATGTGTATTTGCACCATATTTATCACATGCTATGTGACCATTGAATACATTCGGTGCACATATACTTTACCACTACGCAGATTATAGGCATAGAAAAATTGTTCACCCCACCTACACCACCCTTCATAAATTCCCTCTATTGTGTTTCTTGCATCATTTTTTTCTTTCAGTTTTTCCTGTGATTTTCCCAAAACCCAGAAAAAAAAAAAGCTGCTAGCTGCCTGCACTTGTGCAATTAACTATCCCGCCTCGGCCATTGATTGGCTGAGGGGCAGTGTGACACACCATGCCCTGACGTCTCTCTGAGCCCGGGCATCATGACTTTGTGGGAAAAACTGTTGTGTACTCATGTCAACTGCATGCAGTTACCTTTTTAGCCACATACAGTCACTGCTATGTATTATAAAACAAAGTCCAGCTCACCTCTCACTACTCGGTGCTCGGACCGGTGCCCGGCTAGGCATCCAGCAATACTGAAGATTAGGCAGGAGGTCCAGCACTACGATAATATGCAGCTTTATTCAGATGAACAACACATGGTAAAATCTACATCCAGACGCGTTTCGAGCACATGCACTCTTCCTCGGTGATGTCAGTATGTGCAGATACACCTGCACATATGTAGATACAACTGACTGGAGGATCAATATACAAAAGTAAAAAGATATTAAAACATAAATGCAAATCATTTAGATCATGTAATGAATACCGACAAATGTGGCACAAGGAAGGGATGAGACTCAGTAATGAAATAATAATTCACGGTGAACATTTAAACCCATTGGGGCATGAGTCCCCAATGTAAACTGCAAGTTTTTGTCAGCCAATTTTTTTGCGGAGACATCCCTCTCTTATTCCAGCATTGACATGTTCAATGGCATAGATTTTGAACGAGTTCACATTACCATCATGTACTGAATAAAAATGGGTCGATGCAGCTGCTCTATGTCTTATAGATGTAGTGCTACTGTCATTGAGATGCTCTAATGCTCACGTTTTCAACTTCCTCATGGTTTAACCCACATATTTTAATTTGCATGCAGTACATTCAATGACATACACCACATTACTGTAATTACAGTTAATATAAGATTTTATTGGAGAATTTTTAGTACAATCAGCGTTTTGGAATTGTTTCATAGGTTTGGCATAATGGCATGTGCCACACTTAAAAAGCCCTCCTGGGCTAACCAACTAGTGTTACTGATGGTTTGAGTATACACCACACTGGAAGACAACTGATCCCCCAGTGTGGGTGCCCTTTTGGAGACTACATGGAATCCCTCGCTTAAAATTGTGGACAATATTTAATCTTGTTTTAATAGATGCAAATGTCTATGTATAATATGCCTGATGCCATTAAAGTGAGTGGAAAATGTAAGTGCTAGAACAGGTTTCTTCCTTTGGTTTTTGGAAATGTGCTGAGGATGAATAAGTGTCTTTCTATCCTTACCCGCCACTATATGTTTAGCTCTCTCCAATGTGTGTGAGGAATAGCCCCTACATTTTAACCTGGTTTCTAATTCAGAAAATTGTCTTTTGAAACTATCAGGATCGGTGGAGTTTCTTTTTAATCACCTACTGAGATAGCCCTAGTGGTATGATGAGGGTGATTGCTATCTGCTCTAAGTACTGCATTGCTTGATATGGGTTTGCGATAAGTGGCGATGGAAATGGTACCCTGTGGAGTGTTCGTGAGTGCTAAGTAAAAAAAAAAGACTATGGATGAAGTATTGACCTGATTTATTAATGTCAAATTATATGGGCTATTATTTAGGTATTCTGCAAAAAGTGGTATGGCCGCAACGTCCCCCCACCAAACTAGGAGGAGGTTGTCTATAAAGCGGCCTTATCACTGTATGCTATCTCCAAACGGATTGTCTGGGGTAAAGATGTATTTTGACTCCCAATAAGACATGGTCAGGTTGGCCAGAGATGGGGAGTGTCTACCCCCCCCCCCCATAGAAACACCACTAGTCTGAACAAAAAATGTTTTGTCAAAAATAAAGTAGTTACGAGACATTAGGAACCATTCGGTCATTTTGATGGATTCCCTAAGGTTCGGAGAATAATTGCTATGTATAGTGAGGTGGTAATCCAAAGCTTTCATGGCAATATGCCAAGGTATGCTGGTGTACAGGGAGACTACATTGCAGGAAAGCCATGTAGCTCCCGGACTCCACTGCGTATCATCAAATGCTCTCAGCGCTGTTATAGCCTGATCAACATTTGTATACCTAATACTTTAACTGGGTTTTTAAGTGTTATTTAAATGAGCCGAAGATCAATGAACCAGACAGATCCACAGTCTCTTCACACAGCATGCAACATGCCTCCATAGTGGAATCAAACCACCAAATAAACATGTCATAAAAATACTGTGGCAATACTATCATTAGCAGCTTGTGACTTTTCAGTGAAAATTATAAAACAGCAAAATAAATAAAATATAAAATAGCAATAAAGATATAATACTGTACAAGCAGCTATATTTTACATTCAATCACTATAATTATAGTAGTACTACTATTAAAAAAAGGTTTAAGCGATTGTGGACAACATACTGCAAATTAATTAAGTAATATTTTCAAAAATAGAAGTGCTAATAGTTTATTTTAATAGTTAGTAAAATGAATTGTGAATAAACATAAAGGAAATCTAAATTTAAATCAATCTTTTCTGAGACCATCCAGAACAGAATCAGTTCTTCTGGGTAAAATGCAGAAAGCCAGAGATTTTGCATTATAGTCATGTGTATAATAACCAATTATACCAAACGGTATCAATGATCATTATTTTCATATGTAGTTTGAAATACAGTCATTACCTGAAATAGAAACAGCTATGTAAGAGGCTTAAAACTGGGTGGGGAACAGCCAAACTCTGCTACAAAAGGGAAAAATCAGGTTGTAGAAGACAGTTTCATGTCTCCAATCATACGACATGGCAAGACTGAGAACAGCTACAGGACATGTGGTAGAAATACCACATCAGCAAGGTCTCTGCCTGGCAAAGATTTCAAAGCAGACTTGGGCTTTAAAATGTGCTGTTTAAGTTCTTTTGAAGACTCACAAATAAAAGGGCAATGTTGAGAACAGTAGATGAAGTGGTTGGCCATCGTGATTACTTCCATTTGAAATTGGAAGATGTTTAGTAGTGCCATCTGCCTAGAACTGGTATAAACCAGTGGGACCCAGGTACACCCCTTTACTTTTAGGGTTTGTTCATACGTACGCAGATTTGATATGCAGGATTTGATGAACAGGATTTACTGCTGCAGATTTCAATGTAAACTAAATGACTGAGCACAGCTTCAAATCGGCAGTTACAAATCCTGCACATCAAATCTGCGCAGGATCCTGTACGTGTGAATGTACCCTTAAGAGAAGTCTGGCCAAGAACTGTTACAAATCCTGCACGTCAAATCTGCGCAGGATCCTGTACGTGTGAACATACCCTTAAGAGAAGTCTGGCCAAGAACTTTGCTCAAAAAGCTCAGCTATGCACAAACTGGGGAGCAAGATGAAATATTAGGCTCCACCAGAAGTCAGTTTGTTTGCCGAAAGGCTGGAAAGTCGTTCATTAATGAGATTCTGCAGAAAATAGTAAGTCATGGTAGAGGATCCTTGCAAGTTTGGAAGCTGCATTTCAGCAAATGGAGTTGGGGGTTTGGTCAGGATTCATGGTTACCTCAATTCTGAGAAATACAATCAGATACTTATCCATCATTTAATACCACCGAGGAGGCTTCTGATTGGCTCCAAATCATTTCTGTAGCAGGACAATGACTAGCTTCAGTGTAAAGAACAAGGAGTCCTGAAAGTGATGATATGTTCCCTACAGAACCCTGATCTCAACATCATGGTGTCTGTCTGAGATTACATGAACAAACAAAAGGATTTTAGCAAACCTTCATCCCCAGTAGATGTGTGGTTAGTTCTCCAAGATGTTTGGAACAACCTCCCTGCCAAGTTTCTTTAAAAACTATTTGCAAGTGTACCTAGAGAATTGGTGCTATTTAAAAGGCAAATGGTGGTTACACCAAATATTCATTTAACTTATATTTCTGTTCAATCCATTAATTTAGCATCTTATGAACTATCAACACGTCTATTTTTAATAGTATTTTTACTTTGCAGCATTTTTTCGAATGTACATATGGAATAGTATTATAGTAGTTATGTTCTTGTATTATAGAGCGGTATTGTCAAAGGTTTATTTTTTTTAACAGGGTGCAGTATTTTAGTAGTTACATTCTTGTATATAGGTAGCAGTATTTTCGTACTTATATTCTAAACACGGGGCAGTATTATAGTAGTTACTGTATATTCTTGTACATGAGCCAGTATTAAAGTAGTTATATTTCTCTACATAGGGTGCAGTATTATATAGGTTATATTCTTGAGTAGAGATGAGCGTCATTGCCCATATTCAAATTTGCGATATGTCGCGAATATGTAGACGAATATTCGTCTTATATTCGCGACTTTTGAATATTCGTTATATTCGTATATTCGTGTATTCGAGGAAGAAAACAGTGAGGGGGTGGGCAACTTTACTATTGGTTGCTAGGGGTGTTGACAACCTCTGACAAGTGTATTTGCATCATTCTAATTGGCTAAATGAAAAGAAGGAATATGCGTATATGCGGAAAAAAGTGGATATTCGTAATTTCAAATATATAGCAAATATATTCGCAATATTCGGGAATGTGAATATTTGCGCCCAACATTATTCTTGAACAGAGGTAGTAGTATTATTGTACTGTAGACATTTTCATGTACATAGGGGCAATATTAGAGTAGGTATTTTCTTGCACATAAGGAACAGTGTTATAGTAATTATATTCCTCGGCATAAAGTTATCATCTTGCACTAGTTATATTCGTCTACATAGGGGGCAGTATCAAATGGTATGTTCACACAATGGAAGTTCTGAGTGAAATTCCGCAGAAGAATTTTGCACAGACATTCCGCAACATTCCAATGGGATTCTGCTGCATTTTTTTCATGACAGAAATTCAGACTCTGGCATCTGCAAAAAAATAGTTATGTCTATTCTTTCTGCAGAAATGCATTGCCAATCATGAGATGGCCCATTTCCAAGTGCTCCCAGCACCAGCATGTTCTGACGGAGCTCCGCTGTCAGTAAAATGTCCGCATGGAAATGTTCCATGCGTACATTCCACCTTGAGAACATAGCCTTATATATTAATGTACCGTATCATACAGTTGCCACTTTTCTCTTCTCCTTGTCTTGACAATTGATTTTAATGTGTATAGCCCAGCATAGAGCAACCCTAAGCTCAAGAGAAAGCTCCTCCCAGGAAGTATTAAAGGGGTACTTTGCCCCTAGAAATCTTAGCTCCTATGATAAGATGTCTGATCGTGGGGGGTCGCTGCTAGGATCCCCTGTGATCTCTGGAGCAACACCCTAGTCATCCAATGCACAGAATGAACTTCGCTCAATGCCTGATGACAGGCAACAACAGCCATCACGCCCCCTCACGCCCCTTCACGTCTATCAGAGGAGGAGTGGCGGCTATGTACTAGCCGTTATGCCCTCTTCTATAGATATGAACGGTGGGGGCGTGGTGTGATGTCAAGAAGACGGAAGCCCCAGCGGCCGGATGCCCTGCGATCACACATCTTATACCCTATCCTTTGGATAGGAGATAAAATGTCTAGGGGCGGAGTACCCCTTTAAGCTCTTACCCTGAGACATGATAGGATACAATTCAGAATAACATAAAAAAGTAATATAGCAGACTCTACTTTTTAATCTATCTTCGCCAGTAACGTAGACCCATTAACTGTATCATGGATGATAATATCAGCTGTGACTGGGATTGCTCTTTAACTTGTAAATTACTGTCAACATGACTGGGGTATTGAGGCCATGGAGCGCAGTGATGAGCTCGGGTCCCTGCTATGCTGATCAGTTCAGATGCTGCAGTCGCTATATAGTAGAGTTCAGCAGTTTGTTAATCCCCAGTTGTCTCTCATACCTAGTGGATCATCAATCAATCAATGTAACCAGTAAAACACAGAGGGGTTTACAC
Source organism: Hyla sarda (assembly GCF_029499605.1). Lineage (NCBI taxonomy): Eukaryota > Metazoa > Chordata > Amphibia > Anura > Hylidae > Hyla > Hyla sarda. The sequence goes on along the minus strand of NC_079194.1, from coordinate 160,325,757 downwards.
TGCACATTCATCCCAGATGTAAGTGATAACTGTGTAAACCTGCTCTGGTTAATCAGCAATGGGATCTGGGTCTAGAAATGATGGTTCTGTAAACTCCAGGGGACATTTTTAACACTTTCCTGTCTTTACAGCATAAACGTAAAACATCCTAGATGATGCATACATACATTTTTGCTTCTCTGTGTCAGATTCATTTTATATATTCACATGTAGTGGGAGTGATGTGGCAGAAAACCATATTTGTCCCAATATGTTTTTTGCATACTAGGCCAATTGGACAGGACACATTGCAATCTGATAAAAGGAAAATAATTGGGCTTTATAGTGCATTCTATGAACAGGATTTGTAAGAGGTGAAGATAGACAAATTGATTATTGAGTTCTAACAGTTATACAACAGTCTAGATAAAACTTTTTCAAAAGGATATCACAATTAATATTCCACCAAACAGTAAAGTGTTACACATTCTGAAACATTACCCTTCCCAAGTGGCAGCGCAAGGTGCCATGGAAGCAGCAACAGGGACTCTTGTCTTTGTCAGTAGTCCCTGCTCCTGTAGTGTACATACTGTTATAGGGCTGAGAGGTTACTGCAGAACAAGGCTTCACTTTAAGCAATTGTCTTTCCAGGATCCGAACCATAGCTCCCAATAATCAGATTCCCCAAGCAGATCATGCAGCTGTTAATGGGCCTGTGAGACGGGGTGGGGGTCTGACTGGGCCCGTATGGTTATGCCTCATTCCTCATTAGATGATTTGCAGGCAGGTAGAAATAATGGGCTCTGATAATATCTGATAATAACTACAGCAGGAAAGTGGTATGAGCACTATCTATCTGTCTATCATCTCATATCCATTTATTAATCATCATCTATCTAATTCCTTTACATGCATGAAGTTGTATGTATTTTATAACTTTAAAAGGGCATAAATGTATATGGAGCATTTATGTTAAATGGCTATTGGTCAAAAAGCACACATTAAAAAGTAATCTGTTAACCCAAAACTGGTATTAATGGAAAATGCCACTCATCCCCCAACAAATAAGCACTGACACAGCTCAGGAAAAAGTAAAAGTTATAGGGGTCAGAATATGGCAATATAAAGCAAAAAAAAAAAAAAGACACATTGGACAAGAAGACATAGACACCAGAACACTCATAAAACCAGCAAATATATATATATATATATATATATATATATATATATATATATATATATATATATATATATATGAGCAAAATCGAAAAATGTTGCAGTATCTTGTACCTTTTTTTAGTGGACTAACAGAATTTTGTAGAGAAAAGCTTTCCTCCCTTTATCAAGTCAAAAGCATGTAAAGCAAAGACTTGATAAAAAGAGCAACAATCCCGAAAGCTTGTCTCTACAAAATTCTGTTAGTGCACTAAAAAAGGTATTACAAGATACTGCAACATTTTTTGATTTGCATCTGCATCACTGGACTAATATGGCTACTTAAATTTGCTATATATAGATATATATATATATATATATATATATATATATATATATATATATATATATTGGCCTAAAGAGGGGTACAACTAGTGACAAATGCCATACACAAGGTATATATTTTATCCTGATGAAGTGCTACTTTTTATGTACACACACAGTAACTTATTCTTAAAATTTACCTTAAATTACAGTTACACTTTGAGAGAAAGGTGCAGGAAAAGCTAATATACCTGGTATACATAGTGCAGGCCCTGAGCAGTGCAGACTGACCCTAATATTCTCCCTCCCTCTTCTTGAATCCCTGTGTCATGCTCCACCTACTTATGTTTTGCACTAGGAATAACACTGTTCCAGTTTGGCCTGACGTGTCCCTTTAACTCAGTACAGGGTTGGGTTCTCTCCTAACCTCCATTTATGAAATGGTACATGTGACTGGTGGCATTGTGTCCATCACTGTTATGTCTGCAGCTTAAATCCCTGTTAGTTCTGTATTTCTTTTCCATTTCCTCATCGCTCCTTTTCTGCCGTGAGGGGTTAACATGTGCTGCTTGTGGTCTCTGTACAGTAATGAAAATTCCGTGGGCGCTCAGAAAATAGTATTATTGTTCAGGACAGAAAATATCCCATTTATAAAGTTTCCTGTGGTCTTAGAAAAAATCCTACAAAATGTGTACTGGTTATACCCCCAGATTTCATTCTTCCAGCCGAATCATTAAACAGGCTGAGTCACTTCCGAACTTCTAATTTCTGCTTGTGGAAAGAATAGACTCCAAAATGAAGTAATTCAAGTCATAGATTTATCTTGGCAACTTTCCTTTTCCTTGAGGTGGCAGTAGAAGAAAATAAAAAGCACCCCCCTCCCACCCACCCACCTTACAAGAATACAACTCTAAAAATCGCCCCCCACCCCCTCTCCCTGAAGATTAGGAATTTTATTGCAAAACAGATGGACGTATTCTGTAATTTTACAATATATAATATTCTCATCCTCCCTCCGTCCCCCATACTTCTGCCTGTGATCAGGAAAGGAAATGTAGAAGACTGGCAAAGAGGTGATAAAAATCGTAAAACAAAACGGAAAATAAAAATTCTGTTTTCTGGGGGTCACTACTAAGCAGCCAGGATGCGTCAATTCTTTTATTTATCTTTTTCCCACCCCTCTTTAGTCCTTCCTGGGATAATTGAGGATCATAATGGTAGAACAGGGCTGCAGTCATCACTCGCCTGCCTGTCAGGTATCAGTACTCATCTGTATGTCATCCGTCACAATTGAACCAATCTGTCATCTTTTCGCAGCCCCCAGCGCCTGCTCCCTCTCCTTGTGTTCATTATCTCCAGCTCAGACCAATCCCCCCTCCTCCCCCCCAGCCCTGTAAATGCATCTTTGTGAGACTCCCAGTCTTCTGATTATGAATCGATGATCGTGTGGTGTAAGAGAGATAGATGGTTTTTGCTTCCATCTTGTCTACTCTAATTGTAAAGTATTACTTACATTAGACTGTGCCTTTTGATTAATGGAACTTATTTGAAGTGGCCTCTCTCCACCCTCCCCCCGTCCAAAGTCCTCCACTGACTTTTGAGAATTGAGTGATTTCACTTAAAGCAGACAAATAGGCCCTTCAGTTTAGAGGTAGGTAAACTATAATCCTGCAAATGGCACAATGTACACAGAGTACAGTCAGAGATTCTATAGAAAGTTACATTTTTTATATTCTTTTTAGATATTTTCTGCAGCTTTTTTAATTCATAAAAAAAATGCTTTCATGCCTGCAAACTTTGTATTCTGTTCTGGGTTTCCTTCTTTTTTAGTGCTGGCGGACCACATCTGTGCTAAAAAGGGAGTTTTATGATGATTTGAATAGGGGTTGTTACTTTGCTCTGTTAGATCATGCAATGCAACCATTGTTTTGGTGGAATAATTTAAAAAAGTTCCAGTGTCTAGCTATTGCTGTTACAAACCTGTGGCCCCTGGTGTTTGCTGATTTTCTTATAATGTCCACCTAAAGTGTCCAGTGCTAGTGGTCACTTTTGCTTAGTCCTGTCTCATTGATCCACAGGTAGCATATTAGGTAATTAAATAAAATAAATATTTTATTTTATATGATAATGTGGTGTCCCAGTACTGGAGTGCGTCCTGGCAGGTAAACATGGCTTCCGGTGCCTGCACTAGGTCCTGCTGCTCAGGTGATGCTTTAATATTTATTGTTATCTTTGCCTGTGAATTTATTTAGTTTTGCACTGTACCTTTAATAAATGTACAGGATATCTGTAAGGAGCTATGATACAGAGTAGCCATTGGACCCTGGTTGCCCAATGGAGGCCCCCTAGCTAAGCCATATATAGTGTAGGAGATGCGTTATTTAGTCTAGAGAGTGTGTGTGTTTAGAAGAGTGTTTAGAAGAGACAGCAGAGGTGTGCGGGGGGGGGGGTAAGTATGCAGTGTGTGGTGCTTGGTGTAAACTTACAGGGAAAAAAAAAAGCTGCGGCCAAAAAAAAAAATGGGTGGCACTCGCAGCACCCTGAACCCCTAATAGGGCCCGGGGTCACACGGATCAGGTGATAGCTGACCCTTGGGGACTTATTAGGGGGCTGGGGCGGGATTTTTTGTTATATACTTTTTTTTAAACTTTTTTTTTAACTTTTTGGGGACACAGAATGCCTACCTTGCCCTGAATACTGCTCTCCCTGATCTAGGGGCTCCTGAGGGGGCTCCAATCGTGCAGAGGGGGGGGGGGTCCCGGTCCTCTAGTGGCAGCTCTGCCCGCTGACTGAACTCAGCGAGCACGCAGAGCTGGGTGAGGGGACAGAGCTGGGTGAGGGGACTACTATTGGCCGGATGATCGCCGGCCAATAGCAGCGTTGCTGGGGCGGTGACAGTACTGTCACCGCTCCCCAGCAACTGGAGGTGATTGGCGGTGTATTTTACACCGCCGATCACCTTCTTTTTCCGGGTCATCGGGTCACAAGTGACCCGAATGACCGGAATCGCAGCAGATCGCTCGCGTGAATTTGCGAGTGTTCTGCTGCGATCGCCGACATGTGGGGGTCCCGGGACCCCCCTCGGCATTTGCACAGCATGCCTGCTGAACGATTTCAGCAGGCATGCCGTTCCGATCTCTGCCGGCGCGCGGTAGGGATCGGAAAATGCCAGGGCGTAACATTACTCCCTTGGTCCTTAAGGGGTTAAAGTCTTGCACTAGGCATACTACAGTGTATCAGTTAAGACCAGAGTTAAAAAATATCAATATCACTATATTTATATCGACTTGCAGAACATTCATAATTTTAGCCCAGAAAAAAAAATTAACACCCCACAAAATTATGCAAAATAGTACAACTTGCCCCCACAAAAAAATTAGCCCTCTCATGCCAAATATCTTACGGTGGGAATGAGTTTAAAAAGAAAATGTTTAAAATATCTTTATAGTTAATCTAGAGAGGCTGGCTGACACTCAGTATGACCATGACTACATCTCCCAGCAGCATTGAAACATCCTTATTAGAAAGCTTCGGCAGCAGAGAGGTCTTTGGCCCACTTCTCAGAGGCGGAAAAAGCCAACAGCAGTCAAAGGGGCACATAGTTCAGCCAAGACATACAGAGGCTGCTCACCATTCAACTGTAGGGGGCCTAAATGAGCAACCAAAACCATTAAGCGCATAGCAACCAGTCTCAGATTAAGGTTGCATTCACACCGTCCAGCTAATTGAAGTGAATGGGCTCAGCGTGGGTTGGGCAGGATATGACAGCAGGTGATTTTTTAATTTTTCCACCGTATCCGGCTGCTGTATGCCCAAATCGTTGTGTGAATGCAGGCTAACCAATTCTTAGACTTAGCCAAAGAAGAGGTAAGGAGGCTAAGCTACCCCATTTTCTATCTCGTACTGCCACACTGATAAAATTACTTTTAGTTGGATGACCTCATTATGTTTGCAGCCTTTAATGTATAGTACTTATCCTCCTGTGTCATATAAATGGGGAATGTCTGGAGACAGCAGTGCTAAGTGAACTTTATTAAGGAACGTGTTGTGTTGGCGCTGTTTATCTAAGCACCGGCTGTTGATGAAGTCCTTTCAACTCAACTTGGAGAGGAAGACGATGGAAGCCTTTATTAGAAATAATCACTGTTGTTGTTCAGTGTGAATTCAAGGACACACATTCCTTCCATATACCATCGATGGTTTAGCAAAAGGTAAATTAAATGTACGCAGCATTGTAAGGAGTCCAGCGACCAGAAGATCAAAGAATGTGCATTATGAGCAATCTATTATCTTACCATATCGACATTAGTGCAAAAGAGACCTTTTCTGATTATAGTTTTCTTCTTCAAAGGTGTCTTCAAATCTTCCTCATTTTCTTAAGTTGTTAAATTTTCTATTCAGCTGTTTCTGGAAATTTACTGATGACACCTATTTTGGTTATCAATTCAGCTCTTAGATGTGTTGTTACTCAATGGGGGAGATTTATTAAAACCTGTGTTTTGGTAGAGTAAGTGTGGTGCAGTTGTCTATAGCAACCAATCAGATTGCATCTTTAATTTTTAAAGAAGCCTCTGAAAAATAACAGATTGGTTGCTATGGGCAACTACTCAGCTCTTTCTCTACACAAATTTTTATAAATCTCCCTCAATGTGTATAATTCTACAATGCTACTTTCCCTGAACTATTTAATTAGGGCATTAACATCTTAAAGGGGTACTTCGGTGCTTACACATCTTACACATCTGATAGCTATCACGCCCCCTCCGCAGGCTTGCATTGAGGGGCGGAGCATGATGTCACACAGGGGCAGGGGCGTGACGTCACACGCCACCCGCCCTGCGGTCGACCGTAATCAGTCCCGGAGCGAACACGCTCCGGGGACTGATTACAAACGGGGTGCCGCATGCATGATAAACGGGCGTCCCCAGCTGCGGGACTCCAGCGATCAGGCATCTTATCCCCTATCCTTTGGATAGGGGATAAGATGTGTAAGCACCGGAGTACCCCTTTAAGGTCGCAGGGCGTACCTGTACGTCCTGCGCCCTTTCCCGGTGTTTAAAACAGGGTTACGCTGTGACCCTGCATCACACCGGGCCGGTCTCGGCTGCTATTGATAGCCGGGACCCTGGGCTAACAGCGCGCGGCACAGATCATTGTGCCGCTTGCTATTAACCCTTCAGACGTGGCAATCAAAGTTGATCGCTGCAGTAAAACGAAAGTAAAAGCTTCCTGGCAGCTCAGTCGGGCTGATCGGAACTATCGCGATAAAATTGCGATGTTCTAATCCGCTAGGACGCAAGCAGAGGCCCCCTTACCTTGCTCCATCGCATCTGATCTGCGTTTGATTGCTTCAAGCCTGAGCTACAGGCTTGAGCAATCAACCCCCTATTATGCTGATCCATGCAAAGCTATGGCTTTGCAGGGATCAGGGTAAAAGATCAGTGTGTGCAGTGTTATAGACCCCTATGTGAGCTATAACTGCGAAAAAAAAGTGAAAAAAAAGGTAACAAAGGTCATTTAACCCATTCCGTAAAAAAAGTTTGAATCACCCCCTTTTCCCATAAAAAACTGTGTAGATAAAAATGACCACATGTGGTATTGCTGCGTGCGTAAATGTCTGAACTATAAAAATATATCATTAATTAAACCACACGGTCAATGGCGTACGCGCAAAAAAATTCCAAAGTCCAAAATAGCGTATTTTTGGTCACTTTTTATATCATAAAAAAAAAAAGTGATCAAAAAGTCAGATCAATGCAAAAATTGTACCAATAAAAACTTCAGAACACAACACAAAAAATGAGCCCTCATACTGGACCGTACGTGGAAAAATAAAGTTATAGGAGTCAGAAGATAACAATTTTAAACATATAAATTTTCCTGCATGTAGTTATGATTTTTGTTCAGAAGTACGACAAAATCCAACCTATATAAGTAAGGTATCATTTTAACCATATGGACCTACTGAATAAAGATAAGGTGTCATTTTTACCAAAAAATGCACTGCGTAGAAACGAAAATTTTGTCGCACAATAATTTTTTTTTCCGTTTCGCTGTGGATTTTTTTGTAAAATGACTGTCACGGCAAAGTAGAATTGATGGTGCAAAAAAATAAGCCATCATATGGAATTTTATGTGCAAAATTGAAAGCATTATGATTTTTAGAAGGTGATGAGGAAAAAATTAAAATGCAAAAACGGAAAAACGCTGAGTCCTTAGGGGGTTAAGGAGCTCACCATTACTGGTGTGAGGAGCTTCAAAGGCCATAAGCACTCCGCTAGGCATTTTGGGTAGAGGGAATATGCAAAGTAGCTTAATCACACCACCTTTTCTGATAGTTTTCTCTAAACATCAGTTTTGCACTCCAGTTACATAGTTTAAGAAACTGATCAGAATTGAATGCCAAGCCAGAGATCTCTCCAGATCTATTAACACACCAGTAATGGTGATCTCCTTAGGGAGAAATCTTACCCCCTTTACCTAATTCATAGGCCTCTCACAAGTTAAGCCACAACCACCCTTCTTTGTACTGACAAGGGGCAACAACCCTGAAACAGTGTAGTCTGCAGATGGGTCCTCTTTTCTTCTGGAGAAATCTCTGGTTTGGTATTAACGACGAAGGACGTATATTTATGTCCTCTGCCAGCTCCCGCGATATGCCGCAGGGTCACGCAGTCATATCAGGTCGGTCCCGGCAGCTATCAACGGCCGGGACCCGCGGCTAATACAGGACATCACCGATCGCGGTGATGCCCTGTATTAACCCTTCAGACGCAGCGATCAAAGCTGACCACCGTTTCTGAAGTGAAAGTATCCCAGCTGCTCAGTCGGGCTGTTCGGGGCCACTGCGGTGAAATCGCTGCGTCCCGAACAGCTTACAGGACACCGGAAGAGCCCTTACCTGCCTCCTCGGTGTCCGATCGACCAATGACTGCTCCGTGCCTGAGATCCAAGCAGGAGCAGTCAAGTGCCGATAACACTGATCACAGGCGTGTTAATACACGTCAGTGATCAGCATGAGAGATCAGTGTGTGCAGTGTTATAGGTCCCTATGGGAGCTATAACTCTGCAAAAAAAAGTTAAAGAAAAGTGTTAATAAAGATCATTTAACCCCTTCCCTAATAAAAGTTTGAATCATCCCCCCTTTCCCCATAAAAAAATAAAACAGTGTAAATAAAAATAAACATATGTGGTATCGCCGCGTGCATAAATGTCCGAACTATAAAAATATATTGTTAATTAAACCGCACGGTCAATAGTGTACACGCCCTGTACGTGGAAAAAAAAAAAATGTATATGGGTCAGGAGAGGGCATTTTTAAATGTATACATTTTCCTGCATGTAGTTATGATTTTTTCCAGAAGTACGACAAAATAAAATCTATATAAGTAGGGTATCATTTTAATCGAATGGACCTACAGAATAATGATAAGGTGTCATTTTTATCGAAATATGCACTGCGTAGACGGAAGCCCCCAAAAGTTACAAAATTGCATTTTTTCTTCGATTTTGTCGCACAATGATTTTTTTTTCTGTTTTGCCGTGGATTTTTGGGTAAAATGACTAATGTCACTGCAAAGTAATATTGGTGACACAAAAAAATAAGCCATAATATGGATTTTTAGGTGTAAAATTGAAAGGGTTATGATTTTTAAAAGGTAAGGAGGAAAAAACGAAAGTGCAAAAACTGAAAAACCCTGCGTCCTTAAGGGGTTAAATTCCAATAATTTTCTTAAAAAACTTCTAGTTGGAGTAAAAAACTGATGTTGAGGGAAAACTACCTGAAAAGGTGGCATGATAAAGCCACTTTCAATAATCCCTATTCAAAACTATAGAAAAATAACATGTAGACCTGTACATTGAGAGCCTCCTTTCCTAATATGCAAATATGCTACTTTGTGCAATGGAGACGGGAGCCGTCTCTCCAACTTCCCTGCCTCCACCATCTCTGATGCCATATGCCCGCCCACCTCAGAATATGCTTTACCTTTACAGGGTGGCCACTTGGGCACAGGCTCTCATGTCATTAGGATGTGACCTATCTGAAGAGGATATGAATGTTCAGAGGTGGGTGGGCTTAATGTGAGAGAACCAGCAGTTCCTGAGAATTTAGGAATTTCACTATTAGGTTGACTGTGTACTTTTTCTCTGAATAGTCAGATGGGCAAAAACTTTATTGCTACATAGAGTGTGAATGCTAGACTACAGGGGTCTGAATGGAAGCTTTATAATCACATCCCCAAAACATGATTCCCCCCTTGAGCATTTTAGCCCCATTGTACAATCATGTTCCTGCACATCTCTCTATTTAGTCTATTCTCTTCAAATAACTGCAACAGTCATAGATCAAAGGATGGCTCATGCAGACAGTGGTCAGTGAGTTGTATTTAAAGGGGTTATCCAATAAACAGAATAAAAAAATAAAAATATTTTTTTTAAATCAACTGATGCCAAAAAGTTAAACAGATTTGTAAATTACTTCTATTAAAAAATCTTAATCCTTCTAGTACTTATTAGCTGCTGAATACTGCAGAGGAAATTCTTTTCTTTTGGGATTTTTTTTTCCATCTGTCCACAGTGCTCTTGGCTGACACCTCTGTCCATTTTAGGAACTGTCCAGAGCAGCATATGTTTGCTATGGGGATTTTCTCCTGCTCAGGACGGTTCCTGACACGGACCGATGTGTCAGCAGAGAGCACTGTGGACAGACAGAAAAGAAAACCAAATAGAAAATTATTTCCTCTTAGTATTCAGCAGCTAATATTGGAAGGGTTAAGAATTTTTAATAGAAGTAATTTACAAATCTGTTTAACTTTTTAGCACCAGTTGATAAAAAAAAATGTTCCCACTAGAGTACTCCTTTAACCTTGCATCTATTATTCTACTGTGACCTTTGTATCTCCTGTACATGGCTCTAATCAGGGTCGGCCTTTGGGGTGTGCGACCTGTGCGGCCGCACAGGGCGCCATAGCAACAGGGGCGCCGAGCGGCCGACACAGCTCGCATGCCACTAACATACTTGTCACATACTGCAGTGGCGGATCCGGGGGGGGGCAACGGGGCAATTGCCCACCCCCCAGATTGCCACCCATCCCCCACTCAGGACTCTATCATGGTGGAGTGGGAGCTGTCAGCTCAGCCGCTCCACCATTTATTCACCTTTCTCACACGCTGCTCCTTGCTTTCAGCGTGTGAGCCGCGGGGACGCGATCTACGGCTGGCCGGAGCGATGATGTCACATCATCGCGCCGGTGCCCGGAAACATGTCCCCGCGGCTGGCACACTGAGAGCAAGCAGTAAGCTTAGAAACCAGTAAGTGAAACTTAGGGGGCACATAAACGGGGGAAATTTAATGTGAAGGGCACCTCACAGGAGGAATTCTAAGTGAAGAGCACATGACAGGGGGCAATATAAGTGAGAGGCACATGACAGGGGGGCGTTATAAGTGAGGGGCACATGACAGGGGGCCCCCTGTCATGTGCCTCTTACATGTAATGACCCTGTGCTGTGCCCCTAACATATAATGACCCCATCATGTGCCCCTAACATATAATACCCCCTTTCCTGTGCCCCACACTTATAATGCCCCCTGTCAAGTGCCACACACTTATAATGCCCCCTGTCAAGTGCCCCACACTTATAATGCCCCCTGTCAAGTGCCCCACACTTATAAGGCCCGCTGTCATGTGCCCCACACTTATAATGTCCCCTGTCCTGTGCCCAACACTTATAATGCCCCCTGTCATGTGCCCCTCACATATAATACCCCTGTCCTGTGCCCCTCACATGATGGGGCAGGACAGGTGACATTATATGTGAGGGTCACAGGACAAAGGACATTATTATGTGGGAGGAACAGGACAGACAATGTTACTATGTGGGGGACACACGATGGGTCATAATTATTATATGTGGGGCACAGAATGGGGCATTATTTCTATATGTGAGGGGCACATAATGTTTTGCATTTCATAGGTATAGCGTATATTATAAGGAATTTCTGGGGTGGTACGGTTTTTATAGGCCACACTACGTTATGGTATTGTATTAAGAGGGTGCGGTGAACTGTAAAGTTATATTCAGAGAGCGCAGTATGTGGTAGTGTTATTTTCAGAGGATACAATGTGTGGTACTATTATATTCAGAGGATACAGTGTGTGGTAGTATTATATTCAGAGGATACAGTGTGTGGTAGTATTATATTCAGAGGGTACAGTTTGTGGCAGTATTATATTCAGAGGATACAGTGTGTGGTAGTATATTCAGAGGGTACAGTGTGTGGTAGTATTATATTCAGAGGATACAGTGTGAGGTAGTGTTATATTCAGAGGATACAGTGTGTGGTAGTATTATATTCAGAGGATACAGTGTGGTAGTATTATATTCAGAGGATACAGTGTGTGGTAGTATATTCAGAGGGTACAGTGTGTGGTAGTATTATATTCAAAGGATACAGTGTGAGGTAGTATTATATTCAGAGGGTACAGTGTGTGGTAGTATTATATTCAGAGGATACAGTGTGTGGTAGTATTATATTAGAGGGTACAGTGTGTGGTAGTATTATATTTAGAGCATACAGTGTGTGGTAGTATATTCAGAGCGTGCAGTGTGGGGTAGTATTATATTCAGACGATACAGTGTGTGGCAGTATTATATTCAGAGGATACAGTGTGTGGTAGTATTATATTCAGAGGATACAGTATGTGGTAGTATTATATTCAGAGGATACAGTGTATGGTAGTATTATATTCAGAGGATACAGTGTGTGGTAGTATAGTCAGAGGATACAGTGTGTGGTAGTATATTCAGAGGATACAGTATGTGGTAGTATTATATTCAAAGGGTGTGTGCCAGAATTATATTCAGGGGATACAGAGTTTGGCAGTATTATAATAATTATTGTTTTCATATAGAGGATCAGAAACCGCTGACATAGTAAGGAGCCATCTGGGCGTCAAGTTCTGCAGAGAGAAGATTTAGCTGGACCCGGTGGTATGTATCATCTGAATTAGATAAGGAAAGACTATAGAGAAGACGTCACCTGTAATCACTGGGGGGGGGGGGGCGCCAAAAGGTTAGCTCGCACAGGGCGCCTGAACACTTAAGGCCGGCCCTGGCTGTAATAAACCTTTTTGCTCTCCTGCGTGTTCCCTTCCCTGTCTATAAACTACAGGTCCCAGCATTCTTTGCTGCCTCTCTGTGCTCACTTCATCCTAACTGATGTTTTCTCAGTTATATATATATATATATATATATATATATATATACAGAGATAAATCTCCCCAATAAAGCTCAACTAAAATATAATATATATAGGTTGTATATATAAATTACATATACACCCATGTATATTTGAATAAAAATACATATACACACTGTGGCATTGAGGCAGGTTTGAGGGCAATGAAATGGTGTTTTTCTCAGTCCTTTCTTCTAGATGAGCTAGCAGAGATGCTCATCAGGTGCCTAATTAAGGAGGCCAGCAGAATGGTGGGAAGTGTAGATATAAGGAAGAGAGAAAGAATAGTTGGGGCTCTCCCTAGAAGACAGCAAGGTGGCTGTAGGGAGAGGCAGGGGTCCTGCTGAGGAACACAAAGCCTGAGCTGTGAGTGGCCCCGACAGTGGTGTGGACGAGACACACAGCAAGATGTTGTAAACGCTACGTGTGAACAGTGAGTAGAACGTTGCTGGAGGCATAAGTTTAACTGGCCGGGAAAAGCCTACCAGTGGATAGTCAAGGAATGCCGGATTGTTTAGTTAGTGACTAGACGTTCTAGGGTTTTGTTTGTTCATGTGTTATGTTTTTATTTATCCTGCAACCTGTCTAATAAAGCTTGTGAGGGGCCGGACTTGCATAAAGTACTGTTGTTTGCCTGCTGATTGAAGTGGAAATGTGTCCTGTGGCTGTGTCAAGGACAATCCCAGAGTTGTACCCCAGGGATAAATCCTTACAACACATATGTAATGTTTTCATACAAGTAATTGTGTGTATTAGATATCTTTTCTATATACATATAAAAACATTTTTATATATTATATATATTCAGTGTTTCCCAACCAGGGTGCCTCCAGCTTTTGCAAAACTAAAACTCCCAGCATGCCCAGGCAACCAAAGGTTGTCCAGGCATGCTGGGAGTCGTAGTTTTGCAACAGCTAGAGGTTCCCCTGTTGGGAGTTATATCACAAAGGAGGCCTGGCTTACCAGAGAGATGCTGCAGTAAGCCAGGCCCCAGAGCAAGTTGCAGGCTCCGAGGTCCCAGCCTCGGAGGTAGTATGGTCCAGGTCTCGGAGGTAACATAGCTGACTATAGCTTTGCTTCATAAGAGACACACACACAGCTCTGCTTCATGAGACACACACACATAGCTCTACTTCATAAGAGACACAAACACTAACACACACAGCTCTGCTTCATAAGACAGACAGACAAAAACACCTCTGCTTCATAAGAGACACTGTTTGTCTCATCACACATCAAGATCTCTCCTGCTTCCCCCACATTTGACACAGCATCCTCTTCTGTCTCTCTTTTGCTCAGCTAAATAGTTCTGCAATATAGAATCAGCAAGGCTAGAGAATAATGCTGCACTCACCCACTCAGAGGAATTTGCCAAACAATATCTTTATTTCCAGTGTCCATACAGTGCAGGCAGGTGTATAACTGGATGTGCAGGGAGCGAGAGCAAAGGCTCTCAGGTGCGGGGAGCGTACCAATAGACAACTAGTTTCGTGTTGGAAATGACACTTCTTCTGGTCGTGGGTTACTTGCTTAGTAAGTTATATTTATTCTAGGGGGGAGTCTAGGGAGTTCAGATGCTTCTAGGGGGCGTGGCTTACAAGGACTCAGAGACAGAATTGCAAGCCAGGCCCATAGACAGCATAAAAGTCACATGATCTCTGCCTCCAAGGGTGGGAGCCGGAGGCAGTTAGGGGAAGAAAGCTGAGACACAGTGGACACAGAATAGATCATTTTGCTGCATTTCGCCTGATTAGTGCTTTATAAAGCTCTTCAACAGTGCATTACTTTTAGTTACTTGCTTATGAAGTTATATTTATCATTATTTGAGGGAATTAAAAAATATATATTTTACTTAACTGGACTACCCCTTTTAAGGTTTCTACAGCCAGGACAAATAATCACTCCTTGCTCTAGCTTCCTTAAAGGATAACTCCATTACGTAAAATGTAAAAAAAAAAAAAAAATTGTCTCATATTAAAGCTCTTGCTCTTACCTATCCATGACGTTTTATTTTGCGAAAATCAGTCCAGCCGTTCATTCAGAATCACGGCCAAAAGTGCCTGTGACGTCATCAAAATGGCCACCACGTCCCATGATTCCCTGCGTTCGCTTCCTGTAAGAATTTCACCACCCTCCTGCTCTTACTCACTGCCATCTGTTTAATATGCATGCCCACAGTAAACACCCCTAAAGCTAACCACACCTAGCCCAGTCTCGTCACAACCCCTCGTGATTATAATCAGCCAATCAAGCTGTGCAGTAACATACACCCTCCCCCCTCCCCTGTTCTGTCCTGCGTTCCATTCTGTTATGCCCTCTGTGCATTGCGCATGTGCAGGGCTGCGGGAAAAGTCTGGGAGTTTGAGACTTTCTTTACATTGCGCGTGCGTCTTGGGAGAAACCCGATTGGCTCATTGCTCTTACACTGACGTAAGAGCAGTGAGCCTTGTGAGGCTGTGCTGCGGCACCGCAGCCATTGGACAGGGGATCAGGGAGAAGGAAAAAAAACACTCAGCCAATGATGGCTGGGCAAATATGAATATTCAATAGATGGGAGTGGCTGTATTGAGGGACGAGAGCGACAGATCAGCACCGCAGCATGCCAGGAAGAAGTTAAATTCGACCGCAAGATGGCCGCCGCAATAGAAGTGAATGGGGGTCGAAAAACAGAGTTCACATGCCCCTATACTACTTCCTGTCGGACCGAAAAGACCGCGGTACCGGAGAAAGCATGCAGGACAGTTAATGTAAGTCTATTGAAAAGTTATATAACTTTTAATAATGGTGTGAATTTTTCATAATTTTCTTATCCTGGAGGTCTCCTTTAACCTGTTCAGGACCCAAGACGTATGCATACGTCTTGGGACCCTGGTACTTAAGGACCAAGGACATATGCGTACGTCTTGAGTCATTCCGGTCTCCGCTGCTCGCCGGGCAGAGATCGGAACCGGATGCCTGCTGAAATCGTTCAGCAGGCATCCAGGACAAATGCCGAGGGGAGCCATGTAGGCCCCCCATGTCGGCGATTGGCACAAATTGCCGCTGAAATCACAACAACGATCTGCGGCGATACCGGTCTGGGACCCGACTGCCGGTCTGGGACCCGACTGCCCGGTAATTTTGCATGATCCCGGTTGTCACAGACAGCCAGGACCATGCTGGAGGCTAGGAGCGAGGTGGCAAGCCTGCCACCTCCTCCTATCCCCTGCGATTCTTCGGTTAGCTAACCGACCAATCACAGGGGGGGGGGTTACTTCCTCCCGCCCTGCCCGGCCCCTGGAAGTCCGGAGAGAACGGGAGGAAGACCGGAGGACGCGGCGGGGGACGGGGGAGTGCTGGGGCCCGGCCCCGATACTTACCTCGTCCCTGAAGACCTGGATCCCGGCGGCAGAGACGGCGGTGGTGGCGACAGGTGAGTTGATCTTCGGCAGCATCGCGGGACCTTTGCAGCAGTCCAGACCGCCGTAAAGCGATCTGGACTGCTCCATCTGGTCCCCTTATACTACAACTCCCAGCATGCCCAGACAGCCCTTGGCATCTGGGCATGCTGGGAGTTGCAGTTTTGCAACATCTGGAGGTCCACAGTTTGGAGACCACTGTGCCCTTCCAGATGTTGCAAAACTACACACCCTCAGCATGCCCTTACTGTCCAGGCATGCTGGGAGTTGTAGTTCTTTAACATCTGGCCCTTCAGATGTTGCAGAACTACAACTCCTAGCATGCCTGGACAGTTTTGGCATACTGGGAGTTGTAGTTTTGCAACATCTGGAAGGGCACAGATTAGGGACCACTGTATTAGTGGTCTGCAAACTGTAGTCCTCCAGATGTTGCAAAACTACAACTCCAAGCATGCTGGGAGTTCTAGTTCGGCAACATCTGGTTCTAAAGATGTTGCCAAACTACTACTTCCAGCATGCCTGAGAATGTTTGGGAGTAGTGGTTTTGCAACAACTGGAGGCACACTGGTTGGGAAACATTGTCTGTTTCCTAACTCAGTGTTTCCCAACCCGTGTGCCTCCAGCTGTTGCAAAACTATAACTACCAGCATGCACTGATAGACTGTGCATGCTGGGAGTTGTAGTTTTGCAACAGCTGGAGGTCCCCCCCCCCCCCCCCCCCTGTGAATGTACAGGGGCAGGGGGCTTACAGTGAGTATCAGGCTGCAAGTTTGCGATGCAGCAAATTTTGTGCGGCAGCTCAAACTCGCAACGGGAAACTCGCTGTAATCCCCCGCCCGTGTGACTGTACCCTAAAAACACTACACTACACTAACACATAATAAAGAGTAAAAAACACTACATATACACATACCCCTAAACAGCCCCCCTCCCCAATAAAAATGAAAATCGTCTGGTACGCCACTGTTTCTAAAATGGAGCCTCCAGCTGTTGCAAAACAACAACTCCCAGTATTGCCGGACAGCCTTTGACTGTCCAAGCATGCTGGGAGTTTTGCAACAGCTGCAGGCACCCTGTTTGGCAATCACTGGCGTAGAATACCCCCTATGTCCACGCCTATGCAAATCCCTAATTCAGGCCTCAAATGCACATGGCGCTCTCACTTTGGAGCCCTGTCGTATTTCAAGGCAACAGTTTAGGGCCACATATGGGGTATCGCCGTACTCGGGAGAAATTGCCAAACAAATTTTGGGGGGCTTTTTCTCCTTTCACCCCTTACGAAAGGTGAAGTTGGGGTCTACACCAGCATGTTAGTGTAAAAAAAAAAAATTACACTAACATGCTGGTGTTGCCCTATACTTTTCATTTTGACAAGAGGTAAAAGGGAAAAAAAGCCCCCCAAAATTTGTAAAGCAGTTTCTCCCAACTACAGAAATACCCCATATGTAGCGCAAAGTGCTCTGGGGGCGCACAACAAGGCCCAGAAGGGAGAGTGCACCTTGTACATTTAAGGTGATTCGCACAGGGTTGGCTGATTGTTACAGAGGTTTTGACAAACGCAAAAAAAACAAAACCCCACATGTGACCCCATTTCGGAAACTACACCCCTCACGGAATGTAATGAGTAGTGCAGTGAGAATTTACACCCCACTGGTGTCTGACAGATCTTTGGAACAGTGAGCTGTGCAAATAAAACATTTTGTACAGCCCACTGTTCCAAAGATCTGACAGACACCAGTGGGGGGTAAATGCTCACTGTACCCCTTGTTATGTTCCTCAAGTGGTCTAGTTTCCAAAATGGTATGCCATGTGTTTTTTTTTTGCTGTTCTGGCACCATAGGGGCTTCCTAAATGCGACATGCCCCCGAGCAAAATTTGCTCTCAAAAAGCCAAATATGACTCCTTCTTTTCTGAGCATTGTAGTTCGCCCGTAGTACACTTCAGGTCAACTTATGGGGTACCTCCATACTCAGAAGAGATGGGGTTACAAATTTTGGTGGGTATTTTCTACTATTAACCCTTGCAAAAATGTGAAATTTGGGGGGAAACACACATTTTAGTGAAATTTTTTATTTATTTTTTTACATATGCAAAAGTCATGAAACACCTGTGGGGTATTAAGGCTCACTTTATTCCTTGTTACGTTCCTCAAGGGGTCTAGTTTCCAAAATGGTATGGCATGTTGGTTTTTGCTGTTCTGGCACCATAGGGGCTTCCTAAATGCAACATGCCCCCCAAAACCATTTCAGAAAAACGTACTCTCCAAAATCCCCTTGTCGCTCCTTCGCTTCTGAGCCCTGTACTGCGCCCGCCGAACACTTTACATAGACATATGAGGTACGTCCTTACTCGAGAGAAATTGGGCTACAAATATAAATATAAATTTTCTCCTTTTACCCCTTGTAAAAATTCAAAAATTGGGTCTACAAGAAAATGCGAGTGTAAAAAATGAAGATTGTGAATTTACTCCTTCACTTTGCTGCTATTCCTGTGAAACACCTAAACCTTAAAACGCTGACTAAATGTCATTTTGAATACTTTGGGAGTGTAGTTTTTATAATGGGTAATTTGTGGAGTATTTCTAATATGAAGACCCTTCAAATCCACTTCAAACCTTAACTGGTCCCTGAAAAATAGTGAGTTTGAAAATGTTGGGAAAAATTGGAAGATTGCTGCTGAACTTTGAAGCCCTCTGGTGTCTTCCAAAAGTAAAAACATGTCAACTTTATGATGCAAACATTAAGTAGACATATTGTATATGTGAATTAAAAAAACATTATTTGTAATATCCATTTTCCTTACAAGCAGAGAGCTTCAAAGTTAGAAAAATTCAACATTTTCAAATTTTTCATCAAATTTGGGGATTTTTCACCAAGAAAGGATGCAAGTTACCACAAAATTTTACCACTATGTTAAAGTAGAATATGTCACAAAAAAACAATCTCGGAATCAGAATGATAACCAAAAGCATTCCAGAGTTATTAATGTTTAAAGTGACAGTGGTCAGATGTGCAAAAAACGCTCTGGTCCTAAGGTGTAATATGGCCTGGTCCTTAAGGGGTTAAAGGGGTATTCCAGGAAAAAACTTTTCTTTTATATATATATATATATATATATATATATCAACTGGCTCCAGAAAGTTAAACAGATTAGTAAATTACTTCTATTAAAAAATCTTAATCCTTCCAATAATTATCAGCTGCCAGAATTGAGTTGTTCTTTTCTGTCTGGCAACAGTGCTCTTTGCTGACATCTCTGCTTGTCTCAGGAACTGCACAGAGTAGAAGAGTTTTACTATGGGGATTTGCTTCTACTCTGGACAGTTCCTGAGAGAGGTGTCATCAGAGAGCAACTCAACTTCAGCAGCTCAAAAGTACTGAGCCAGTTGATTTATAAAAATAAGTTTTTTCTTGGATAACCCCTTTAAACACTTTGGCCAAGTTAAATGTCTTGCTGCTTCTGTCACTGCTGCTCAGCGCCCCCCAGACCCATCAGCAATGCTTTTCTAGAAGTACAATATGAAAGGTTTTCAGACGCTTCCATTCACTGACAGCAAATGGCAATCTTGAAATGTTGCAGAACTTTTCAACATACAATGACTAAGCTTTATTTCCATTGTAACTGAAAATCACTTTAACTTGTCTTGTCTTTTAGTATATTTGGAGCCTGAAAAGTTAGTTTTCTCTGCTTCTAAATTACATTTTGGGACCTTTGAACTTGATATTTTAAGAATATTGTGAATTGGAAAGAGATCCCAGTCATCATGTAAGACATAATTTGGTGTACATTAGTTTAAAATGATAAAAACCATAAATATTTTGTTGGCAGCAGAAGGTATGAGCCAATTCCAGGAATTCTCAAACCTTAGAAAGTCTTGTGGTAAGGTACCGGTAGCCAACTGGCTCAGGAGAAACCCAAGATACTTCATATTAACCACTACAATTTCTTTAGTTTTCCGTGTTAAATGGTTTTCATGCTGAAGCGACTTTTACGATGTTATGTTAAATTAAACGCCGCTCAGTCCTGGCATTTATTTCATTAGGAAAGAATGTAGATGTGTAGACTCTGGGTTTTGGTTTTCTTTTTCTCCCTTTTAATGATGTGCCGCCAAGACTATATTTACTGTATGATTATGTTTTTAAACACCAGCGGACACATGTGGCACCCACCCAATACATATATGACTAATTGTATGAGTGATGAGCAGAACATTGGAGGACGGCATGCAGGGCTGTCTTTAATTTTGATTGGCAAGCAATTTTTTTCCTAGGGTAGGGCTCCCCAGTAGGTAGACAGGCCCCTCATAGATGTGACCCCCATCAGGTAGGGCTCCCCAGTAGGTAGACATGCCCCAGATAGATAGGACCCCCATTACTGATGGGTTTCATATCTATTTGGGGGCCTGTCTACCTACTAGGGAGTCCTACCTGATGATCAGGTAGGGTTTCTCAGTAGGTAGATAGGCTCTCAGATGGATATGACCCCCGGCAGGTTGGGCTCTCATTTAAACAATGATACCCTCTAAATCAGTGTTTCCCAGCCTTTGGCTGTCCAGGAATGCTGGGAATTATAGTTTTGCAACACCTGGAGGCACCCTGGTTGGGAATCACTGCAGTCTAAGTAGACAAGGTTAGCCTCTGGTGGTAGGCAGGTCCTCCCTTATGTAGTAAGTAACTGCTAGTAAGTAACTGCTACTTACATCTGCCTGTGGAGGCTTCCTGGTGGAAGTGCGTGCTATAAGTAATGTCATCGCAAGCACGGCGCAGGACGTCGGCGTCCCTGCGCGGCACTTGCAATGACGTCACTCATCGCGCGCACCTCCGCCAGAAAGTCCCTGCAGGCAGATGTAAGTAGCAGTTACTTACTAACAGTTTTGTGTTGGGGCAAGACTGGTTGGCTCGTCATATCCACAGGCTCACTGTTTTATAGGCTGCAACGCTGCTTTAGAATAGTGAGCCGCAGCGCAGTGGCTAGCTGCTTTAGCATGGGGCTAAAGGGCTAGCTGCTTTGGGCCCCCAGGAATGAAATGGCCCAGGGCAGCTGCATCTTTTGCCCCACGTTAAAGACGGCCCTGACTGCATGAACACAGATTTACTAAAACTGTCTAGTATTAAGGCAGTGTAAACCACTGTTTGTTACATATGGTGCTTATTAAGACATTGTTGTCTAAAGTTTGCTTAGTTTATGGCTTAGTTTGGGCAAACATCTTTTTATATTAAAAGTTATATTGATTTCACCTTTATCCTATGCATTCTTTACTGATAAACCACACCCTTTTTTCCCATTGAGGCAAATCACCCTGGTTGAGCAAGGTGAAAAAGTGTCTAAAAGTATCTAAACCTCCTAACAAATGTTGTGCAAGGTATGTACAGTGGTTATTTGGAGCAAATATTTGGCCAGAAATCTGCTGCATAGGGGCCTAATAAACAGTAAAATGACTTTAAGTTGGCATTCATTATGTTTGATAATTCTGTAAAGAGCTGTAATATAATGTACAATTCCTCAGATTAATGTTAGGTCTCCACTATGACCATCACACAGCCAGGTTGTTGTGGATCCCTAGATCTCTGCTTTATAACCTGAATTTTAGGAGAGTTGTTCTTTTTTTTTTTTTTACGCTGGCTATCTGTAGTGTAAGTACAGGTATTCAAATCTTCTCTGTAGACTGTGGTCAAAGGAAAAGACTTGATATCAGCAGAAAATGTGGAATGTTCATGGAGGCGTCAGACCACCACAAAGGACGCCTTGCAGTGATGGGCTGGCTTGTGATTTGTGTGAACCAATGCTTAATATTTTCTTTCAACTTCATAGCAAGGTAAAACTAATAGGAAAAGTAAAACACAGAGAAGGGGAGGAATAGTACAACATTAATACATTTTGCATAGTTTTCTATTTGAATAGGGATCGGTCTAGTCATAGTCATCAGTTGGGGTCAATCCTCAGGGACCTTCATGATCTTGAGAGTGTGGGTCCCTATCACAGTTATTGGTGGCTGCATGTGCAGGATCATTTAGAAAGAGAATTATGTGATGCTAACTCCTAGAGGTAGGTTATGGTGTACCATGGCCCAGCACCTCACTATTAACAGAAGACTTGTATTTGTAGTTCATGCTGCCCTAGGCACTTTAAGTACTGAAACACATTAATGGTGATCTACTCAAGGAGAAATCTTACCCCCTTTACCTAGTCTATAGGCTTCTCATAAGCTAAGCCAGAACCACACTGTTTTGTACTGACAAGGAGCAACAACCTTGAAACAGTGTAGTCTGCAGATGGGTCCTCTTTTCTTCTGTAGAAATCTCTGGTTTGGCATGAAATTCCAATCATTTTCTAAAAAATAAAAAAAAATAAAAAAAAACTTTGTAGTTGGAGTGGAAAACTGATGTTTAGGGGAAAACTACCTGAAAAGGTGGAGTGATAAAGCCGCTTTCCATATTCCCTCTTCAAAACTATATAAAAAAAAAAGTAATAATAAAAATTCCACTCACTTTTCCTGCACTCCTGGCTGATGCTCTATTCCTCCTTTGATCTGTGCTCAGCGATTTCCCTACAGGCTGCATGTGATGAAATGACATAATGGTGCACAGCCCACTGCAGAAGTGCTGCATCATCATGGAGTACAGGTCCAGATAGAGGAGTTCCTACTCCTGTACGTACATTACGTAGCACACTAAGCTATTGGTACTGCCAAACTCCCTGCTTCTGTACAATACTGAGTTGTGATGTATAGATTGTGCATCAAAAATGTATACCCCTATTAATATTGCCCCTGGGGGATAGTGCAGAGGGCATACTGCCCATACAAAGTAAGAAATTCACTTACTTTGTTAATGTTCTAGATTGGCAACAGGGCTCTAGTCTTCTTCTGACCATCCTGATCTAGGAGAAGCAGGGCCTGGTAGTTGGAGCTGGTGATGATGAGGTGAGTGTGGATTCCATTAAAGGGGTACTCTGCCCCTAGACATCTTATCTCCTATCCAAAGGATAGGGGATAAAATGTCTGATTGCGGGGGTCCCGCTGCTGGGGACCCCGGCGATCTCTGTGGCAGCACCCCTGTCATCTTGTGCATGGAGCCAAAGTTTGCTCTGTGCCTGATGACTCATGATGCAGGGGCCAGCAGTTTGTGAGGTCACACCCCGCCCCCTCAATGCAAGTCTATGGGATGGGGTGTGGCTGCCATCACGAGGAGGGGGGCTGTGATGTCATGAACTGCTTGCCCCTTCATCGTGAGTCATCAGGCATTAAGCAAACTTTGGCTCCGTGCTGCAGATGACTACGGGCTGCAGCAGAGATCGCGGGGGTCCCCAGCGGTGGGACCCCTGCGATCAGACATCTTATCCCCTATCCTTGGATAGGGGATAAGATGTCTAGGAGTGGAGTACCCTTTTAATTACTTGGGCTGCAGTAGATCTCTTCAGTGGAGTAGATAGCAGAGCACAATGAGAAGCTGCTTGCCTGCTCCAATAATGAATGAGGCATGACAGGGAAGCATTATAAAGAGTCATCATGGGCTATGAGTGATCGTCACTGCCTTACAACCACCAGGAAGTGTTTCTTGGTGAAAGGAGTACCCTGGACTGGCTATGAGCTGCCCACTACTAGGTTCCACCCTAGGTTCTGGACCACAAGTGCCTAGTGGCAAATATGGCACTGTCCAACAGATGTTTTCTCAGGCTACAATGCAGCCCAACTCAGCACACACAAATACTCTGCTCACATCAGTGCTACACATTGTTCTATTGGTAGCCTTGCCTGCTTTGTGTAAACATGGAAACTAACCCACAAACATTACATGCTTATCCACGCTTATGTCAGCCCCTGCTACCCGCTATAAGCATCTCAGTATGTCAGTATACATAGATCTCTTCACTGCAATAAACACTGTTAGCACACTATTTACATGGCACCCAAACTTTTACCCTTTTCACAAGTTGATATTGAGGTTAATGTCCAACAAATATTCTTACAAACATTTTCTGCATCTTTCTTTAGTCTTTAAAGGGTTACTCCACTGGGCAGCATTCGGAACATTTGGGGGTCGGCCATATCCCCTGGTGACATCTCACCACGCCCCCTCAATGCAAGTCTATGGGAGGGGCATGGCGGCTTCTATGCCCCCTCCCATAGACTTGCCTGCAGGGGGTGTGGTGTGATGTCATGAGGGGCATGGCCAACCCCCGCAGAGCGCACACAGTGTTCGAAACTAAATGTTCCAAGCGTTGCCCAGTGGAGTACCCCTTTAAGATAGACTTTGCATACAAGACCAGTTTAATTACAATAATGGAGTGAAGACCATGATATTCCAGTCAGACCCCTATCAAACACTGTTTAATGATGAGTAGATGATATACCATAAAAGTCTCTGCGGGGGAACCCTTTAAGGCCCCCTTCACATATATCAAGCATCTGGCGGTATTCCCTCTGGCACTGTAGAAAAAGTACTGGAGGAAAATGGATGATAGAACTGATCCCATTGACTTGAATAGTACAGTTGACATTTATCCAACATCTTATTTTGGACACCAGTGAGTTTTAGGCTGGGTTCACTGAGACAGAAGCCGGATATATGTGACTCAGGTCAGTCCAGTAATTATATATGGCACTGTCCACTGTAGGACATTGAATTCAGGATTCCACCTTCTGTTTTTTATTGATTATGTTAGAAATTTAGGCCTTTCCCTTTACTTTTTTCCTGCCCCTTCCACTTGCTTTAAGCTGCAGCTTTGCTTTCATTTAGGAATTGCATTGAGAACAGACACTATGAAGCATGCAATAATAATATACTACACACAAATAAACCTCTAAGAAGGGACTATGACTAAGATGCCTTAAATGGGCACTGTCAAATACAAAGACTTTTTCTACATTGTACATCTTTGCAAAACATTAATCTTTCTAATACTGTATACTTCATAAGAAAATTTTATTTCCTTTTTATAGAAATCATGGCTAATAAAATCATGGCTTTGTCCAAGCTGAAGCACAGGCATGGACAAAGTCTAGCAAGTGAGGGTGGGCTAGTACTTCTCTGTGCTGTCTGTTAGGACAGGAGAGAGCACAGAGGAGTCCTATCAGGCAGGAGAGAGCACAGAGGAGTGCTATCAGACAGGAGAGAACACAGAGGAATACTATCAGACAGGAGAGAGCACAGAGGAGTACTATCAGACAGGAGAAAGCACAGAGGAGTGCTATCAGACAGGAGAGAGCACAGAGGAGCACTATCAGACAGAAGAGATCACAGAGGAGTACTATCAGACAGGAGAGAGCACAGAGTCCTATCAGACAGGAGAGAGCACAGAGGAGTGCTATCAGACAGGAGAGAGCACAGAGGAGTGCTATCAGACAGGAGAGAGCACAGAGGAGTGCTATCAGACAGGAGAGAGAACAGAGGAGTGCTATCAGACAGTAGAGAGCACAGCAGAGTGCTATCAGACAGGTGAGAGCACAGAGGAATGCTATCAGATAGGAGAGAGCACAGAGGAGTATGATCAGACAGAAGAGATCAGAGAGGAGTACTATCAGACAGGAGAGAGCATAGATGAGTACTATCAGACAGGAGAGAACACAGAGGAGTACTACCAGAAAGGAGAGAGCACAGAGGAGTACTATGAGACAGGAGACAGAACAGAGGAGTACTATTAGACAGGAGAGAGCACAGAGGAGTGCTATCAGACAGGAGAAAGCACAGAGGAGTACTATCATACAGGATAGAACACAGATAGAACATCAGCCTGCAGATTATTGTACATTGGTTCAACAATTCATGAAAGATGCTATTTAAAAGTATAACTGGCTCCACAAGAAAAAAAAAAAAAAAAAAACACAACCCAAAAATAAAATAAATAACAATGTGGCTCTGTCAACAGAAAAATAAAAGAATAATGGCTCTTTGAAGGAAGAAAAATCTAAAATGATCTTCAACAGTTAGGACTTAACCCCTTACTAGGCCTTGACAAAACTATTCCATAAGGGCATTAGATAGTGAGCACACCGTGACTTACTTTTATGCCATTGTATTGGGCCTCCATTCATGTATCATTTGTTGTGGTGAAGCCCTTGTGTTGGGTTATCATCATATGAAGAAACAGGACAGTAGCTTTTCAGGACAGTACTGGAATTCACAAACTTTGTCTCCAAATGAGCTGTTCTCATCCTGCATAAAATGTTTATTTAAGAACATTTCAGGCTTTTATCCCCATTTTTCAAAGCCTTAAAAAAAAAAAAAATTAAATCCACCCCGGCATCGCTCTGCACGTCTCCACAAACGTGCTGATTCCATTCCTGTAGACAGCTATTTCTGTCGGACATATGGTGGAAACATTTATATAGTGAACCTGTCATGGTGTTTTAACAAATGGATTATTGTCATTTGACATTTTGTCTTCCGTCTGCTCGCTGCCCTTTTCTCTACTCAAGAAAGATGTTTCAAAGCCCAATACTTCATAGACCTATAGGCCGACATTTATCATTGTCTTTAGACAGTTTTTTGTGTTTAAAAAAGGCGCAAAAAAGGCACAAGCAGGGTTTATTTGCGCCTTTTTTGCGCCTTTTGGTTTACACATTGCTGCTGATTTTGAGTTGCAAGGATTTTATCAACTGCGCCTTTTTGTAAAAAAGGCGCAAAAAAGGTGCAAAGCCAATGAAAAGTCTCTAAAACTACACCAGCTCAGACTTAGCTTAGCTTTTTGGTGTATGTGAAGAGAGAAATTTCAGAAGATGTCACCTGCACAAAATGTATCAAATGCTCTGTGACCATTTAATAAATTTGGTGCTCCTTCACATTACCAGCACACACAAAAAAGGTGTAGAAAAATGCTTCACTTACACCTACAGTGATGAATGCCGGCCATAGTCTATTTTTACTTGCTTAAAAGGTTTAGACCTGAGCCAAAGATTATAAGAGCCTTTGAAACTGTACAAGAGAAAAGAAAAAGGCATTGAAAGTGTTTTGTACATTGAGTCTGTTCCCTCTAAGTGTCGCAAACAAATAACATTGTTTTGTTGAGGTTTGTGTGGCTGTCTATCAGTCTGTTATCAAGCTTCTTTCAACATCTGTTTTCCATAACAACAGATAAAATGCTGTATTTTTCTCATTGCAATTTCAACTTTTTTTTTTTAACCCGATACACTGGATAAATATCAAGATCCTGTAAAAACATTTCCACATATTTCCATCCATTTCTGGGTGCTTTTTGACGTATGTTTGGGGTCATTGTCCTGCTGGAAGACCCAAGATCTCGGATGCAAACCCAGCTTTCTGACACTGGGCTGTACAGTGTGACCCAAAATCCGTTTGTAATCCTCATATTTCATGATGCCTTGTACACATTCAAGGCAGCCAGTGCCAGAGGCAGCAAAACAACCCCAAAACATCATTGACCCTCCACCATATTTCACTGTAGGTACTGTGTTCTTTTCTTTGTAGGCCTCATTCCATTTTCGGTAAACAGTAGAATTATGTGCTTTACCAAAAAGCTCTATCTTGGTCTCATCTGTCCACAAGATGTTTTCCCAGAAAGATTTTGGCTTACTCAAGTTCATTTTGGCAAAATATAGTTTTGCTTTTTTTTTTATGTCTCTGTGTCAGCAGTGGGGTCCTCCTGGGTCTCCTGCCATAGCGTTTCATTTCATTTAAATGTCGACAGATAGTTCGCCCTGACACTGATGCTCCCTGAGCCTTCAGGACAGCTTGAATATCTTTGGAACTTGTTTGGGGCTGCTTATCCACCATATGGATTATCCTGCGTTGACACCTTTCATCAATTTTTCTCTTCCGTCCAGGCCCAGGGAGATTAGCTACAGTGCTATGGGTTGCAAACTTCTTGATAATGTTGCGCACTATGGACAAAGGCAAATCTGGATCTCTGGAGATGGACTTGTAACCTTGAGATTGTTGATATTTTTCCACAATTTTGGATCTCAAGAGACAGTTCTCTTCTTCTCTTTCTGTTGCCCATGTTTAGTGTGGCACACACAGACACACAATGCAAAGACTAAGCGAACGTCTCTCCTTTTTATCTGCTTTCAGGGGTGTGATTTCCCCGGGTGAGTTTAAAGGAGCATCACATGCTTGAAGCAATCTTATTTTTCCACAATTTTGAAAGGGTGCCAATAATTTTGTCCAGACCATTTTTGGAGTTTGGTGTGACATTATGTCCAATTTGCTTTTTTTCCTCCCTTTTTTTGTTTAGTTCTAATACACACAAAGGGAATAAACATGTGTATAGCAAAACATGTGTTACTGCAATCCTTTTCTGAGAGAAATACTTCATTTTCTAGAAAAAATTCATGGGGGCCAACATTTACGGCCATGACTGTATAGTTATTGTTCATAGAATTCTTTTGATAAATTATTAATGTATTAATGTAAACAGAGGTAGTTATCAGCTCACCACGTGGCCAGTTGCTAGCTCGGACTGGTGTGAACAGCACCCAATGACAGGAAGGATTGTCCAGCGCAACGTCTCTGCAACAACAAAACTTCTTTATTGCTTTATCAATAAAGAAGTTTCATTTTTGCAGAGCCGTTGCGCTCGACAAGCCTTCTGTTGTGGTTTGTGGCTACGGGGTAGAATTGGATTTGGCTCCAAAGGTTAGCAGTATTACTGGAGACCAAATGCATTCATAGCACCCCACAGACCAACCTCTTTGTTAGGAATTTTGGAAGAGTTATATCCTAATATGCAATGCACAAATCAACACTACACATTCAAATACTGGCAGAAATAAAGATGTTGAATATACAACTAATTAAACACACTCTAACTAAAAGAGAGAAAAGAGAAATAGATAATACTAAATAGCTAGAAACTTAAATCTGCAGTGTAAGTAAACACATATACAACAATTATAGTAGAAATTGGCTGTTGGCTAACTATACTAAATGAAACACACAAAGAATATAATAATATTGAAATACGTAGCTTCGGGGACCCTTTAAAGCAAGTATGATGAACAAAGCCAGGGTAAAGCTGTAGTCCTTTGTCTCAGGATATGGCCCAAACAGGGGGAGGTGAATGGAAGGTGTGATGGTATGCTGTCCCGGAAGAGAAAGAGACCTTGGCCCCTTTCAATGGGCTTTTTTATTATGTTGTCTCCGCCCCATATCCAGCCCACAGGTGGTCTTTGTCTAATGTTCTGAAAGGCCCCTGTGGACATGCCTAGGAGACCCTCTCAAAGAAGATCCACCATCTTGCCTTTGTTTAAACTTCATGCGGCTTTCTGGTACAGGACCACCAAAATATACTGCCATAACACCTTCTTTTCAGATTAATGTAATACAATAATGTTTTGTATCAGCCTGTTGTAAGAAATAAAGGAACTCTCCCAATAATACTGGACCTAAAGGGGTTAATTACACCTTTGTTGCATGGAAGCTGATATATTGTGAAAGGGTAATCCAAAAATCTAACCACTGGGACCTCCTCTGGTCTAGAGAACAAATAGACACAATCCCAATAGTCTGTGCAGTAAATATGCATGCACTGCTATAAAGTGTTGGATTCAGTAGAAAACTCATATATCCATATTTTGGTTTGTTAACGGTAATCATTGTAATTATATGGAGATCAAATTCAATCCATGATCCATAAAGAGCCTCAAAAATCCATTGAAGATTCTAAAGAAGTGTAGTAATTTTAGATTTACATCAAGGTATCACCCAAAAAAAATCTTACATTTAGTTTGGAATCATACATAGCACCTGGACCTTAAGAGTACTAAGACTTAAGCTTTTTTCTAGACTGTCTTGTACGAAGAATTAAAAGAATGTTAAACGACTTGTCCTGAAACCTCAGAGGACCACACCAGGCTCTCAACTTTTTCTAGACTTCATGGTAATTTTTTGTTGTAGAAGTTGTCTCCTTAATAGGAGTTACAAACTATATGGAGTTACAAACTGAATGCACTGGTCTCCATTATCATCACATGTGTTGAATATGTTTTTTATATGTTGATTTTGACCTTTTTCTAGGTGGCTCCTACTTAACCACCATTGTAGAGGAATCTTCAGTCATAGGATCTACATTAATCAATGCCATGAATGGGCTTGGCCCAAAGGACTTTGCAGAGACAAGCTGTTATTTGACCCAGAGACTTCAAAGCCTGATACATTTTTAATTAAATATTTTTGATGTTCTGAATTGTCTCATGTGGAGGAAAAGTCTAGTGTATAGAGGATTCCAGGCAAGCCCCTAACAACTTTCTCTCTCTTGAGTTATCTCCCATTTCAATATCCATCTCAACAAACCAAGATAAAAAACTACATTTTAACTTGAATATTATGTTGAGAGAGTGTTTCCTCCACACTTCTGGTTTTATTTTAAAGTACAGGCATTGGATTAATGAGAAAAGCTACCTATCATAGGCTACCTTCTCTCAAACTAGCCATAAAAACGCATGGGAGAGATGCCATGTCTTCTCAGCATGATCCTTCTGGTGGAGTTAGAGTGGTTCAAGGTTGTTTCTTCCATAAAGGCCGACTCTGTTGATGAATCTTGTAGGAAGATTGAAGCTTTCTTGAGAAGAGGTAAAGAGGCTATGATATAGACTCTAGATGTTTGACTTTTTTAAGTAAGCTGCTAAACCATATATACAAAGTTCTTTATATTTAGACATTGGACAGTCTCATAAATTTACTGAATCATGCCTAGATCTCTTTTATTAGGACAAGATAACTTTTCACTAATGATAGTATAAAGGAGCTTGGGTACAGGGTGGGCTTCCCCATTCTAATGTCAACCTTCCTGATGCATGTCCCATTGTCATTGATCAACTGTTAATCTTAGCAGAGCACTCAGCCTGACTTCTGAAACCTTGCCTGTGAAAAACAGAATGACAAAGTAGAGCTGTGGAAGATTCCCTGCAGTGATCAGCAGTTCTCAGTTGGAGAAGAACAAGAGGAGTATGACATTAAGTTGTTCTCCTGCTGCGGTCAGCAGTTCTCTAGTGGCGCAGGATGGAAGTGGGGAAGAGGTGTGTGTCACGCCGAGCGCTCCGGGTCCCTCTCCTCCCCCGGAGCGCTCGCTGCGTTCCCCTCCTGGTTGCAGCGCCCCGGTCAGACTCGCTGACCGGGAACGCTGCTCTGCTTCCTCCGGCGGGGATGCGATCCACGCAGCAGGACGTGCCTGCCCGCGGGTCGCATCCCGTTCTGTTTACCTGCCCCGTCCTCTGGCTGATCAGTCCCAGCGCACGTGGCCCCGCTCTCTAGGGCGCGCGCGCGCCGGGTCTCTCAGATTTAAAGGGCCAGTGCACCGTTAATTGGTGCCTGGCCCAATCTGTTCCCAATCACTCCCACACATATAAACCCACTTCCCCTACTGGTCCTCGCCGGATCTTGTTGCCTTAGTGCCCTGAGAAACCATTTTGTGTATATCCCTAGCCTGTGTATCCAGACCCCTTGCTGTTGCCCCTGACTACCAACCTTGCCGCCTGCCTTGACCTTCTGCTTCGTCTGACCTCGCTTTGCCTTGTCCTTGTGTACCGCGCCTGTCTTAGCTGTCAGTGAGGTTGAGTCGCTATCGGGTGGAACGACCTGAGGGTTATTTGCCGCAGCAAGTCCATCCCGCTTTGCAGCGGGCTCTGGTGAAAACCAGTAACCCCTTAGATTCCGTTCCCCTGGAATGGCCCACGCCATCGCCTCACTGACACAGAAGATCCACTCCCGTGTCCTCCCCGCATACCAGTCCGGACCCTTACAGTGTGACATTTAACAGGGACCAGACATTAGAGAGTGACGACTGTGCATGGAACCCAGGCAGTCATGTGTGCCTACTTTTCATAATCCGGAATCCAGCCATAGCACATTTATGGTGCTGTGCCATTGTTTCAGGATGTGTACCACATGTCATTTTGTCATTGCCCTATCACCTCTCACCCTATCACTCAGTCACCAATGTAAGCATATCATACTGCACAAGACGTATTCCCAGCTTCCTTCTCATTTATTCTGTGCCCCCTTGCACTTCTGAGCTGAGTTCATCTTGACTGGATGTGGGTGACGTGTTGCAGACATGTTGTGGGGGAGGTTGCATGTGATTGGTACTGTTATTTTCTGGGTGTTAAATAAGCACTTTTAACAAGGGCAATATCTGTAAAGGGGAGATAAAAAAAAGTGTTCATCGCAGTTGACCTGAAGGGAGAAAAAATGAAAGAACAAAATGTCTGCTATAACAGAAGATTGGCGCTGTTCTGAATGTGTTCTAGCTCTGAATGTAAAACTTAAAGAATAATATCTATTCAGGGACAATTGAGGAGAGTTAGCAAAATCTGTGTAGAGGAACAGTGGTGCAACTGCCGATAGCAACCAATCAGATTCCTTCTTTCAATTTTCAGAGGCCTTTTTAAAAATGAAAGAAGCAATCTGATCGGTTGCTATTAGCAACTGCACCACTACTTTTCTACACAGGTTTTGATAAATCTCCCCCAGTGTCTTTAAGACCATTGCAATTCCTCTGATACCCTTACCCTTATGGTCCTGTCATAACTTGGCACAAAGCAGAAGGTCCACACCTCAATAAGGTTTCCTACCCCTGCTATTAAGGGACATGCCAGGCAGAATGTATACGTATACAATATGTTTTGCCTAGGTTTAGGGTATATCAACACAGTACAGATCTGTGTATCCGAGAGAAACTTGTTTGGTTTCTGTGTCAAAAACCATGTAGCGGTTGTCTGTGTGAAAGTACCTTTAGTTAAAGGGAAAAAACATTTTTTTTCTTTTTTAAATCAACTGGTGCCAGAAAGTTAAACATATTTGTAAATTACTTCTATTAAAAAATCTTAATCCTTCCTGAATTTATTAGCTGCTGAATACTACAGAGGAAATTATTTTCTTTTTGGAATGCTCTCTGATGACATCACGAACACATTGCTCTCTGCTGATGTTATAATAAGTCTTTATTTATTGTTGTCCTTAGTGGGATTTGAACCCAAGGCCCCAGTGCTAACCACTAAGCCACAATGCTGCCCTTAGCATACATCTGCTATGCACGGTTGCTAAAATGGACAGAGATGTCAGCAGAGAGCACTGTGGTCGTGATGTCATCAGTGTTCCAAAAAGAAAGGAATTTCCTCTGTAGCATTCAGCAGCTAATAAGTACTGGAAGGATTAAGATTTTTTAATAGAAGTACTTTACAAATATGTTTAACTTTCTGGCACCAGTTGATTTAAAAAAGAAAAAAAAATGTTTTTCCACCGGAGTACCCCTTTAACCCCTTAAGGACCCAGCCATTTTACACCTTAGGACCCGGCCATTTTTTGCACATCTGACCACTGTCACTTTAAACATTAATAACTCTGGAATGCTTTTACTTATCATTCTGATTCCAAGACAGTTTTTTCGTGACATATTCTACTTTAACATAGTGGTAAAATTTTGTCGATACTTGCATCCTTTCTTGATAAAAAATCCCCAAATTCAATGAAAAATTTGAAAATTTTGCATTTTTCTAACTTTGAAGCTCTCTGCTTGTAAGGAAAATAGATATTCTAAAAAAAAAATTTTAATTCACATATACAATATGTCCACTTTATGTTTGCATCATAAAATTGACGTGTTTTTACTTTTGGAAGACACCAGAGGGCTTCAAAGTTCAGCAGCAATTTTCCAATTTTTCACAAAATTTCCAAACTCACAATTTTTCAGGGACCAGTTCAGGTTTGAAGTGGATTTGAAGGGTCTTCATCTTAGAAATACCCCACAAATGACCCCATTATAAAAACTTCACCCCCCCAAAGTATTCAAAATGACATTCAGTAAGTGTTTTAACCCTTTCGGTGTTTCACAGGAATAGCAGCAAAGTGAAGGAGAAAATTCACAATCTTCATTTTTTACACTCGCATGTTCTTGTAGACCCAATTTTTGAATTTTTACAAGGGGTAAAAGGAGAAAATGTATACTTATTTTTGTAGCCCAATTTCTCTCAAGTAAGCACATACCTCATATGTCTATGTAAAGTGTTCGGCGGGCGCAGTAGAGGGCTCAGAAGCGAAGGAGCAACAAGGGGATTTGGGAGAGTATGTTTTTCTGAAATTATTTTTGGGGGGCATGTTACATTTAGGAAGCCCCTATGGTGCCAGAACAGCAAAAAAAAAAAAAAAAAAAACACATGGCATACCATTTTGGAAACTAGACCCCTTGAGGAACGTAACAAGGAATAAAGTGAGCCTTAATACCCCACAGGTGTTTCATGACTTTTGCATATGTGAAAAAAAAAATTTCCACTAAAATGTGTTTCCCCCCAAATTTCACATTTTTGCAAGGGTTAATAGCAGAAAATACCCCCCAAAATTTGTAACCCCATTTCTTCTGAGTATGGAGGTACCCCATAAGTTGACCTGAAGAGCACTACGGGTGAACTACAATGCTCAGAAGAGAAGGAGTCATATTTGGCTTTTTGAGAGCAAATTTTGCTCGGGGGCATGTCGCATTTAGGAAGCCCCTATGGTGCCAGGACAGCAAAATAACCCCAACATGGCATACCATTTTGAAAACTAGACCCCTTGAGGAACGTAACAAGGGGGACAGTGAGCATTTACCCCCCACTGGTGTCTGTCAGATCTTTGGAACAGTGGGCTGTGCGAAATTTTTAATTTGCACAGCCCACTGTTCCAAAGATCTGTCAGACACTATTGGGGGGTAAATTCTTACTGCACCCCTCATTACATTCCGTGAGGGGTGTAGTTTTCCGCGAGGGGCTTTGTTTTTTTTGCGTTTGTCAAAACCGCTGTAACAATCAGCCACCCCTGTGCAAATCACCTCAAATGTACATGGCGCACTCTCCCTTCTGGCCCTTGTTGTGCACCCCCAGAGCACTTTGCGCCCACATATGGGGTATCTCCGTAGTCGGGAGAAATTGCATTACAAATTTTGAGGGGCTTTTTTCCCTTTTACCTCTTGTCAAAATGAAAAGTATAGGGCAACACCAGCATGTTAGTGTAAAAAAAAAATTTTTTTACACTGACATGCTGGTGTAAACCCCACCTTCACCTTTTCATAAGGGGTTAAAGGAGAAAAAGCCCCATAAAATTTGTTAGGCAATTTCTCCCGAGTACAGCGATACCCCATATGTGTCCCTAAACTGTTGCATTGAAATACGACAGGGCTCCAAAGTGAGAGTGCCATGCGCATTTGAGGCCTGAATTAGGGATTTGCATAGGGTTGGACATAGGGGTATTCTATACCAGTGATTCCCAAACAGGTAGCCTCCAGCTGTTGCAAAACTCCCAGCATGCTTGGACAGTCAACGGCTGTCCGGCAATACTGGGAGTTGTTGTTTTGCAACAGCTGGAGGCTCCATTTTGGAAACAGTGGCGTACCAGACGTTTTTCATTTTTATTGGGGAGGGGGGCTGTGTAGGGGTATGTGTATATGTAGTGTTTTTTACTTTTTATTTTATTTTGTGTTAGTGTAGTGTAGTGTAGTGTTTTTAGGGTACAGCCACACGGGCGGGGGGTTACAGCGAGTTTCCCGCTGCGAATTTGAGCTGCCGCGCAAAATTTGCTGCATCGCAAGCTTGCAGCCAGATACTCACTGTAAGCCCTGCCCATGTGAATGTACCCTGTACATTCTCGGGGGGGGGGGGGGGGGGGGGGCGGCTTGTAACCTCCCGCTGTTGCAAAACTACAACTCCCAGCATGCACAGTCTATCAGTGCATGCTGGTAGTTATAGTTTTGCAACAGCTGGAGGCACACGGGTTGGGAAACACTGAGTTATGAAACAGACAATGTTTCCCAACCAGTGTGCCTCCAGTTGTTGCAAAACCACTACTCCCAAACATTCTCAGGCATGCTGGAAGTAGCAGTTCGGCAACATCTTTAGAGCCAGATGTTGCCGAACTACAACTCCCAGCATGCTTGGAGTTGTAGTTTTGCAACATCTGGAGGACTACAGTTTGGAGACCACTAATACAGTGGTTCCCAATCTGTGCCCTTCCAGATGTTGCAAAACTATAACTCCCAGTATGCCAAAACTGTCCAGGCATGCTGGGAGTTGTAGTTCTGCAACATCTGAAGGGCCAGATGTTACAGAACTACAACTCCCAGCATGCCTGGACAGTAAGGGCATGCTGAGTATGTGTAGTTTTGCAACATCTGGAAGGGTACAGTGGTCTCAAGGGCTGTCTGGGCATGCTGAGAGATTTAGTATACAGGGTCCCATTACAGCAATGCATGTCGCTTTACAGCGACGTGCATTGCTGTAAAGGGCCCGACCGCGGCTGAAGAGGAACTCACCTGTCGCCGCCGCCTTCATCGCCGGGATCCGGGTCTTCAGGGACGAGGTAAGTACCGTGGCCGGGCCCCAGCACTCCCCCGTCCCCCGCCGCGTCCTCCGGTCTTCCTCCCGTCCTCTCCGGACTTCCAGGGGCCGGGCAGGGCGGGAGGAAGTAACCGCCCCCCCTAGCCTTCAGCATGGTCCTGGCTGTCTGTGACAACCGGGATCATGTAAAATTACTGGGCGGTCGGGTCCCCGAGACCCGATCAGCCCGGTATCACCACAGATCGCAGGGCCAATTTCCCTTGCTATTTGCGACGATCGCCGACATGGGGGGCCTACATGGCCCCCCACAGCGTTTGCCCTGGATGCCTGCTGAAGCATTTCAGCAGGCATCCGCTTCCGATCCCCGCCCGGCGCGCGGCAGGGGCCGGAATTGTCCATGACGTACACGTACATCATGGGTCCTTAAGTACCAGGTTGTCATGACGTACGCGTATGTCAAGGGTCCTTAAGGGGTTAAGGGCCTGAGGGGGGTTGTGCATAACACATGGATTTAAATCAAAGTCATTATTCCTGGCTCCTGCCTTAAAGGGGTACTCTGCCCCTAGACATCTTATCCCCTATCCAAAGGATAGGAAATAAGATGTCTGATCTCGAGGGTCGCGCCGTTGGGGACCCCCACGATCTCGGCTGCGGCACCCCAGACATCCGGTGCACCGAGCAGATGAGTGGGGATGCAGGGCGGAGGCTCGTGACGTCACAGTCATGCCCCGATCGTGACGTCACGGCCATGCCCCCTCAATGCAAGTCTATTGATTAATTCTCTGGATTAACTCAGTAGGGACTCATTAGGGATATAGGTTGAATGTGATGGACTCTTTTTTCAACCTTATGAACTATGCTACTATGTTACTATGTATTGAGGGGGCATGGCTGTGACGTCACGAGCGGGGTACGACCGTGACATCATGAGCCTCAGGCGCTGCACCTGATGCTCTAAACAAATGTGGGGTACAGCAGGGAGATTGGATAGGGGGTTTAAGATCTCTGGGGCGGAGTACCCCTTTAACCCCTCAGGCCCTGTATTGGGCAGAAAACAGTCTATCAGTTTTTTCTGTTGTGTTCCTTTAAATAGGTAAAGACACACAGATTAATAAACTACACACAATAGGTATTTATGGCTTTTGGCAAAACATACGTAAAAAATTAAGCTTTTCTCTTTTTTTCAGTCTGTGTTTTCTAAATCTTTGTTTTAAGATGTGTGGGTGTAAAAATTCATATCCCAAAATAAATTCTGATTGCTTTTAAAACATAGCAAACAATCATAGAAATATATATTCTTTTTTTTTTTACTGTAAGTGAAATTGGGTCTAAGCGCTTGTTAAGTGAGCCTCGGTTACTGTGTTGGATTTTCTTTTTATCTGTTTCCATCCTGCCTGCAGTTTTATTTGTCTATTTACAGCTTTCATTGGAAGGAGTAATCCAGAAACTGGAAAAAATGACTTCTTTTTTTGCGCAGTAAACGTGAAGCAGTGTTTGCACCTTTGGCGACAGTGATTACAGGTTACGGTGGGAGGTGAAGATTCTTCGTTAAGGTTCTC
This sequence comes from Hyla sarda, assembly GCF_029499605.1. Lineage (NCBI taxonomy): Eukaryota > Metazoa > Chordata > Amphibia > Anura > Hylidae > Hyla > Hyla sarda. The sequence goes on along the minus strand of NC_079194.1, from coordinate 160,287,843 downwards.
AGGTGGGAAGTCAGTTCTTCCCTAACTGCGCACTAAATCTAGCTTGTAAAAAAAAATTACAATAATAAAGAGCCCTATACTCGTATGCTGTCATTGAGGAACACCTCCAACGTTAGCAATCAATTTAAGCGAGATTTGTAAAACGTAATGGGACATAAAAAAAAAAAAAAGGTTCCTGTTCCGAAACTGCCGCTCTATTTAAGGGGCATGATAATTTGGTTGGGCTGCCTGCTAAGTAATTTGTAAGCATTGAAAACACGCAGATTATTGTCTATGGACAGATGGCGCATCACAGTTTATTGCCTGTTCCTTCTGTGAATTTTTAGATGTAGACCGATGTGCTTTTCTGGAAATTTTTCTTTTCTCTTGCACCTGAAAAAAGAAATTCTAATGTGAAACAGGCATCTGAGCACAGAGAGGAGCACCCAGGAAAGCAGGATCTTACATTGAAATATACATAGAAGCAGATAGGCCAGATGTGGTCATTGGCAAATAAAAAGGATTCTTTACTGAAGAACAGGGAAGAGGAAACCGGTTATGAGTATTCAGGGCCCTTTTTGGTTTTCTTACTTGGAGACAAGAAATAAGAGATGTCTCTAGTGCATGATGATTTCTTCAGAGTTTATGTGCATTATTTTATACCTCAAGCCAAACCATGTTGCACATTTTAAGAAAAAATATAATAATGGACATGCTTCCTGGTTGCAATCGACTATATGAATATGCCCTGCACCTTCTATCTGCAGCATGAGTAAGTGTGAATGGTATCTGTACTACTGTTTCCTAGACTGGCTATGTATGTTACATTGGCCTCTCACCTAGTCTGAAAAGATTGGTGCAGAGAGATGCAGCTTGCTCTGGGTGGTACAGTTTCTGAGGCAATGGTACGATGCCCAACACGTTTTGTAGACAAGTACCACCAAGCATGATCTGCTTCTCTCCACACTGATCTTTTTAGAACAGGTGGGAAACCAATGCTGGACTTACACTTGAAATTAAAGTCAGCAAAATCCACTGATTTCAGTGGAATCAGTGAACAGTCTAATGCATATAGGACGTTCCTGAGTCCTGAACGGCCGTGTTGGATTTCAACAGGGCCTATCCTTTTGTTTCTGGAGAGATAAACCTGTGTCTAGTAGTGTTTATTTCCCCTCTTCCAATTCAGAACACATTCATGGTTGTCAAAATGTGCATGTATATGGGGGGATTGGGAGAGATAGCTGTCAGCAAATAAATGTATGGATTGGTCAGTGGTAGCTTCCATGTAGTATATCTAGATTACAGTAAGTGTCAATCGGGAAAATCAAAAAGAGGCCCCATCATGAATGTGAGATGCACCACCACACCAGCAATCATAGGTATAACCTGAACTGCCTAGGTCAAAAAAGCACAAAACTAAAACTGGTGACTGGACCCCCACCTACCATATGTCATTTCTAACACTGATGTCTTCTCATATGGTGGAGAAAGCTTTGGGCTCCATCCTTTATCACCAGGACCCAAGTGCCACTATACTTAGGCCCCTGCCAATAATCTTGGAGAATGAACTTACACTAAAATATTCTCTCCCATATCCATCCCTTGTAGGATAAAAAAAAGGACTAAACCTTAGGTTAATTCCCCTCTCACTTATTTAGTAATGGTGATTTTTAGTAAGAGGGCCTCACACATATCAAACTGCCCATGAGTAAGACTGGTCCAATCCCTAAGCAGCCAAAACTGCTTCCCCTGTATGTAGTCCCATAATGTTTATTCTTACCCTAAAGATGTTTTAACAGTCATGAGAGGGTTTAAAAAGTTACACTTGGCACTTTGCGTTCCTTCGCTTATAACTGCTACAATAAATTATACAGGCAAAGATCCTCCTACTTGTGAAATGTAATTCCTATTATCGTATTCTTATTTTTTCTTGATACTTTAGTTCAGAATGAGAAATGTAATAGTGTAAACAGTATGTACAGTATAAACTGAATGTTTTCCTCCATTTGCATAGATTTCCATTAGGTACTCCAATTTTCTCCCATTCGCCAAAAACATTTATTTTGTGCATATGTCTATAATAGAGAAATTGTTTTGCGCGCACAGACTGATGTGAACGCTGACAATCTCTGTACATCACTCTGGAATACATCAGCGCTATCAGCAACAGCAATAAATGGAATAAATTATAGATATATTAAACATCTCAAAGTTCAGTTCGTAATCTATTCATTAGTAAACAACAGCAGGGTTATATATTATTGTGCTATATTTTGCATATTATTAATTTGCTAACATTTTATGAGCGTCTAGGAGAAGGGAATGGAAACTTCTCTTGTGCTGCGGTCACCAGGCTGCTGTAATTTGGGAAACTTATGAAAAATGCATAAATCTTCACATGTTGAGCTTTAAAAGGGCAAGCTGGGTCACCTTAACTTTACACTATTATCTACTGCATAGATGTCACCAGCATTATTATACCCGCTGGCCAAGTGTTTACGTTACAGGATAATTGTCAGGGTACTCTGCCTGTCTCAGCATGGACAACAAGCTCTGCGTATTCATTGTCTATGTGGGCAAAATCCCGCTGCAGAATATAATTCTATATACCGTATATACTCGAGTATAAGCCGACCCAAATATAAGCCAAGGCCCCTAATTTCACCCCAAAAACCCAGGAAAAGTTATTGACTCGACTATAAGCCTAGGGTGGGAAATACATCATCCTCCTCCCCCCCCACGTCATCATCCAGACCCCCGTCATTAACACCCCCGTCATCATCTCCCTCGTCATCATTCCACCCCCCTTCATCATCTCCGCCTGTCAATCCCTTAATCAGTGGTCTTCAGCCTGCGGACCTCCAGTTGTTGCAAAACTACAACTCCCAGCATGCCCGGACAGCCATCGGCTGTCCGGGCATGCTGGGAGTTGTAGTTTTGAAACATCTGGAGGTCCGCAGGTTGAAGACCACTGCGGCCTTCGTCATCATCCAGACCACCCCTTTAGTTTTCTACTCACCTCCCCTCGGTGGGAAGGAAGGGGGGGTTGGGATGATGAAGAAGGCTGCAGTGCTCTTCAGCCTGCGGACCTCCAGATGTTTCAAAACTACATCTCCCAGCATGCCCGGACAGTCTTTGGTGTTCCTATCGATATCACGTGCCCTACAACACCCCGTTTGCCCGCAAGAGTTAAAAGTCTGTCTGCTCTGCAGCCGGCATGTAAGAATGACCATAACTCTAGTCTTATGTTTTTTTTCTTTGTGTGTTTCTTTTTCATTCTGAAGACAGAATTACTGTTTGTAAGCATCTGAAAGTCATTAGTGGCTCTGCAGCCTGTCAGGTGCCGGCTCAAAAAAACTGCTGAAACCGGCCGGGCTCCTATGCAGAGTGTTGGGAATTTGTCATGTGCTGATGAGCAGTTATAATAAAATATGAGCGAATCAGGAGCGTTCTGCAAATTAATCAAATTTTTTTTTATCCCTCCTTTCCCCTTGTCTATGGGAGAGTGGCTTTGTGTGCAGACGGAGGTGAAGCAGTTTTGCTCACAGATGGTAGCTCTGGCATCAGATGGAATTTATATAAGTGTAATTTTGATCTTCTGCCAAAGCTGCGTTGAACACACCAGGGATATGGTGCGAGGCAGTCATGTGGTTTTGCTGAGGTTTGTTGTGAAGCTTTAAAGGGGAAATCTATGATTTTCCTATATGCCTTTATTGTTTTAGCCTGAAGGGCCAGCAATTGTAACGTTATTCCGCCATAGGCGAAATTCAACACGTCTCGCCTTTTTTTCTTCTTTTGTGTGTGTTTTTTTATAAGTTGTTATGAATAATGCTCCGCAGCTGTGGGGAATGCTGTCATGGAGCCGAGTACAAGCCTCTCCTTCCTCTCACTCCCAGTGCACAGATTACAGGAGGAAAGGTTACCAGGGCTGATGCATTAACATCCTAATATGTCATGGGGTCGTGCCCTAAGGAAGCCATTGCTTGTGATCATGTATGTTAAACATTTAGGAATCTACTTCCCTCCACCAGGCAGGGGTCAATAGGGAGCAATGTTTACTGTTCGTTAATAGTATAGAATAAGGGGTTTTATAGAGTAACAAGAACAAAGGTGATGCTGATACATTTTTAAAGACTTGAATTTATTGGTCTTCTTAAGATAAATAGGATGATGTATTAAATCAGAAATAGTCTGCGGCTGTGTTCACACGCTGCTAATTCCTGCATGCATTTTTGCAGCAAACATTCAAAATTGTTGTAAAAATAGAGCGCTTAAAGGAAAACTCCGATGCAGCCCCCCCCCCCCAAAAAAAAAAAATAATGCCATAATGTAGCCCATTAAAATACCTTTTGATGGAGCCCTCAATCGTAAAGAAGGGCCCAGCCGTTTTCACGTTATGTGCCTGGCCCGCGCTGTAAAAACTGTATCTCCCAGCATGCCCGCTCATCACATCCGGCAAGCTCCTGCCTGTATCTCCTCTGCTCGGCCCCCTCCAGAAATTATAATAAATCATGCCCCCTCCGCGTTTGCTGAGCTGAGCCTATGGCAGCTCAGCTCAGCGCATATATGAATATATTAGTGAGGGGGGAGTAGCCGACTCCGGGCTGGGAGGCCGGCAGAGCCTGCAATGACTCATGGGAGGAAGAGTCACCGGGCTAAGTTGCCGGCGGAGCGCTCGGAATAAGCGGTCGAGCGTCATCAAATGCAGGAAAAGGACCCAGCTTCTGGTTGGCCGAAAAATGCAGGAGAAGACTGGGAAAAGGGCCATATGGAAAGCACAAGTATATTAGAATGTTATATAACTTTGCTTGATGCTTCTTTTGCCCCAGAAAAGATTTGCATCGGAGTACTCCTTTATTATGTAAAATGTGCAATTTTTAACAGCGATTTAGGTAATTCGGCAACAAAATGCATGTAGTAATTAGCTGCGGTACCGATAATTAGCCACAATGTGTGAACACAGCCTAAGCGCTTCTAGTAGACATTTTTCTTGACCATACACAACCATATTCTTGTTTTATAGGCTGTATATTAGTTATATTAGTATCCATACATTCTTGCCCATAGGGGGCACTATTATAGTAGTTTTTTTCTTATCCATAGGAAACAGGATTATAGCAGTCATGATTTTGTACAATGGGGCAGTGTTTTGAAAGTTGTATTGTGGAAACCTAGCCTTATAGCAGCTATATTGTTAAACAGAATTTGTTCACGGGAGCAGTATTATACTCTTGTACATAGGAGCAGTATTATAGTAGTTATATTCTTGTACGTAGGGGGCAGTATTATACTAGTTATATTCTTTTACATAGGGGGCAGTATTATACTTGTTATATTCTTTTACATAGGGGGCAGTATTATAGCAGGTATCCTCTTGTACATAGAGGGAAGTATCATCAAATAGCGAGACATGATGTCCCAGATGTTCTCAATCGGATTCAGGTCTGGGGAATTGGTGAGCCAGTCCATAGCATCAATGCCTTCATCTTGCAGGAACTGCTGAAACACTCCAGCCACATGAGGTCTAGCTTTGTATTGCATTAGGAGGAATCCAGGGCCAACCACACAAGCATATGGTCTCACAAGGGGTCTGAGGATCTCATCTCGGTACCTAATGGCAGTCAGGCTACCTCTGGCAAGCACATGAAGGGCTGTGCGGACCCCAAAGAAATGCCACCCCACATCATTACTGACCCACCGCCAAACCGGTCATGCTGGAGGATGTTGCAGGCAGCAGAACGTTCTCCACGGCATCTCCAGACGTGTCACGTCTGTCACATGTGCTCAGTGTGAACCTGCTTTCATCTGTGAAGCACAGGGTGCCAGTGGTGAATTTGCCAATCTTGGCAAATGCCAGAACTCCTCCACCTGTGGACAAAGGGCCCTCATACCACTCTCATGGAGTCTGTTTCTGACCGATTGAGTGGACACATGCACATTTGTGGCCTGCTGGAGGTCATTTTGCAGGGCTCTGGCAGTGCTCCTCCTGCTCCTCCTTGCACAAAGGCTGAAGTAGTGGTCCTGAGGTACTGGCCTGTCTCCTGGTAGCCCCTCCATGATCTGGACACTACGCTGACAGACACAGCAAACCTTCTTGCCACAACTCGCATTGATGTGCCATCCTGGATGAGCTGCACTACCTGAGCCACTTGTGTGGGTTGTAGACTCCGTCTCATACTACCACTAGAGTGAATTCAAAATTGACCACTCAAAAGTGATCAAAACATTAGCCAGGAAGCATAGGCAAAGTGGTCTGTGGTCACCACCTGCAGAACAACTCCTTTGTTGGGGTGTCTTGCTAATTGCTTATAATTTCCACGTGTTGTCTGTTCCATTTGCACAACATCATGTGAAATTGATTGCCAATCAGTGTTGCTTCCTGAATGGACAGTGTGATTTCACAGAAGTGTGATAGACTTTTAGTTTCATTGTGTTGTTTAAATGTTCACTTTATTTTTTGAGCAGTGTATTTGTCATCCATCTTATATCTATCCACATATCTATCTATTATTTTTCTCATTTATATCCATATCTATATGTGTGTGTGTGTGTGTGTGTGTATATATATATATATATATATATATATATATATGTATATGTATATACAGGGTGGGCCATTTATATGGATACACCTTAATAAAATGGGAATGGTTGGTGATATTAACTTCTTGTTTGTGGCACATTAGTATATGTGAGGGGGGAAGCTTTTCAAGATGGGTGGTTACTATGGTGGCCATTTTGAAGTCGCACATTTTGAATCCAACTTTTGTTTTTTCAATAGGGTCATGTGACACATCAAACTTATTGGGAATTTCACAAGAAAAACAATGATGTGCTTGGTTTTAATGTAACTTTATTCTTTCATGAGTTATTTACAAGTTTCTGACCACTTATAAAATGTGTTCAATGTGCTGCCCATTGTGTTGGATTGTCAATGCAACCCTCTTCTCCCACTCTTCACACACTGATAGCAACACCGCAGGAGAAATGCTAGCACAGGCTTCCAGTATCTGTAGTTTCAGGTGCTGCACATCTCGTATCTTCACAGCATAGACAATTACCTTCAGATGACCCCAAAGATACAAGTCTAAGGGGGTCAGATCGGGAGACCTTAGGGGCCATTCAACTGGCCCTCGACAACCAATCCACTTTCCAGGAAACTGTTCATCTAGGAATGCTCGGACCTGACACCCATAATGTGGTGGTGCACCATCTTGCTGGAAAAACTCAGCGAATGTGCCAGCTTCAGTGCATAAAGAGGGAAACACATCATCATGTAGCAATTTCGCATATCCAGTGCCTTACATGATGGGGTGTTTCCCTCTTTATGCACTGAAGCTGGCATGTTCCCTGAGTTTTTCCAGCAAGATAGTGCACCGCCACACTATGGGTGTCAGGTCCGAGCATTCCTAGATGAACAGTTTCCTGGAAAGTGGATTGGTCGTTGTGGGCCAGTTGAATGGCCCCCAAGGTCTCCCGATCTGACCCCCTTAGACTTTAATCTTTGGGGTCATCTGAAGGCAATTGTCTATGCTGTGAAGATACGAGATGTGCAGCACCTGAAACTACGGATACTGGAAGCCTGTGCTAGCATTTCTCCTGCGGTGTTGCTATCAGTGTGTGAAGAGTGGGAGAAGAGGGTTGCATTGACAATCCAACACAATGGGCAGCACATTGAACACATTTTATAAGTGGTCAGAAACTTGTAAATAACTCATGAAAGAATAAAGTTACGCTAAAACCAAGCACATCTTTCTTTTTCTTGTGAAATTCCCAATAAGTTTGACGTGTCACATGACCCTCTTCCTATTGAAAAAACAAAAGTTGGATTCAAAATGTCCAACTTCAAAATGGCCGCCATGGTCACCACCCATCTTGAAAAGTTTCCGCCCTCACATATACTGATGTGCCACAAACAGGAAGTTAATATCACCAACCATTCCCATTTTATTACGGTGTATCCACATAAATGGCCCACCCTGTATAATTTATCTTTTTTTTGTCTATTTATCTATTTATCCCATAGCTATCTGTCTATCTTTCTATCTATGTATGTATCTATCTTATCTGTATCTCATATCTATCTATCTATAAAAACAAAAAGAATGCAGCAATACTTAGACCAATCATGCAGAGAAATAGATTCCAGCGTCCCAGATCCGATCATGATCCATGAATTTAGAAAGACAATGGCGCAGCACTCCAAGTAAAGTGAAAAAAATCAAGGTACAATTTATTCAGCTCATGTTATCGCCGCAACATTTCAATCCTGCCCTAAAACCATTTTCAAGCAGCTTGGAGAGATTCTGGGGAAAGATTCTGGGTGCTCTGGAAAGATCCTTTTTTCTGTCTAAATTTGAGACCCTCTCACCAGGGTTCCAGGATATATGTATACCACTATATATCGGGTTGTGCTGCTTTTCTCCTTATGTTATCTATATGTATCTATATGTCCGTCTATCTATATATCTATCTACCACATATATCTCATCTTAATGTGGATAAGTGCAAGATAATGCACCTGGGGCGTAAAAGCCCTCGGGCAGAATATAGAATATTTGACACAGTCCTCACCTCAGTATCTGAGGAAAGGGATTTAGGAGTAATTATTTCAGAAGACTTAAAGGGGTACTAATTTTTTTTGACTATATGGCATCTTCTTTGTAAGTTTAGTTTTTTTGCAATATACATGTGTTATATGTTTTGGCAGCATGTATGTGTTTTTCTTACCTGTTTGTTGGGCAGGAAGTTCTGTAGTTCAGAGGGTTTTCTTTTACTGTTGTCCACAGTTCTGAGTCTGTGGTGGACAAGATGTCACAGCTTTTTTTTTTCTCTGTCTGCATGAGAAAAATAAGCCACGCCCCCTCATCTCATCCAGCTGAGTACACAGCTCCTCACCTCCCCTCCCCCCTGCTCTGTATTCTAAGGACGCAGGTCAGCACAGGAGAAGGACCTCACAGAGAAGATAAGTGTTATCTGAAGGGGAGGATGAGAAGGTGCATGGGCTGGGGATGTATGGACTGCAGGGGAATAAATCTCATACTGGGAATGATCTCTATATGTGAAGGGGGGACTCTTGAATGACACATGCTGGGAGTTGTAGTCTCTGTTGTGTGTGTGTGTGTATGCTAGTGTTTACAAACCAGTGTGCCTCCAGCTGTTGCAAAACTACAACTTCTAGCATGCCCAAAGGCTGTCAGGGCATGCTGGGAGTTGTAGTTTTGCAACACCTGGAGGCACCCTGGTTGAGAAACACTGGTGTATGCCCTAGAGAGGTGTGTTGAGCTACAACCCCCAGGAGACTACAGAGGCAGCATGCTGGTGTTATACCACAGACTGAAGAATCCTGAATGACATGCTGGGAGTTGTAGTCCCTTTTGTGTGTGTATGACAGTGTATCCCAACCAAGGCTGATTATATTAGTGTGCGGTGTATAAGGGGGCTGACCCGGGAAAATAGTAGGATGGGTAAAGGGCCGAACAAACAAACAAACAAAAAAGGAGCCGCCCCAAACCATGTGGCATGTGGCATGCTGGGATTTGTAGTCTTCAGCACAGCAAGAAACAGGAAATAGAAGCAAAGATAGGAAAACAAAGTGGGGAATAAAAAGACAACAAAGAATGGAAATAGAGTTGCCTAAACAACAAGAATAGAACTTAAGCAAAACAAATAGGGTAAGTCAAAAATGGAAAAACGCGTTGACCCCTTTAAAGGTAGGAAGACAATGTAATAGAGCAGCAGGAAACATTAGCAGAATGCTACATATATATATATATATATATATATATATATATATATATATATAATGTATAGGGAGAGGTATATGTAGTAGAGAGAAATGCTCATGCAGCTGTACAAAACACTGGACTCACTGGTGAGAGTATTGTGCGCAGTACTGGAGGCCATATCTCCAAAAGGATATAGATACTCTAGAGAGAGTTCAGAGAAGAGCTACTAAACTAGTACATGGAATGCAGGATAAAACTTACCAGGAAAGGTTAAACTCTTAAGGATGCAGGGCGTACCTGTACGCCCTGCGCCCGATCCCGGTATTTAAAAGGGTGTCCCGCATCATACCGGGTCAGTCCCGGCGGCTTACGATAGCCGAGACCCTGGGCTAATAGCGCGCGGCACAACGATCGTTGTGCCGCGAGCTATTAAGTAAAAGCTTCCCGGAGGCTCAGTCGCGCTGATCGATACTATCGCAATAAAATTGCGATGTCCCGATCAGCTAGGATGCGAGCGGAGGTCCCCTTACCTTGCTCCGTCGTGTCCGATTGGTGTTTAATTGCTCCAAGCCTGAGCTACAGGCTTGAGCAATCAACCCCCTATAATGCTAATCCATGCAAAGCTATGGCTTAACAGGGATCAGTGTAAAATATCAGTGTGTGCAGTGTTATAGTCCCCTATGGGAGCTATAACACTGCAAAAAAAAGTGAAAAGAAAAAGTTAATTAAAGTCATTTAACCCCTTCCCGCATGTGGAAATGTCCGAACTATAAAAATATATCATTAATTAAACCGCACGGTCAATGGCGTACGCGCAAAAAGTCCAAAATAGCGTATTTTTGGTCACTTTTTACATCATGAAAAAATTCATAAAAAGCAATCGAAAAGCCTGATCAATACAAAAATGATACTGATAAAAACATCAGAACATGCAAAAAATGAGTCCTCATACCGGCACATACGTGGAAAAATAAAAATGTTATAGGGGTCAGAAGATGAGAATTTCTAATGTATACATTTTCCTGCATGTAGTTATGATTTTTTCCAGAAGTACGACAATATCCAACCTATATAAGTATCATTTTAACCGTATGGACCTACAGAATAAAGGTAAGGTGTCATTTTTACCGAAAACTGCACTGCAAAGAAACGGAAGCCCCCAAAATTTGCAAAATTACATTTTTTCTTCAATTTTGTCGCACAATGAATTGTTTTTCCGTTTCGCTGTGGATTTTTTGGTAAAATGACTAATGTCACTGCAAAGTAGAATTGGAGGTGCAAAAAATAAGCCATCATATAGAATTTTATGTGCAAAATTTAAAGCGTTATAATTTTTAGAAGGTGAGGAGGAAAAAATTAAAATGCAAAAATGGAAAAACGCTGAGTCCTTAAGGGGTTAAAGGACCTTAAAGGGGTACTCCGGTGCTTAGACATCTTATCCCCTATCCAAAGGATAGGGGATAAGATGCCTGATCGAGGGAGTCCCGCCACTGGGGACCCCCGTGATCTTGCACACGGCACCCCGTTTGTAATCAGTCCCTGGAGCGTGTTCGCTCCGGGACTGATTACCGGCGACTACAGGGCGGGCGTGATAGCTGTGACGTCACACGCCGCCCGCCCTGTAGTCGCCGGTAATCAGTCCCGGAGGGAACACGCTCCGGGGACTGATTACAAACGGGGTGCAGCGTGCAAGATCACGGGGGTCCCCAGCGGCGGGACTCCCTTGATCAGGCATCTTATCCCCTATTCTTTGGATAGGGGATAAGATGTCTAAGCACCGGAGTACGCCTTTAACATGTATAGCTTGGAAGAAAGAAGAGACAGAGGGGATATAATAGAGACTTTTAAATACATAAAGGGAATCAACACTGTAAAGGAGGAGAGCGTATTTAAAAGATGAAAAACTACCACATGAGGACATAGTTTTAAATTAGAGGGGCAAAGGTATAAAAGTAATATCAGGAAGTATTACTTTACTGAGAGAGTAGTGCATGCATGGAGAGAGTAGTGGAATACTTTTCTGAGAGAGTAGTGCATACATGGAATAGCCTTCCTGCAGAAGTGGTCGCTGCAAATACAGTGAAGGAGTTTAACCCCTTCAGGACCAAGCCCATTTTGGCCTTAAGGACCAGAGCGTTTTTTGCACATCTGACCACTGTCACTTTAAACATTAATAACTCTGGAATGCTTTTAGTTATCATTCTGATTCTGAGATTGTTTTTTCGTGACATATTCTACTTTAACATGGTGGTAAATTTTTGTGGTAACTTGCATCCTTTCCTTGTGAAAAATCCTAAAATTTGATGAAAAATGTGAAAATTTTGCATTTTTCTAACTTTGAAGCTCTCTGTTTGTAAGGAAAATGTATATTACAAATAAAAAAAATTTTTATTCACATATACAATATGTCTACTTTATGTTTGCATCATAAAATTGATGAGTTTTTACTTTTGGAAGACACCAGAGGGCTTCAAAGTTCAGCAGCAATTTTCCAATTTTTCACAAAATTTTCAAACTCACTATTTTTCAGGGACCAGTTCAGGTTTGAAGTGGATTTGAAGGGTCTTCTTATTAGAAATACCCCACAAAAGACCCCATTATAAAAACTGCACCCCCAAAGTATTCAAAATGACATTCAGTCATCATTTTAACCCTTTAGGTGTTTCACAGGAATAGAAGCAAAGTGAAGGAGAAAATTCACAATCTTCATTTTTTACACTCGCATGTTTTTGTAGACCCAATTTTTGAATTTTTGAAAGGGGTAAAAGGAGAAAATGTATACTTATATTTGTAGCCCAATTTCTCTCGAGTAAGCACATACCTCATATGTCTATTTAAAGTGTTCGGCGGGCGCAGTAGAGGGCTCAGAAGGGAAGGAGCGACAAGGGGATTTTGGAGAGTACGTTTTTCTGAAATGGTTTTTGGGGGCATGTTGCATTTAGGAAGCCCTTATGGTGCCAGAACAGCAAAAAACCCTCACATGGCATACCATTTTGGAAACTAGACCCCTTGAGGTACGTAACAAGGAATAAAGTGAGCCTTAATACCCCACAGGTGTTTCACGACTTTTGCATATGTAAAAAAAAATTTTTTTTTTTCACTAAAATGTGTGTTTCCCCCCAAATTTCACATTTTTCCAAGGGTCAATAGCAGGAAATACCCCCCAATATTTGTAACCCCTTCTCTTCTGAGTATGGAGGTACCCCATAAGTTGACCTGAAGTGCACTATGGGTGAACTACAATGCTCAGAAGAGAAGGAGTCATATTTGGCTTTTTGAGAGCAAATTTTGCTCGGGGGGCATGTCGCATTTAGGAAGCCCCTAAGGTGCCAGAACAGCAAAAAAAAAAAACCACATGGCATACCATTTTGGAAAATAGACCCCTTGAGGAACATAACAAGGGGTACAGTGAGCATTTACCCCCCACTGGTGTCTGACAGATCTTTGGAACAGTGGGCTGTACAAGTTTTCATTTTCATGGACCACTGTTCCAAAGATCCGTCAGACACTTGTGGGGGGTAAATTCTCACTGCACCCCTCATTACATTCCGTGAGGGGTGTCGTTTCCGAAATGGGGTCACATGTGGGGTTTTGTTTTTTTTGCGTTTGTCAAAACCGCTGTAACAATTAGCCACCCCTGTGCAAATCACCTCAAATGTACATGGTGCGCTCTCCCTTCTGGGCCTTGTTGTGCGCCCCCAGAGCACTTTGCGCTCACATATGGGGTATCTCTGTAGTCGGGAGAAATTACGTTACAAATTTTGGGGGGCTTTTTTCCCTTTTACCTCTTGTGAAAATGTAAAGTATAGGGCAACATCAGCATGTTAGTGTAAAAAATAAAGAATGTTTACACTAACATTCTGGTGTAGACCCCAACATTTCCTTTTCATGAAGGGTTAAAGAAGAAAAAGCCCCCCAAACCTTATAACGTAATTTCTCCCGAGTACGGCGATACCCCATATGTCGCCCTAAACTGTGGCCCTGAAATACGACAGGGCTCCAAAGTGAGAGCGCCATGTGCATTTGAGGCCTAAATTAGGGATTTGCATAGGAGTGGACATAGGGGTATTCTACGCCAGTGATTCCCAAACAGGGTGCCTCCAGCTGTTGCAAAACTCCCAGCATGCCTGGACAGTCAACGGCTGTCCGACAATACTGGGAGTTGTTGTTTTTCAACAGCTGGAGGCTCTGCTTTGGAAACAGTGGTGTACCGGACGTTCTTATTGGGGGAGGGGGGCTGTGTAAGGGTATGTGTATATGTAGTGTTTTTAACTTTTTATTTTATTTTGTGTTAGTGTAGTGTAGTGTTTTTAGGGTACAGTCACATGGGCGGGGGATTACAGCGAGTTTCCCAGCGCAAAATTTGCTGCATCTCAAGATGCGAGAAACCCACTATAAAAGCCTCGCCCATGTGAATGTACCCTGTACATTCACAGGGGGGGGGGGGGGGGGTGCATCAGCTGTTGCAAAACCACAACTCCCAGCATGCATGGTCTGTTAGTGCATGCTGGGAGTCATAGTTTTGCAACAGCTGGAGGCACACAGGTTAGGGAACACTGAGTTAGAAACAGACAATGTTTCCCAACCAGTGTGTCTCCAGTTGTTGCAAAACTACAACTCCCAGCATGCCCAGACAGCTGAAGGGCATGCTGGGAGTTGTAGTTCGGCAACATCTGAAGGGCCAGATGTTGCTGAACTAAAACTCCCAGCATGCCTGGACAGTCAGTGCATACTGGGAGTTGTAGTTTTGCAACAGCTGGAAGAGCACAGATTGGAGACCATTATACAATGGTCTCCAAACTGGGGCCCTCCAGATGTTGCAAAACTACAACTCCCAGCATGCATGGTCTTTTAGTGCATGCTGGGAGTTATAGTTTTGCAACAGCTGGAGGCACACAGGTTAGGAAACACTGAGTTAGAAACAATGTTTCCCAACCAGTGTGTCTCCAGCTGTTGAAAAACTACAACTCCCAGCATGCCCAGACAGCTGAAGGGCATGCTGGGAGTTGTAGTTCGGCAACATCTGAAGGGCCAGATGTTGCTGAACTAAAACTCCCAGCATGCCTGGAGAGTCAGTGCATGCTGGGAGTTGTAGTTTTGCAACAGCTGGAAGAGCACAGATTGGAGACCATTATACAATGGTCTCCAAACTGAGGCCCTCCAGATGTTGCAAAACTACAACTCCCAGCATGCCCAGACAGCCAAAGGCTGTCTAGGCATGCTGGGAGTTGTAGTTTTCAGACTCCTAGAAGCAGCAGTGAAGATCTTCACTGCTGCCTCTGAGGACCACATACTTACCCGTCGCTGCTCGTCCACGTGGCCGGTCCCGCGCTGCTCCTCGGTCCGCCGCTGGATCAGGTAAGTCCGCCGGTCCCCTCCTGTTTCCCCCCGTGTGCCGCAGGTCCCCGCGAGCCCCTGCAGCCTTCGTCCCCCGTTCTGCCCGACTTCCAGGGGCGGGCAGTGCGGGGGATCTGAACTTTCACCCCAGATCACTGTGATTGGTCCACAGGGACCAATCACAGTGATCGCTGACCAGGACCATCAATTGATGGTCCTGGGGGTGAAGCAGAAGTTGTCCCCTGCTGGAAACAGCGGGACTTCTGCCAGTTAACCCGTGCGATGCTGCGCATCGCCGGGTTAACTGCATGTCATTTATAAACGCCGGGATGCGCGAACGCACTGCACAACCCGGCGTTTATATATGACATTCTGCGGGAAGGGGTTAAACATGCATGGGATAAGCATAAGGCTATCCTTCATATAAGATAGGGCCAGGGACTATTGATAGGATTCAGATTATTGGGCAGACTAGATGGGCCAAAAGGTTCTTATCTGCTGACACATTCTATGCTTCTATCTATCTATCTATCTATCTATCTATCTCATATCTATCTATCTATCTATCTATCTATCTTCTATCTATCTATCTATCTATCTATCTATCTATCTGTCTATCTATCACATATCTATCTATCTATCTATCTATCTATCATCTATCTCTGTTTGTCTGTCTGTCAATCTATCTATCTATCTATCTCATATCTATCTAATATCTAACTATTATCTACACGGGGAGAGATGGGGACCCATTCTGGAGATTGGGGGGGGGGGGGTCTCTATGCTCAAACCCTTCGCAATCAGAAACTTATCCTCTGTCCTGGGGATAGGGAATAAGATTTAAAATGATTTCCTTCTCCCCTTGAAAATTTTCCTATGGTCAGTATTATTGTTTGGGTTGTATAACATTAGTGATATTTGTATGCAAATGAGGCAGTATTATAGTCATTATATTCTTGTACATATGGGGCAGTATTAGAGTTTGCACAGTTCTATTTGCACTACCACCACTCCTAGTGCATTTCTTAGCAATTCTGAGGAAAGGATAAATCATCTTTCAGGGTAATAATATCAAATGTATCCTCTATTATGAGACATGAGTGACATTTAGAATTAAAAGGAGAAAGGGCATCATCATTTATCTTAAGTCTATTTACTAAAATATTTATGTTATTTGCAATAATGATATGAATGGGCCGGAGCCTGAAAAATAGGGACAGTTGTCTGCTTGGTAGTTTTTTTTACATGGATGTAAATACATTTACTGGGTCTCCATGAGGAACACCATGTTAAAAATTTTTTACGCATCTCAGAATTACAAAACATCCACATAAGAAACTTGTAGATAGCATGATTAAGTGTGTCAACGCAGGGTCCTGCCATTTATCATGACTCAAGTATGAGAGTGTTTATATAAGGCTTTGGTAAGAGCATTCTATGTATACAATCTGCACATACCTTTCATTCCTATGTACAGTCATTCTATAAAAAAAACAGATAAAAATCAAACAAACTTGCATTTCTGTAAATGTTACAGTATCTTGTGTTGTCAACCCATAGGGTATTAACACAGTTGCCAGAGAAATGTTTATATAGATTTGTCCTCAATCTTTCAGTTGACCAAATGCTCTACATGACCCTATACACGACAGTGTCATTTATTTTGTAGGATAATTTAATCCTACTGCTTACATCTAAGAGCAAAATATCCAGTGTAATGGATAGATTACACCAATCCCCAGCATTACCGATCAATTCAGGGACATGCAAAAAAAGGAGCTCATTACATGAATCAAAAGAGGGCTTCACCTGGTGTGATCTGTGCCGCAGACTTAGTGATGCTCAAGGTTGTAAATCAGCAACGGAAGTGGATCCAAAAAGAGCATGTAGCTGTGGAAGGCCCTCAGTGGCAGGCCTGCAGGTTAACAGGAGAGGAGCGGAGGCTCAGCAATGGCCTCAGGCCCAGTCTTCTTAAAGAGTAGCTCCCACCATCTTTGTTTTTTTTTTCTGTCCCTACCTATTGGTCATCTCTGTCTTTAAAAATGTTTTTCCTACCTTCTAAAGTCTTTTTGACGCTGCCGACTTCCGCAGCAGGCGGGACGTCACTGAAGCCTGCTGGGCGCCGGCTTCCGCCCTTACCTCATCTATGCAGCGCTTCCATCGGGAATGCGTATAGATGTGCAGCCTATAGCACGGCAGGCTTTTCCAGGGTCTCCTCCACCCTGTTACTCACTGTCTCACTGTCTCCTCCTCACTGTTACTTAACAGACTGTACATGTCGGGTGTACATGCCCCGGCGTTCACAGCGCTCGCTCCCACCTGTCTGACAGAATTCAAACTGATGCCCGGCCAGGATCCATCCGAATTCATCGGTGACATCAGCCGCTCTGAAGCCTGCCACTAGGAGGGAGACCTAGTGGCCGGCTTTTCAAGGGCAAAAGTAAGCTATTTAGACACAAAGAAAAATTTAAAAGGTTATTTTGAATATGTTGTACTACAATAGTAGTACAACATAAAAAAATAAAGATGATGAGTTAACAGAGTCACTTCAACATTTTACTGGCAATCATGGTAACTAATGTAGATAAGAATAATGGCATAAAGAATATTTCCCAGAAGGGAGACACAATACTGTACTTGAATGACTACAACAAGCTTTCAACAATTACTGCTTCCAGTGCTGCTGCCCTTTTAACTCACCTGTCAGTCAGGCGAGTGCTCACTAACCCATGGTCTCTCCATTAGTCGGTCAGTGCTCTATAACCCACAATCTCTTAGTTAGACCTATTCACTTTAACTTACAGTCTCTTGGTTAGGCCATTAATATGAATAGGAAGGTTCTGCTTCCATGCCCCCTCTTTTTTTACATAAACTGACTTACTTAAAAGGCTTCCATGTTTCCCCTCTGTCTCATGTAGACTGCTTCCATGTCCCCCACTCTGTCTGATGTAGATTGCTTCCATGCCCCACACTCTGTCTCATATAGTCTGCTTCATAGTCCTCCACCCAGTCCCATGTAGACTTCTTCCATGTTCTCCACTCTATCTCATATAGGCTGCTTCGATGTCCTTCACTCTCTATCATGTAGACTTTTTCCATATCCCTCACTCTGTCTCACGTAGACTGCTTCCATGTCCCCCCACGCTGTCTTATATAGACTGCTTCCAAGTCACCCACGCTTTCTTATGTAGACTGCTTCCATGTCCTCCACGCTGTCTTATGTAGACTGCTTCCATGTCCCCCATGCTGTCTTATGTAGACTGCTTCCATGTCCCCCATGCTGTCTTATGTAGACTGCTTCCATGTCCACCATGCTGTCTTATGTAGACTGCTTCCTTGTTCCCTACACTGTCTTAAGTAGATTGCTTCCACGTCCCCCACTGTGTCTCACGTAGACTGCTTTTATGTCCCCCACACTGTCTCATGTAGACTGCTTCCATGCCCCACACTGTCTTATGTAGACTGCTTCCATGCCCCCCATGCTGTCTTATGTAGACTGCTTCCATGTCCCCCACACTGTCTTATGTAGACTGCTTCCATACCCCCCATGCTGTCTTATGTAGACTGCTTCCATGTCCCCCACACTGTCTTATGTAGACTGCTTATAAGTCCCTTACTCTGTCTCATGAAGACTGCTTGCATGTCCCCCAGTCTCATGTAGACTGCTTAAATGTCCACTGTCTTATGTAGACTGCTTCCATGCCCACCATGCTGTCTTATGTAGACTGCTTCCATGTCCCCCACACTGTCTTATGTAGACTGCTTCCATGCCCCCCATGGTGTCTTATGTAGACTGCTTCCATGTCCCCCACACTGTCTTATGTAGACTGCTTATAAGTCCCTTACTCTGTCTCATGAAGACTGCTTGCATGTCCCCCAGTCTCATGTAGACTGCTTAAATGTCCACTGTCTCCTGTAGACTGCTTGCATGTCCCCCTGTCTCAAATAGAGTGACCCCCCCATCCCCACTGTGTCACATACATTGCTTTTCTATCCCCACTATCTCTGACATAGCCTTCCCCCTTCCTTTCTTACCTTTCATTAATAACCTTCCTTTGTATTATTTTTTGGTTGCTTTTCCCTAACAGTCTGGTCTGGTCACATAGCCATGACATCATCAGAGGCCATTAGCGTGCAGCAGATCATCTAGTGGCTGACTACAGCAAGTGCTCAGGAAGAGAACCAGTGCACCTAAGATAGGAATTAATCGTCGGCAAGTCACCAAGTCGTCTTATTTCTTCTCTATTGGATAAACATACTCACATATATGGACAGTACATGTCAGGGAGGGACACAATGGGGGGGGGGGGGGGGGGTACAAGAAGGCGACAGCAGCCATTGTTTTGCACTTGCCTTCTTGTACCCTCCCATTTTGTCCCTCCCCGACATGTACTTTACATATATGTGAGTATGTTTATCCAATAAAGAAGAAATAAGAAGACTTGGTGAGTTGCCGATAATTAATTCTTATCTTCTTGCAACATTTCTTCGGTCTAGAGTTCTATCAGAGCACCACCTACCTTCATACCCAGTGCTTCCAGCCTTCCTCGAAATACCGCTGTCATAGAACAGAAGATAGCAGTGCCAACCATCTTTACTTTTTTAGAGATAACTGTAGGCCAGACAAACATATGAGGAAGAGAGTTGTAAAAATGTATGGCCACCTTTAGAAATAGTGTAATTGCCTGACCAACCAATCTGCCACTTACTGAGTGCGGCACCTTTAGATTTTTTTTCTGCCTGAGATACAATCAGTAAAGTGTTTTTTCTGTCTCTCCATGGGGAAGTGCAGGGATGTACAGTATAACACCCAAACCTCTGCCCCCCTACAGTGAGGAGAATGTAGCATCTAAAGCAAAGCTCTCTCCTCAAGGATGGGGCAACCCTGGCCCTCATACTCTGTTTATCACAGCAAGTGCAGATACATACTAACTTATGTCTCTTGTTCCTATAATAGTTCTGCATCTAGACACCTTAATTAAAACAACTTATTTATGGAATTAATATGTACGCTGCTGCAGTGTTTGGGCGAGAATGTGCAGTAAGAATGTTGGCGAGTGAGGTGACATCTGCTGCAGAAATAACACTGTGAACTTTTCCCTACTCTACTTTAAAGCGATGGTCCCGGCAATATGTCAGAATGATCTGCTCGGTCAACGTGGAAGGATGTATCATCGTCAAACACTTTATATTTCATGCAGTCGGCTGTTCTGTTAAAATCACATATAAAACGGAGGAGGGACTAAAGGCCATTAAAAGCTTTTATGAAATTTGCCATTTTATTTGACATTAAAAATGCATTACCTATTAGCCTAAATAAAAAAAAAGTTAGATTAGGAATCAAATGAGACAATTGCACATAGCAGACAGTTTGAGAAGCCTCATTTCAAGCAGAATAATTAACCCCTTTTGCAGAAATCCCTACAACGGAGTTAACCCCTTCGGCATTGCCACCCAGTTTCAAGACTCTGCCATAAAAGTGTTTTAGATCTCATTAAATTCGCGGTTAAACGTGTTACTTTTTATATCCCCCCGTATTTATTGCGTACAGGCACAACATGGGGTTAGTAATTACAGAGGAAATATACTTACAGAAACGATAGGTTTAATTATTTTTTTAAAACTTAATGTTTCCTGTCTATATTTTTCATATGCAGATTTGCAATTTAGTGGTGTTTATCACCAAAATCACAGAATTAAGGGGCTGCTATATTTTATGACTGCAGCACATTAAAGGCACGAAAAGAGTTATATGTTTCATATAACTGTACATATCGGGCCTCATTTATAAAGGGCAAATGTTCAAATTCAGGGGGAAAGTTTTATTCCTCTCTACAGTTTTGTTTGTGAGAATTAAACTAAATGTGTCCACAAACTCTTGACTTTGCCATAGATGGTGCAGAGGCGAGCTTTCGATCTAACTTTGGTCTAACTACTATAGCTAATGGCCCCATGTACTGTTTTACCCCCCTTTTTAACTTTCATAGTACATTTTTATTCATTTTTATCTTTTATGCATAAATGGAGTTTCCACATGTCTGGAAATGTTGGTACATCGGCAATGTGCCAAAGTGTGCCAAATTTTTTCATACAATTAAATTGAATAATCAGTGTAAAATAAATATGTAAAGAACCGGGTGAACAATTTAATAAATCACAGGGATTGTGAAAAAAAATGTAAAACCACGTTCACTTTTTGGAAAATAGTTGGTTCATGTTTGGCACATGACATTAATAAATAAAATGAAACGCATTTTCCTACACTTTTTTCACCTTAATTTACTCATATGGCCTAGTATTTTTATATATATATATATTTTTTTATGGGGTTGGGAGGGAGTAAATAATAGATAAACCATAATGACTTCTAAAGGAGTACTCTGGCGCAGGAACACTGTCTGATCTACTGCATGGTCCCACGGCTCTCCCCAGGGACTGAGCGCATCGACCCCCGCACCAAGCGGCGGCCAACACACTCCCTCTATGTATCTCTATGGGAGAGCCTGGAATATCCGAATGCTTTATCTTAGGCTCTCCAATAGAGATTTGGAAAGTTTTGTAAGATATGGCGGCATCTGGCCTATGCTGGTCATCAAAACTCCATCCTTCATTTCAGCAGGGCCCACTGTCATTGTTTTTTTCTTCACTTGTACTTTCACTTTTACTTATATCTCTCCTCTGCTGACCAAGGCGGAGCACACTGTGTCTTCTCCTACTGTCCATAGATTCTCAACAATTGAATATGAGTTGAATTGAACACAAATCTATAAAAGCTGGAAGAAACAAAGGGTCCATCCATAAGTTATTTGAAAAAGTATGTGAAATGTCATTGTGTGCACTGAAGGAAATTAAATCTTTAGTTACATCATGTCTTTTTTTTAGTCCCATCCAAAAGTGCATTTAGAGTTCTAGCTTCAGCTTCTTGAAATCCATCCGCACTATGCAGGCAGACCTTCCTGTATAAGAATACTAAAGCTCAGATAATGTACTGCACTCTGCATATAAACAATGTAAGGCTGGGTTCCCATATATCAGGAGTCCAGCATAGTTTTCCTCTGGGGTGCACCGGAGGGAAACTGATACTAGAACTGATCTCATTCATTTGCATGGGACAGTTCACAGTCATCCAGCGCCTCAATTTTTACACCAGATGTTGGACATGCCGGAGGCCACCGGACAGGGGGATGCAGCTTGCTGCTTTCCCCTGTCAGCCATCCAGAAGTAATGGATGCTGGATGCCATGTAACTGATGACAACTTGTGGCATCAGTTGCATCGAGATCTAGGCTGCCGGATGCCGGACATATGTGAACCCAGCCTTAGACTACCATACAGCGCCTTGTGTTCACATTTCACAACCACAATCAAGCATATTCCTTTTACACTCTGAGACAGTAGGGAGACTGTGGTCCAACAGCATGGGCACTTACAGAAACCATTAGAATTTCAAATCATTGGATGAAAAAATAAAATAAAAAGGAAGGCCATCCCTTCCCCTTACCATACACTATGGGCTGTGTATGGGATTGTAGCTCATACACATGTCCACATTTACATAAGAAGAAGCTGAAACATGCAGATATTAATTTAGATTTATCTAAAAGATTTGACTATGTACAAATATTGATTTCTTTTCAAAGGAAACATTTTGTCTGTGCTTCATCCCTCGGATTTTTCATAAATCATTTTCCCTCTGTTGCTGAAAGCAACAAGCAGGACAAATCACAATTACTGAAGCCTCAGTGATGAATAGGTTAAACCATCTTATCATCTTCACCCTACTAAAAGACAATGTACATGGAAGTAAATAATGAAACAAAGTAGATCCTGCCGTATTCCTGGATAATAGTAGCCTTCACCCATTTGTTTTGGTTTATGTGACGGTGGTGAAATGAATGGATTAGATTGGAGCATTGGCATGCCTCATTGCGGCCGTTTGTGAACATCTGTCATCTTCTCAGCCATTCATTCCAGATGATGCCACAGGAAGGAAAAAAAATTGACACCTTTCAATTTAGGGAATATCTTGCCGGGTAAAGATAGAAATAGTGAGAGGCAAGGAGAGAATGGAAGAATGTTCTTTTATGACTTAATATAAAATATGTCCAGTGTAACATCATAAACTGCAAGTGCCACACAGGAGTACAGCAGTCTGCCTCCCAGTGACTAGAAACCAGTCACGGCTGGCAGTGAATAAGTTACTTTTTAGCTCTCTGTGGCATCTGAGAAAAGTGTTGGGGCAGTGTTCTCCTGACTTGTCAGGTCCAGGGGCCAGAATGTGAGTCCATAGAAACTGAAAGGTTGGCTTTAAAGTAAGTAGGATTTTATTCACATTATCACACACATACTGTGAACAGGTTTGGTGATGTTTGCCATGTTTTTCTGATCTTGAACAAGTCTTTTCCAAGACTCCAAATGGACCACCCCTTCTCAGAATGAAGCTTCCCAGCAATCAGCTATTTTATACATGGGAATGTTCCAAGCAGAAGCTGTAGGACAAATGAGGTTTTACATTGTGGCAATTCAAATGAATATATGACTTTCTCATGGTCATGTTAAATCTACCATAGCAAGCTTTAAAGAGGGGAAATTATGAGCAGATGATCCTACCTCTTAAATGGATTGTCTAGCAAAAAGTTTTTTTTTTCTAAAAACATGGCCAGACTGTATGCTTTAACAAAGAAAAAAAAAACTATACTTACCTATCTGCTCCCAATCATGATTCTGTTGGTGGGGCCCAATACATTAGAGTGCCACTCAGTGTAAATCAGTGGCTAAGTGACACCTTTTCTTTTTTTTTTTTAAAGAGCCGAGGCGCGTGCTCTCTATCATCCAAAGTGCAAGAAAAAGTGCGAATGTATCACACTAAAAAGACGTGCACAAAGGATTCGGTCTATCGCTAAGCCCTTCTCCAACAGGAGGGAGGACCCCCACAACAAACCTACCCTTCACCCCCGGGCCAAACGGCACCTGCAAGGATACATGTTCGATGCCCTTTTTCGCCGGAGCTACTAAGATGCACCTAGCTTCAACCTAGGTGTTAACCTAGGTATCAGCGGGGGAGCAGTATTATGATGGCATCTTGACCGATGCCCAGGGGTTGCAGGGAGGTGAGGAACTGAATGGCCACACACACCTCCCCTAGACCTCCATGAGGGACACCCAGAAGGGCTACCGCATCCTGACAAGTCCTGTGTTCAAAAAAACCACGCAAAGTGGCACAGTGACATACAAAAATAATAAATAAGTGGATGAGTGCAGATATACTGCCCGGTCATCTGGATGGAAAGTGACACTTTGACATATTGGGCCCCAGCATTAGAAAATGAGACACGGTCAAGAACAAAAACAGCAACAACAGAGCCTATAGGTAGACCAAGGGCATGTAGTACAGTTTTATGTTTAAGCAGGCAGCAAAAAAAAGGACCGGACAACCCCTTTAAGGTGGCCATGCACTTTAGTCTTACATTGGCCAAATTCACGGCTGCTGGTGGGTTTGGCTGACTATTTAAGGTGTATGTTGGCCTCCTCACTCTCCACTGACAAATTATGCCAGTGGGGAAAAGGTTGGGGTTGTTGGACGTTTACGAACTGTTGGCAAAGCTGTTTGGTTCCAGCTTACCTTTCCCTATGGACAAAGTTCATGTGTAAGGTTGGAGGTTGGGAGAGATAACCTTTTGACAGCCATATGCCCTAATACAACATTTTGAAAAAAAGACTGGCTAATCCTATAGCTTCCATTGGCAGCAACGGAGAAAGCCTTGCATTGGTTTGACCTGCTATTTCTCATTCTTGGTCACTAGTTGCAATTTGGAAGGACATGATGGTGCTCAAGTGTCTTGAACTCTCTAAAAATATGGCACAACTGTCTATGGCTACAGTGCTCCTTCAAAGCAAGTTGTCCTTCAATAGTTTTTGAGATGATTTTCATCAAATACAGTTGTTGATGATCTAACATCATTGTCATTTGTCTTGGACGGACACAACCAGTCATTTACAGACAACTGCACTGTGGAGTTCACCAAGAACAGGTTCAGATTCATGTCTTAAGGTTTTACATTAGAATGTATTACACTTGACATTATCTGATGCCTGACTAATAGGATTATATAGAAAATCCTGACATTATCTCTTCCAGTGATCCCAGACATAAAGGAGCTTGAAATGTTAACCTTTCAAAAAGATATTTTCTTTTACTTCTCCCAGATTCCCTTCTTGGGGGTTGTCTTATTTACATTGTTTAATCATTAATATACGTAATTATTTCCAGCCACAGGCCTGCCCTGTGTGCTCCAGTCTGTAATCTCTCTTTAATAGGTACAGAGGAATAGTTATTATGATCCGTACTGACTCCATCTACTGTCAGTCCCAAATTTCATATACGTTACATCATTAAAGACGTGGAGTAATCAGGAATAATTTGGCAATAAAACAAATGGACCGTGCTTGAATTACTCAGAGATTCTCTATATTTGGAGGTGGCTGAGAGCCCTGAGGTTAAGTTGCAATGATCATTGGGAGGAGGGGCAGTAGCACAAAAATAGACCTTTTATGAGAATTCTTGGCATGAAGTGTAAATCTTTAGGGCTTCAAATTAATTTATGATGGGTCCAAAATAATAGTCTCTTGATTTAAAAAAAATAAAATAAATAGTAATAAAAAAAAATAGTAATAATATTTTTGCAACAGTCTTTTTACTAAAAGACAAATCAAGCAAAATGCTAGATCTTAGTGAAATGAAAACTGAAACAGTATGTTATGACAAGGACAGGACATAAAGGGACGTGGCATGACTGAACAGTATATGAATGAACCACAAAATGATGATCCCTATAGCATGCTCTTACACAACACAATGGGCCAGATTCACCATTAAAACTGTACCAGAATTCTAGTGTAAATTTTTCCAAGAAATTGCCCCACATTTACATGTGCCTTCTAGACCAATTAGTATACTTTTCACTTAATATGAACAAGGCAAGGCTTGACAAAATGAATAATGGTCATAAATGTGAAGCTATGCAACAAAAGTATGGAGTAAATAACTTGTATAAAATAAGTCAATAGCTGGTTTGAAGTGTCTAAAGAAGTGCCAAATATATACTAAACACCATGAGCCACTGTGATAGATTTGGCTCATTCTTGGCCTGCCTAGTGTAAATTTAGACAGTTTTACTAAATCAGTCCAGCCCAATAATATCAGTGTTTCTTTAAAGGGGTACTTCAGTGGAAAACTTCTTTTTTTAAATGAACTGGTGCCGGAAAGTTAAACAGATTTGTAAATTACTTCTATTAAAAAATCTTAATCCTTTCAGTAGTTTTTAGCAGCTATTTGCTACTATCTCTATTTTTTGAATTTCTTTTTTGTGTTGTCCACAGTGCTCTCTGCTGACACCTGATGCCTGTATCAGGAACTGTCCAGAGCAGGAGAAAATCCCCATAGCAAGCTTATGCTTCTCTGGACAGTTCCTGACATGGACAGGTGTGTCTGCAGAGAGCACTGTGGACAACACAAAAAATAAATTCAAAAAGTAAAGAATTTCTTCTGTAGCATGCAGCTGCTAAAAAGTACTAAAAGGATTAAGATTTTTTTAATAGAAGTAATTTACAAATCTGTTTAACTTTCTGGCACCAGTTCATAAAAAAAAAAAAAAAAAGTTTTCCACCGGAGCACCCCTTAATTGCTTACAAGGACATTATGGCAAAAATTACCAACAATGAGTATTCCTGCCAGATGACACAGTATTGTTGGTGCCAGTGTGCATTTCCACTAAGATTCCCAAAAAGAAATGTGGTGTCCCAGTACCGGATTGCATCCGTTACCTTGTGGTTAGGTCCCCAAAGTCAGAGTCTCTAGGTACTGGTGGGGTCCTCATCAATAGTTAGCCCCTTGTCACCCCTTTAATAGTTAAAGTTATTCAAATTCAATGTGTAAATATGTAGATAAAGTGTACTTACCTTGCGGGTCATGTGATGCGTTCCAAAACTCTATGGTTTTCTGATTCAAGGACCTTTGGAGGAAGTCAGGTGATCGTCCACCATGCATTGTAACGGTGAGTGACAGCTGACATGGACCAATCCAAAACGACCCTGCCCCTGCCCATATAAGGGAGCGGTGGCCATTATTCTCTCTCTTTCCTCGTGGGCTGCTGATGAGGACGGATTTGCGCAGCTGTCGTCAGCAGTGACTAAGCCCAAGCCTTGCGGCAATGGCCATCTTACAAAACTGTGAGTTACCTCAATCCCTGTTACGTCTGCAAGATCACCGGACCTTAACAAACCCCTAAATCCGGACCGATCTCTGCATCAATCCTAATTCTACTAGTCCTTTGGATAAGTCAGTGGTCCGCAGCCTCTGTCAATCACTGCCGTGATGTATAGAGACTGTATTGCTAAGACTGTTGCTGTTAATTGGATGTACCGCAAGTACCCCACTAAAGTTTATGCAAGTTCAAGTTCATCCCTATTGTGGACCTTCATTCATTTAATCACGCACCTATCGTTCCTGGGAAGGGTGGTGATAGGCTGAAGATTTACCTCAGCGTATTAACCCCCACCCTGGCGTCACGAGTGACAGGGGTTAGATTAACCCCTCATATACCTATGCAACACCCCAGCTACACTACACCCCAAGGTAGTTACCACAGAAATATTAGTCAATGTGATAAAATTTTAGTATCAATGCAAGGAGCACATATTAAACTGAAAGAACCCTAGTAACTCGGTTTGACCACAAGCACTTATGTGGGTCGGCACTGGTTATGCTAATTTGCATAGTTAATTATATATGCAAAACATCACAGGTTACACATATGCATGGAAAATTTTGTCCTATTCTGACCCCTTTAACTTTTTTATTTCTCCTTATATGGGCCTGTATTCTGGCTAATTTTTGCTCCCCGATCTGTTGTTTTTAACAGTATCATTTTTGTTTGGATGTGACTTTTTTTAAATAAAATTTGGGAGTTGCAGTTAGTTACTAACTACAACTCCCAGCATGCCCTAATACAGCCTGTGGCTCAGCAGCTTCCCCAAACAAAAACTACAAAGCTACAACTCCTGGCATGTTGCACTGTATAGTAGTATATAGTATAGGTCAGTGTTTTCCAGCCAGGGGTAAAATACTGGCCAGGTGGCAACCCTAATCGGGAGATTTATCAAAACCTGAATGGTTGTGCAGATGAAAAGTTGACCAGTTGCCCATAGCAACCAATCGGATTGCTTCTTTCATTTTTTAAATCGCCTCTGAAAAATTAAAAAAGTGATCTGATTGGTTGCTGTGGGTAACTGGTCAACTTTTTCTCTGCACAGATTTTGATGTAGTCATCTTTTTATACAGATACAGTAATATACTTAATAAATCAGGGCCTATTAATTCTGGTTCTCATTTCAACAAAGACGGGTCCTTGTGTAGACAATCTTCCCACATGTTTATAACATGCTGACTTCATCATGAATGCTTGCATAAATCATATTATTTAAGCCAATACAAACCTAATTAGCACAGTGTAAATGGTTGTCACCATAAGTGTGTTTTCAAAACACAGTGCTAGGGAACGGTATTGGCACTACACATGGTGTCATATCTAGGCTACAATGTGTCTGATACATCTTGACACGATGCCTGACAGATCAACATTTCAGAAGGTAATTAACTTTAAAAACTTTCAATTAACAAGACAGCTGTTGGGAAAACTCAGCATCAGAATATCTAAAAAAATGTACAGGCAATCTCTTGCTTGCTGGCCTGTGCAGGCTGTTTGCAAAGCTGTATTTTAGAAAAAACTAAATGATCTGACTATGAAAATGTTTGGACAAGTTTAGTTATTTTCTCCACTTGTAGAAAACAATAATAATTTGAAGTGTTAATGTTAATTATTCATATGTACACTAAGGTCATACACCTAGAGGCAATGTGATACGTAGATCAATGCAGGGGCAGATCCAGAGTGTAGTCTCGGGAGGGGCACTATCAGAGTATCCTGTGTTGGTCGACACGCCCCCTCCCATTGACTTGCATTGAGGGTGTATGGCATAGCGTCACAATGGGCGTGGCTGTGACTTCCCAACCCCCGCAGCCCCCACCCAGAGTTCGGAAAAAAAATGTTCCGAACACTGGGGCAGTGGAGAACCCCTTTAAGTATGCAGCATAGTTCCCCTACACTAGGTAGGCAGCATAGTTCCCCCACACTAGGTAGGCAGAATAGTTCCCCCATACTAGGTTGTCAGCATATTTCCCCCCCACATTAGGTTGTCAGCATAGTTCCCCCCACATTAGGTTGTAAGCATAGTTCCCCCCACATTAGGTTTTCAGCATTGTTCCCCCACATTAGGTTTTCAGCATAGTTCCCCCACATTAGGTTCTCAGCATAATTCCTCCACATTAGGTTTGCAGTATAGTTCTCCCACAGTAGGTTGGCAGTATAGTCCCCCCACAGTAGGTTGGCAGTATAGTTCCCCCACATTAGGTTGGCACTATAGTTCCCCCCCACATTAGGTTGACAGTATAGTTCACTCCACATTAGGTTGGCAGTATAGTTCCCCACATTAGGTTGGCAGTATCATTCCCCCCACATTAGGTTAACAGTATAGTTCCCCCACATTAGATTGGCAGTATAGCTGTGATTGGCCAGATGGTTCCAGCCAATCACAACTCTCTGTGGGAAATATAAATAGGTGTATATAAATGTCAGTGCAGGGGACCCTAGAAGAGCAGCTGCCCGCATCTATACATTATACAGGAGGATCACAACGGGTGTCAGAAGTGAGACCCAGGCGATCTTTCCTTAAAGCGCAACTGTCACAGATTTTAACCCCCATAAACTAGGGACCACTGTGGGATTGACACACAGGTCCCAGCATATAGGCCCCTTATTCTTCTTATATGCGGGTGGCGCATAAACAGTGCCAGTTCTCATGTGCCCAGCAGTGATGCGATGCGAGCGGCCACAGCAAGCGCTCGGTTCCTAAGGCCCTATCCGCGGCGTAATACAGTAGAGGAATGAGTCGGCTGCCCATTCTCCTGTCTTCCTAGAGTGCACAGTGGTAATGCTCGCATCGCATCACTGCTGTGCACAGGAGAACAGACACTGTTTATTCTTTTACAGTAGAAAACTCGTCACCCACATATAAGAATAAGGGGCCTATGCGCTGGGACCAGTGTGTCAAACACACAGCGGTCCCAGCACTGACCTACAGGGGTTATCCAACTGTTGCTGACTTTAATAAAAAAGCATGTTTTAGCCCGAATAAAGCAGCTAGAAAGCAGCGAAAGGTATGCTTGAACAGTAATGTCTAACAACTGGGGCTAGTTTATGGGGGCTAAAATCCGTGACAGTTGCGCTTTAACTGCAGGTACTACTGCTCCCAACATGGAGCACACTCAGCTCCATGCTGGGAGCTGTAGTACCTGCATTAATAGACAGATCGCAACAGGTATCAGAATTGACACTCACTGCAATCTGTCTATTAATGCAGGTACTACAGCTCCCAGCATGGACCTGAGTGTGCTCCATGTGGGGAGCAGTAGTACCTGCAGTGAAGGAAAGATCACAGCGGGTGTCACTCCAGACACCCACTGCGATCGTCCTGTATAATGTATAGATTCGGGGCTCGGCCACTCTTCTCTGGTCCCCTGCACTTCCATATATATATATGTATACCTATGTATATAGGGGATAAGATGTTTCACCGTGGGGGTCCCGCCACTGGGTCACGCCCCCTCCCATAGACTTGCATAGCGGGGGAGGGGCGTGATGTTACACACGAGCGAAGTCGTGACATCATGATACTCGGCAGTTTGTGAGCTGGCAGCGTGACGTGCAGCTCAAAGAAGTGGGTGCCGAATGCAAGATTGCTGGGGCGTGACCCCTGCAGTCAGACATCTTATTCCCTATCCTTTGGATAGGGGATAAGATTTGTTAGGGCTGGAGTACGCCTTTAAAAAAAAAAAAAGTGAAAAAAGTTTAAATACACACTTTACTAAACACATTAAGAAAATACATTACTAATAAAAACTTTCACAAAATGAATTCTAAAAGATATATTATTTTTACATTCAACCCGATAACGACTATGGATGTCTATGCTCGTCCAATGGCCGTTAACGGGGTATGACGCAGGCTCCCGACCCGAGCCCGCGTCATACCGGCCCACCCCCAGATTATTCCTGTAGCTGGGGGCCGGCGTTAATAGCCGACATGCGGCGATCGCCACAGCTGGCTATTAACCCTTTAGATCGCCGCTGTCAAAGTTGACAGCGGCATCTTAAGATGCCTGTATCCCATCCCTGGTGGTCCAGTGGGGTGGATCGCCCCCCCGCAGCGCGATCGCAGTGGGTGATCCACTGCTGAGGTAGCCTGAGGGCTTACCTTTCCTTTCATGCCGACTCCGGTGCTCAGAATAATAAAGCCTGGCAGGACCAGGCTTTATCAATCGAGTGAAGAGCACACAGATCAATGGGATTATGTGTAACCACATTGATCTGTATGAGGAATCAAATAATTCCTCCTAAAAGTCCACTAAGGGGACTAAAAGAGTAAAAAAAAAAGTTTCAAAAAAGTTTAAAAACACGCACATTAATCCCTTCCTTATTAAAAGTTTAAATCATCTTCCTTTTCCAAAATATATAAACATAATAAAATAAACATATATGGTATCGACACATGCGTAAATGTCTGAACTATAAAAATATATTGTAAATTAAGCCGCACAGACAATGGCGTACACGCAATAACATTTCAAAGTCCAAAATAGCGTATTTTTGGTCACTTTTCATACCATAAAAAAAGGGAATAAAAAGCGATCAAAAGAACGGATCAAAACAAAAATGGTACCGATTAAAACTTCAGATCACGGCGCACGACTCATACCACACTCTACGCAGAAAAGTAAAAAAGTTATAGGGGTCAGAAAAGGACAATTTTAAATGTATTAATTATTATGCATGTAGTTATGATTTTTTCCAAAAGTACGGCAAAATCAAACCTATATAAGTAGGGTATCATTTTAATCAAATGGACCTACAGAATAAAGATAAAGTGTCATTTTTACCGAAAAATGTACAGCGTAGAAACAGAAGCCCCCAAAGTTTACAAAATGGTGTTTTTTCTTCAATTTTGTCGCAAAATGATTTTTTTTTTCTGTTTTGCCATAGATTTTGGGGTAAAATGACTGATGTCATTACTAAGTAGAATTGGTGGCACAAAAAATAAGCTCTCATATGAATTTTTAGGTGCAAAATTGAAAGGGTTGGGATTTTTAAAAGGTAAGGAGGAGAAAATTAAGTGAAAAAACAGAAATATGCTTGGTCCTTAAGGAGTTAAATGGCCCCTTTCAACATTTTTATTATTATCGGCTACAGTGTTAGGTCCCTGCCACCCACATAAATTGGTCCCTTCTAAAAAAATTATCAAAATTTTGTTATAGAATAAAAAAATTTGTTAAATACATTTCGTTACTGCATTGTCTGATTCGATTAGCTCATCTCTAGTTGGCAGTATAGTTCCCCCCACATTTTGTAGGCAGTGGCCCCCACAGACATACAGCCTTCAGCCATACACAATGTATGGCTTGAGGCTGTATGCCTGTGTACTGCCCCACTTCAGTGCTCCAACCACAGCTCCTCCGGTCAGGGGTCATGATCTATTGCTATGGTCTATAGGCCATAGCAGTAGGTCCCGGGACCGGAGGCACGGTAATCGGAGCACCAAAGGTGACGTGCCACTGGAAACTTACCATGCACGTGTCCTCTTCCTAGCCTCCTCCTGCTCCATTCTGCTCTGTTTCTATGGGCACATGCATGGGATGTCAGTGATGTCCCTGCGTGCGCCACCTACCGGCGGCCCCTATGTTTTTAATGTTAACACGGGGCCGCAGAACAGTAACCGGGACATCCTTGTGTCCCGAAAAAATCTTTTGGGACACAGGGATGTCCTGAATGTGACGAGGGGAATTAAATGAAAATTGCAGAGACAAAATACAGGAAGTGTGGGCTGACAAGCAGGGCCATGTGCAGTGAGGAAAAGCAGGGCTCTGTGCACTAATTACAAGCAGGGCTCTGTACACTGAGGACAAGCAGGGCTCTGTGCACTGAAGACAAGCAGGGCTCTGTGCACTGAGGACAAGCAGGGATCTGTACACTGAGGACAAGCAGGGTTCTGTGCAGTGAGGAAAAGCAGGGCTCTGTGCAGTGAGGAAAAGCAGGGCTCTGTGCACTGAGGACAAGCAGGGCTCTGCACACTGAGGACAAGCAGGGCTCTATGCAGTGAGGACAAGCAGGGCTCTGTGCAGTGAGGAAAAGCAGGGCTCTGTGCACTGAGGACAAGCAGGGCTCTGTACACTGAGGACAAGCAGGGCTCTATGCAGTGAGGACAATCAGGGCTCTCTGCACTGAGGACAAGCAGAGCTCTGTGCACTGAGGACAAGCAGGGCTATGTACACTGAGGACAAGCAGGGTTCTGTGCAGTGAGGACAAGCAGGGCTCTGTGCACTGAAGACAAGCAGGGCTCTGTGCAGTGAGGACAAGCAGAGATCTGTACACTGAGGACAAGCAGGGCTCTGTGCAGTGAGGACAAGCAAGGCTCTGTGCACTGAGGACAAGTAGGACTCTGTGCACTGAGGACAAGCAGGGCTCTGTACACTGAGGACAATCAGGGCTCTATGCAGTGAGGACAAGCAGGGCTCTGTGCACTGAAGACAAGCAGGGCTCTGTGCAGTGAGGACAAGCAGGGCTATGTGCAGTGAGGACAAGCAGGGCTCTGTACACTGAATACAAGCAGGGCTCTGTACACTGAGAACAAGCAGGGCTTTGTGCACTAAGGACAAGCAGGGCTCTGTGCAGTGAGGACATACAGGACTCTGTGCACTGAAGACAAGCAGGGTTCTGTGCAGTGAGGACAAGCGGGGCTCTTTACACTGAGGACAAGCATGGCTCTGTACACTGAGGACAAATAGGGCTATGTGCACTGAAGACCAGCAGGGCTCTGTGCAGTGAGGACAAGCAGGGCTCTGTACACTGAGGACAAGCAGAGCTTGGCACAGTGAGGACAAGCAGGGCTCTGTACATTAAGGACAAGCAGGGCCCTGTACACTGAGGACAAGCAGGGCTCTGCACACCCAGGACAAGCAGGGCTCTGTGCAGTGAGGACAAGCAGGGCTCTGCTCACACAACCGGATGATTGACATGACAGGAGCCTGCTCAGAACCCTTCTTGTCCTCAGTGCACAGAGCCCTGCTTGTCCTCAGTGTACAGGGCCCTGCTTGTCCTTATTGTACAGAGCTCTGCTTGTACTCAGTGTACAGAGCCCTGCTTGTCCTCACTGCACAGAACCCTGCTTGTCCTCAGTGCACAGAGCCCTGCTTGTCCTCAGTGCACAGAGCCCCGCTTGTCCTCAGTGTACAGAGCACTGCTTGTCCTCACTGCACAGAGCCCTGCTTGTCTTCAGTGCACGGAGCCCTGCTTGTCCTCAGTGCACAGAGCCCTGCTTGTCCTCACTCCACAGAACCCTGCTTGTCCTCAGAGCACAGAGCCCTGCTTGTCCTCACTGAACAGAGCCCTGATTGTCCACAGTGCACAGAGCCCTGCTTGTCCTCAATGTACAGAGCCCTGCTTGTCCTTATTCTACAGAACCCTGCTTGTCCTCAGTGTACAGAACCCTGCTTGTCCTCAGAGCACAGAGCCCTGCTTGTCCTCACTGCACAGAGCCCTGCTTGTCCACAGTGCACAGAGCCCTGCTTGTCCACAGTGCACAGAGCCCTGCTTCTGCCCTCACATCCTGTATTTTATCTCCACACACAGACACACAGGCAATAGCTGCAGGGACAAGTCAGGAGTTTTACACCTGAAAATATATGCATTATTTAACTATTGAATATTACAAATATACATATTATGATATTATCTGCGTTATAGAATAAGTTTTTGCAAACGACAGGTGCACTTTAAGAAGGGTTTCACAGTTTAAACAAACAAATAAAGCTTATTCACTGTATAAATTTATGCAAGTTTTGAAAATACTTTGTTAAGCTGATGCACCAGTTTTTTGGGCAAAGCAGACAAAAATGTGTCTGCTTTGCCCATAGCAACAATCACAGTTCAGGTTGAATTCAAGTGGAGCAATTTAAAAAATGAAGCTGAGCTGTGAATATTATGATGGGCAAAGCAGGCACATTTTTTGTCTCATGCAGATTGATAAATCTGGGCCTATGTCTCAAATTGTTGCACAAACCCTGTCCTCATCACATTTGGCAAAAATGTGGCGCTTAGAGAGAAAGGCGTGACCTTTAAAGCCCAGCAGATTAAACCTTTACATTAGAAATTGGCTTAAATGATGCCAGAAATCTACTCCCGCTTATAACTGCATAGATTACAAAGTGGCACATGGACAGTGAGAAAGATGTACCAAATTTATTAAGAGGGTTAAACCCCTTATTAAATGTGGCGCATCGTGCTCTATTGCAATTCATATTCTTATTATTCCACCATCCTGTCCTGTCCAATAGTCTAAGAAACCTATATATGTAAAAAAAAATCTAAATTTTACATGCAGTCTGTATAACAAAGTTATAGTGGGCAGTTTGTTTCTTTTATGCTTAAGCTTGTAGTACAAAACATGATTATGATTAGTAGTTTAAGTTGTTTGTCAGAAAAAAAACTTCATCATTATATCAGTAACTAACATGACACCGCATTCATATACATAAATCACCACCTCGCTCTCAAAGGTGACAGGTTGTTTCACGCAACATTTTCAATGAGAGAATACATTTTGTGAGTGCTGTATATCTTTCTGCTGACCGAGAAAACTTTTGCGTAAAAAAGACACATTGTGAACACACACTTGAAGTGCCAGTATGGGAAAGAACTGAAAACGTAGCGTTGACTGGTCCCTCTACAGCCCTCTAAAGAGTTGATCCAACATTCTGTCTGTACAAAACCTGTGTAATGTGGTGGAGTTCTCCATAGAATCCGATTGATTCTTTAATTTTTAAAAAGGCTTCTGAAAATAAAAGAAGCGCTGATTGGTTGCTATGGGAAACTGCACCACTGTTCCTCTACACAGGTTGTGATAAATCTCCCCCAATGATTTCCAGCAGTTATCATAAGTTTATTTCTATTATAGAGCTCCAAGTATCATGCATAAATATAAATAATAAAATTCTAGAGGGCTACACCCACCATTAGAGGCATCGAAGAACTTACATCATATTGATATATTGAGTTAGATAATAACACAGTATTTACAAGGACCTAAGCTTTGACTAGTGGAGGCTGCAAGCAGCAAGAAATGTGTCATTTATCGTTATGCAGATGATTATTAGCAATGTATTAGAAAAGCAGAGTTCTGGGTGCTGTAAAGACCTATTAAAAGTAACCCATTATATTAAAAATACAGTCCCATTTGCAGGCATTGTATAAATGTGCAGAAAACTATGGCTGTCAATCACTGAGTAGGACCGCCTATTCAACTTTTTAGCCTAGAATGAGCAGAGATTAACATGAATAAATAAAAAGTTATACTAAACTTTTTCCATAAATATATATATATATATATATATATATATATATATATATATATATATATCAATTTCCTCAGCATCTCCTGGTCCATAACAGGATGCATGAAGATTGAACTACATTTTTAATGTGACATGTTCCCTTTAAAAAAAAAATCAGTACAGACTGCTGAAACTATACTAACATGGTTAACATAACATAGTTATGGTTGACATCCACTTTAAAGGGGTATTCTGGTGGAAAGCATTTTTTTATTTTTTATTTTAATCAATAATTTCGATTTAAAAATCTTAATCCTTCCAGTACTTATTAGCTGCTGAATACTACAGAGGAAATTATTTTCTGTTTGGAACACAGAGCTCTCTGCTGACATCATGACCACAATGCTCTCTGCTGACATATCTGTCCATTTTAGGAACTGTTCAGAGCAGCATATGTTTGCTATGGGGATTTTCTCCTACTCTGGACAGTTCTTAAAATGGACAGAGATGTCAGCAGAGAACACTGTGCTTGTGATGTCAGCAGAGAGCTCTGTGTTCCAAAAAGAAAATAATTTCCTCTGTAGTATTCAGCAGCTAATAAGTACTAGAGGGATTAAGATTTTTTTTAAATAAAAGTAATTTACAAATCTGTTAAACTTTCTGGCACCAGTTGATTTAAAAAAAAAAAAAAGTTTTCCACTGGAGTACCCCTTTAAGGCCTCCATTGTGCAAACTTCCTCCACTCTGTTTATTTACATTGGCCTAAATATTCCTGCCTAACTTTTATACTAGTCTGTAAGTGTCTTTAAAAATCTGCACCTCAGTGTTGGTGCACTGCGAAGTACACGTCCTTGTCAAGTGAGGCACAAACTGAGTCTAAAAACATAGTAAAATTGAGGAATTTATTAAAGTCTGTGCCTGGCGCAGATCGGTAAAAAGTACAAAACATCAGCAATTTTTTTGCCCCCTTAGTAGCATGCTTGCCAAGTGGGCAGGACTTGGCACAGAGGGGGCATGATAGGGCAAAGTTGCTGAATTTCCTACAATTTACGCCTGCTTGCAGGCAGCTTCAGATATGCCTGGTTTTATGAAGAGGCTTGTGTCTATTGACAAATCCAGGGTGATTGCACACTGGCGGGGCTTTACTTAACCCCTTAAGGACCAAGGACGTACCAGTACGTCCTTGGTCCTGCTCTCCTGATATAACGCGGGGTTACACAGTAAACCGACATCATATCACGGCGGACCCGGCGTCATAATGAAGCCGGGACCCGCCTCTAATAGCGCGCAGCGCTGATCGCGGCGCCGCATGCTATTAACCCTTTAGCCGCCGCATGCTATTAACCCTTTAGCCGCGCGCTCAGAGCTGAGCCGCGCGGCTAAAAGCGAAAGTGAAAGTTGCCGGCTAGCTCAGTCGGGTTGTTCGGGATAGCCGCGGCTAATCACGGCATCCCGAACAGCTTACAGGACAGCGGGAGGGCCTCTACCTGCCTACTCGCTGTCCGATCGCTGAATAACTGCTCAGTGCCTGAGATCCAGGCATGAGCAGTCATGCGGCAGAATCGTTGATCACTGGTTTCTTATGAGAAACCAGTGATCAATGATGAAGATCAGTGTGTGCAGTGTTATAGGTCCCTATGGGAGCTATAACACTGCAAAAAAAAGTGAAAAAAGAAGTGAATAATGATCATTTAACTCCTCCCCTATTAAAAGTTTGAATCACCCCCCTTTTCCAATAAAAAAAAAACCAGTGTAAATAAAAATAAAAATAAACATATATGGTATCACCGCGTGCGTAAATGTCCGAATTATAAAAATATACCATTAATCAAACCGCTCGGTCAATGGCGTGCGCGCAAAAAAAATCCAAAGTCCAAAATAGTGCATTTTTGGTCACTTTTTATATCATTTAAAAATGAATAAAAGTCCTATCAATGCAAAAAGGATACCGTTAAAAACTTCACATCACGGCGCAAAAAATGAGCCCTCATACCGCCCCATACACAGAAAAATAAAAAAGTTATAGGGGTCAGAAGATGACAATTTTAAACGTATTAATTTTCTTGCATGAAGTTATGATTTTTTCCAGAAGTTCGACAAAATCAAACCTATATAAGTAGGGTATCATTTTAATCGTATGGACCTACAAGGTGTCATTTTTACCAAAAAATGTACTATGTAGAAACGGAAGCCCCCAAAACTTACAAAACGGCATTTTTTTTTCAATTTTGTCGCACAATGATTTTTTTTCCGTTTCACCGTAGATTTTTGGGCAAAATGACTGATGTCATTACAAAGTAGAATTGGTGGCGCAAAAAATAAGCCATCATATGGATTTTTAGGTGCAAAATTGAAAGAGTTATGATTTTTTAAAGGCAAGGAGCAAAAAACGAAAATGCAAAAACGGAAAACCCCCCGGTCCTTAAGGGGTTAAGACCGGCGTGTGATGTTGAAAAAGAACCACACTGATCAAGATACACAAAAGGTTGACATGATTTAATCCAAAAGCTTATAAAAGCTAATATTCATGTTGATAAATCTTGGCTATTTAGTAGTAATGTTATAGGTTTACATATTAAATAATAGCAGAAAGCCATTGACACATGCCACAGTCCATCCTACTGCATGTCCTGGTCAGCCTGATGCCATATGACAAGGTGGTCATTCCAGGATAACACTCACAGACAATATTGACCAACTTGCTGCATTATCACATCACATCCAGCCAACTAGAGTTGGCATATTTCCTTCCTAAGAATTATGTCTGTATAGCCCAGTAGAAATGCTTGACATTTTAATAAGGTATGTCTTGATGTCTTTAGCATTTCACTGGACCTTGAGGCTTATACAGGCAAATCTCTTGTGTCTTATTAAAAATCAGTGCAAAGTATTACTTCCTATTCCTTGTCTAACAAACTGAGGTTGCCTTTGTAATCAGCATTGTGCCCCATTTTCTAAATAGGGCTGTCAAGTAGAATTGTTTTGGATCAGATTCACTTGGGGGACTCTTTCATAAAATGTTCCTCATCTGTATTCGTGTCATTATCATAGACATTTGCTTATGTTCTAGATCTTATATGATTGTTACTAGAGATACAGAAAGACTCTCCAGATTAACCACTTTATTTTAGATTCTCTATTCCATAAAAGGGGTAAGTCAAATAATATTTTTAGAGAACAGATCACCTAACATTTGTTTCATCAGACACCTGAGGGGGAATTGTGCCCACTAAATGAACTCTGTAATAAAGGCCAATACTTTGTCACATATTTCCAATTTCCATCTGCAATCCTTCTTAGCCATTCAGCAGAACTAAGAGTTGTCACATGACTCACATGCGGCCTTGATGCCTTAGAAATGAGGAGTTCTTATATACTCGAGTATAAGCCGAGTTTTTCAGCACGATTTTTTGTGCTGAAAACGCCCCCCTTGGCTTATACTCGAGTGAACTATCCGCCTCGTCATCATCCAGACCCCCCCCCCTTTAGTTTTCTACTCAACCCCCTCGGTGGGAAAGAAGGGTGAGCTGGTCCAGGCCATCTATGCTGCAGGGACCGTCCGGTGTGGAGGATTAGTCGTTCCAGGCTGTCCATCTTCACCGGGAGGCCCTCTTCTCCACTCCGGGCCCGGCCCCGGACTAGTGACGTTGCCTTGACGACGACACACGGGGACGTTCATGCGCAAGGACAACCCTGTGCGTCGTCGTCAAGGCAACGTCACTAGTCCAGGGCCGGGCCCGGAGCGGAGAAGAGGGTCTCCCGGTGAAAATGGACAGCCCGGAACGACTAACCCTCCCCACTGGACGGTGCCTGCAGCATAGATGGCCCAGACCAGCTCATCCTTCCTTCCCACCGAGGGGAGGTGAGTAGAAAACTAAAGGGGGGGGGGGGGGCCTGGATGATGACGAAGGGCCGTGGTTTTCAACCTGCGGACCTCCAGATGTTTCAAAACTACAACTCCCAGCATGCCCGGACAGCCAATGGCTGTCCGGGCATGCTGGGAGTTGTAGTTTTGCAACATCTGGCGGTCCGCAGGTTGAAGACCACTGATTGAAGGGATTGACAGACGGTGATGATGAAGGGGGGGATGATGACAGGGTGATGATGACAGGGGTCTGGATAATGACAGGGTGATGATGACGGGGGACTGGATGATGACAGGGTGATGATGATGGGGGTCTGAATGATGACAGGGTGATGATGACGGGGGGCGTTAATGACGGGGGTCTGAATGATAACCGGGTGATGATGATGGGGGTCTGGATGATGACAGGGTGATGATAATGAAGGTGTTAATGACGGGAGTCTGAATGATGACAGGGGGGGATGATGTATTTCTCACCCTAGGCTTATAGTCGAGTCAATAACTTTTCCTAGGTTTTTGGGGTGAAATTAGGGGCCTCGGCTTATATTCGGGTCGGCTTATACTCGAGTATATGCGGTAGTTGGGGGTAATTCTGGAGCATTCTGGAGACCCAATTGATGGGAGATGTGTCTACTGGATAAGTATAGATATCATGTTGAAAAGCTGTCCTAATGCAAAAGGAAGACAGTTCTTAGTGAATATTTTACATGTATTATTGTGCATTGTACAAGGAATGTATCCTTTCATTTTTGTTATGAATTCTTTGTTTGAAAAGAAATTGCACTTTACAATTGTCCCAGTGCTGTGTATGATAGAACAATGCATCCCTCTATGAAATATTAACTCTGTGTGCTGCTATGTAGTGTCAACCCCTGGGAGTTTACCTCCATAATATGGCAAGCAAAGTTAAAGTATGGGCCCATGGAAATCTTTGGGCACCATAATACAGATCTATGTCACAGCATGTCATAATGCAACGATGAGACCTATGTCATAAATAAAAAGAATGGAGGAGATTAATCAAAACCTGTACAGAGGAAAAGTTGCTGAGTAGCCCATAACAACCGATCAGATCGCTTCTTTCATTTTTGAAAAGTTGTCTGAAAAACGAAAGAAGCGATCTGATTGGTTGCTATGGGCAACTCAGCAACTTTTTCTCTGGGCAGGTTTTGATAAATCTCCCCCAATGCCTGTCAGTAGAGAAGATGAGTTGTTTGGTTCCTGATCCTACAGAGACTTGATATCCAATTTCCCTCCTCGCAAGTTCTTATTTATTTTTTTTTTTTATTTCGTAGCATTTCCTTATTTTGTTGAGATGTTGACTAGAGTGGAAAAGTCTTTATAGCAGGTATAGCATAATTGTTGTAGACATATGATATTATATCGGACATTATAACTGGCTTCTACACTGATCAGCCATAAGCTGACTTATATTGTGTATCTCCCTCAATACTCCAAAGCAGATCTG
Source organism: Hyla sarda (assembly GCF_029499605.1). Lineage (NCBI taxonomy): Eukaryota > Metazoa > Chordata > Amphibia > Anura > Hylidae > Hyla > Hyla sarda. Next base: position 160,245,969 of record NC_079194.1, on the reverse strand, counting down.
ATCAATGGAGACATAGGGGGAGATTTATCAAAGGATTTAGACTGGCTTTTCCTGTCTAAATTTTTCACACAGAAAGTCGCAGTCTAAATATGTGCGACTTTTTTGCAACTTTTGCTTTAGAGGATTTTTAGAATATGATGCATTCTAATCTATTTTAGACGGAAAAATGCATTGGTGCGGAATTTATCAAAAGCGACTTTTCAGCGACAAGTCGCATCGGCTGAATGTATGTTGAAATGTCAGACCATGATGGAGCAGGTTTAAATACAGTCTAAAGCATAGATGCCGAAGTCCGTGCACAGAATTTATCAAGAGCCGTGCGCCTTTTGATAAATTAGGCACACAATAGACCAGCCTAACACTCTGCAGTTTGGTCTATATTGATGCGGGACATAGACAGCTTTGATAAATCCCCCCCCCCATAGACTCCTTTAGACCTCTAAACATGCCCTGTGGAATACGGCATCAAGATATTAGCACCAGATCCTTTAGGTCTTCTAAGTGTTATGGTGCAGCCTCTATGGATAAGACTTGTTTCTTCAGCACATCCCACACATACTCGATTGTCTTGAAGCCTGGGAGATCTGGGAGCACAGAAAGTCAACACATTGAATTATTTGTTCTGTTCCTCAATCAATACTTGAAACTGCCTAGCACCACCTCTAAACATAAACAGGGCTGCTAAAAACATGTGGTGTAAAAAGTATAATGCATTCATAAAGATGCCATATTTTTTCATGTATTTGACATATTCCAAAAACACAGAATGTCTTGTACTTAAATCCTTACATTTTGTTTCTTCCCACAGGTCAAAGGCCTTTTCAATGCAGATACTGCCCATACAGTGCCTCTCAAAAGGGAAACCTGAAGACCCATGTCCTATGTGTCCATCGAATGCCTTTCGACAACAGTCAATATCCAGACCGTAGGTTCAAGCGCTCCAGGGTTGAACCAGCAGAGACTACTGGGAATTCTGAAGAACTTGTACCTGCCAAACCTGGGAATGTTTTGCAGCTTCCAGCAGAAGGCAGCAAACACCAGGAATAATGTTCTATCAAGTCGGTCTGTATACTGCAATATGACTTCCTAGTTGTCCATTTAATCCATTTGTAGGATGGGAAACCTCAGATCAGTGCGGGAGACTTTGAATGTCACAACCTACAAATCCACCCCCTGCCTCTTAAGAATTGGCTGTGGGACTGTTACCTAGCAACAAGAACTTCCAAACCATGTAATTTGGATTATATAAGTGTAACCAGAGAACTGGTATGGCATCTCACAATTTTTGAGTAATGTTTGTCCAATGCAAAATGCTTTTATCAGAAAAATGATACCGTCTAAATGATTCAATGCTGCCTTGAAAAGAGCGAGGGAGGGGGAGGGGCACTGTGTTTTCATCGTTGAAAACACCTTTATAATATGACACCAGCTTCTGTCATTATCCGAGCATAGTAATGAGATGAGTTGGTAGATTGCCACGGTGCCAGTCTGACTGGAGCTGTCATTACAGGGAAGAAATCAATTGAAGTGGTGTTACAACCGCACTGTAAGAGAAATCTAAGACAGCCCACAAGCTGGGGTCACTACTGACCTACAGCATATTGGAAACTAAAAGGATAATACAATATTCCATTTTCTGCGTCCTTCAGATTCAGCCAAACAATTCATTCTGAGGAAAGAATCTGTAGTAGAGACCACACACAGTGTAGTCTACCGGTCTTTTCAGCACTTGAATAAAACTTTTGGATTCTTTTTTTTTATTTTTATTCTTATTCTTATTTTTATTCTATATATTTTAAAAGAGCTCAGTGTTATAGTTGAATGGAATTACAAGTTTATGGAACTTTATTTGTTCCTTTTATTAAAAAATAAATAATATATAAAAATCACGAAAGTAGGTGATTTTTGAAGTATGGGGTTTAGGTGTAATCCAGGCTATATAAAAAGTTTTATATGGCTTTTTTAGTCTCTAGCGGAGGCTGGAAATTCAAATCAAATATTCTTCCTATTTTTGCAAATTTTTGTTTATATTTATGATTTTTATTTCTTTCGTTGCAATGATTCCAGTTTCCGATTGTTGCATTTTAATTAAAAGGATTCAGTCACAGCTCTTCAGATTTTAATTATGCTCTTTGGTGAGACAAACTGAACTGGTGCTTTGTATTAAAACTGTGAGAACTACTGTCAGAATGTCTTGAAAATAGTAAAAAAAAAAAAAAAAAAAAAGATGACTCGGTAGAAGAGAGTATCTTAAGTAGGCTGAGAGCAGGGTGTTGATCCCAACAGCCTTAAAAAACCTAAAGCAGTTTTGCAAAGGTACTGAACTGCAATTAATGTAAATAATTCCGTATGCTTTGCTCTGAGACTGGAAACATATCTCAGGAGATTGAAGAGTACAATTTACATATACTGCCTGAAAGAAAAGACACCATAGTGAACCTTTTTTTTTCTGGGAGATCATAATGTAATGGACTCGCTTCACGTACAGCAAGCTGCTTCCTATCTTTTATTTTCTAGTATAGTTCTTACTGCCTTACTTATATCAAGTCAAGAAATTATTAAAGAAATGCAACTGTTTCAGAGCTCTTCAAAAGAAGGATTAAAATAATGTTGACATTTTTTTTTGTCTGTAGTAAGCTTTAGAATTTTAAGTGCACTACTGTGTTTGGTGACAATGTCAGTCGCTTGCTATGTGTGTTTGCGCCGCTGCCTTCAATATCTTAGCAAAAAGAATAAAAAAATAAAGAAATACATAAAAGAACAAAAATGTAAAAACACACACAAAAAAAACCCATTCCATTTCTTGCACTTTTTATCTACATCAGTATTTTTGTGTCCTCTGAGAATTTTCAGATAAGACAGGCAATAATTTTGTTTGTGACACTGGATACATCTCTTGTTCCCTGTGACGTGTGTGTATGTTGAGCCCATAGTCCAGTGCTACTACCCTGTGTATCCCAGCTATTCTTTCCTGCAGTCCCCACATCTCCAAGCCTCCAGTTCGACAGAGACTTTTTCATTTTCTTTTTCCTTCTAAAGATCATTTGTAAATTGTAGTCCTGGTAAGAGACAGCGGCAGTGATACATTGTCAGCTTCTGAACATTATCATGCTCTTCATATATAAACATGTCATGTTTTTTCCCTCTGTAACGCCTATTGTCTGTAGTTCTGGTCATAATAATATTGTCTACATTCCTACACAGAGAAATGAACATTTTCCCATCTTGGAGAATATCTGAGAATGATAGAGTAGAGGAATCTGTTGCTATGCTTGTAACAAGTAGAGGACTTTGTATTTAAACTTGGTCATTATTTATTATTAAATGATACATCAGTTGACATAACTTTATTCTGGTAAAAATATGTATTACATTTTTTTTTTTTTTTTTTGCAGCAATGACTGTTTTTTTTCCCTCCTACTAGAATAAAATGTCTTTGAAAAAGTACAGTTTATTCTGTGTTTTACGAAATAAAACCTCTACCTCTGAAGTCAAAACAGAAACAAGGCTTTATTACTTACTGGTGATTCCAAGAAGAATGTGTTTTTGTTATACCATTGAAGCTTGTCTAACATTGCCACATGAGGAGGAACTACACACATATATGGTAGCCACTGGCTTCACTATTAATCATTGGCTTCCATATGTGACAACCACAACATTAGAATATTTCCTATAGATTTTTACAATTTTAATTGGGAAGTCACACATGGGCTAGTAAAATGTTAGACTTTTTTTCCCTTAATTTTCCTTTAGCAAGAAAGGTAACTGGGAGGACATGATAGTCAATTGCATATCATACTGTCTCAGATAATCAGAATGCATTTTATTCTGACATCATTTAATACTACTCGGATATATTTGTAAGCCATTTTCATGGACAGCCTGGTGGGCTAAAAGAGTATTCATTGTATAATATCATCTTTAGGGGGTTGATCATAATAAGAAAAACATGTTATGTGTGGTATTACAGCCCAGCCCTCTTTAACTTCAGTTTAAGCATGTTTGCAATACCAGGCACAACCTAGAAAGAGCTGTGGCACTGTTTTAGGAATAAAGCAGACGTGAGCCAGTGGGGAATTCCCTGGAAGCTTCTGCCCCCCCCTCCCCCCCATCGGCCTTAATTGGTAGATCTCTTTCTATACAGAATAGGATTGAGGGGTTGTGGGGAAGCCAGCGGGACCATCTCAATGACTCATGGTTCAAGCAGCATAAAAAGTGATGGCAGCATAAAAATTTCTTGTCAGAAATGATAAAATAATTGTAAATTATTGCTTCTATTCTGTGCCTCCGCTTCCTTTCACTGCCAAGCAGGCTAGCATTTCTACCAGTACCCTAGCCTATCTCAAGATTTTGCTGGCCTCTCAGCAACAGTAATAGAGAGGTAGACAAACCTGGAAAATTGATTTGTGGTCAACTTAGTCCCTATTTAGATCATGTTTTGGGGCTTCCGTCTGGCCGTACACTTGGCAAAATCTCAAAAAGGGTTGTTGGCATTTAGCCCTAAGTGCCCATAGATGCTCATAGGTGTATGGGTTTAATTTAGTTAAATTGTAAATATGTTTTATCCATTTACTAAATATATATGCTGCCTGTGTGGGAGTTCAACATGGACAGCGTATATGTTCAATTAATGGGCTAAAAGTAGACTCACTTGGGGAGATTTATCAAAACCTGTGCAGAGGATAAGTTGACCAGTTGCCCATAGCAACAAATCAGATTATTTTTTTCATTTTTAACCCCTTAAGGACTCTTTTTTTAAATGTTTTAATTTTTTCCTCCTCGCCTTCTAAAAATCCTAACTCTTTTATATTTTCATCCACAGACTAGTATGAGGGGTTGTTTTTTTGCGCGACCAGTTGTCCTTTGTATTGACATCACTTTTTATCCAAATTAGTGCGTTTAAAATCCCTCTATTTTGATGACCTATAACTTTTTCATTTTTCTGTATAATGAATCGGCGGCATGAGGGCTAATTTTTTTTTGCCATTTTTTAATCAATGTTATAAAAAAAACTGCAATTTTGGATTTTTTTTTTTTTACATTTATGGTATTCACCGTACGGGATAATTAACATTATATTTTAATAGTTTTGATATTTACGCACAAGGTGATAAAAAATACGTTTAAATATATATATATATATTTTTTTTTTTATTTTTATTTTTTTTTTACACTTTTTGATGGGGAAAATGTGGAAAAAGGGACAATTTACATTTTTATTGGGGAGGGGATTTTTCAAATTTATTTTACTTTTATTTTTTACTTTTTTTACTTTAATTTTTACACTTTAATAGTCCCCATAGGGGACTATTTATAGCAATCATTTGATTGCTAATACTGTTCAGTGCTATGCATAGGGCATAGCACTGATAAGTGTTATCTTCTGCTCTGGTCTGCTCAATTTCAGACCAGAGCAAAAGATGCTGGGAGACGGACAGAGGCAGGTGAAGGGACCTATGTCCGCCATTACAGATGATTGGATCACCGTGGCAGTGCTGTGGGGGATCCAATCATGCATTTTTCTGACTGCACTCCTGCATCACGGCTTCTGAGGGGTTAATGACAGACATCCGCGTTATCGCGGATGTCTGCCATCACCGGCGGGTCCCTGGCTGCTATCAGCAGCTGGGACCAGCCGCGCATGACCCGAGCATCGCTCCAAAGCTCGCCGTCATGTATGGGACGTAAAGGTATGTCTTGGTGTGGTAAGTACCACCGCACCAGGAGGTACTTTTACATCCAGTTTTGCTAAGGGGTTAAAAAGGGCCTCGGAAAAATGAAAGAAGCGATCTGATTGGTTGCTATGGGCAACTGGTCACTTTTTACTCTGCACAGGTTTTGATAAATCTCCCCAATTTAGAACATGTTTTGCCAATAATGCCTATGGACCGATCAGTAACATATTAGGGTGTACATCATCTTCCCTTTTTGACATTTTGAATGAGGCCTTTTCTATCAGATTTTTGATGCAACAAAAGGTACACAGTTGAATGGCCTTACATTCTTACCCTTTATACTCAGACATTTCATTATACTGTATAGCTAGTGCATTTTGTCCAGCCCTTTACTCAATATGCACAATGTAAAAAGTCAATCTAAAAAGATGTGATGCTCATTACGACACTGTATCAGGGAGATATCGTTCTTATCAAGATTCAAAAGCAAATTTCAAGCTCGTAATGGTATATAGTCCTGCATGACTATTTAGAACTACAAATCCAAAGCTACAAATTCTTGGCAATAATTTTTGCACAACATTTATACAAAGAATACCATATTACACAGCATCTCCAAGGATCTGTTTTTAGACACAGTTTTTGCCTTTGCCGCGGGAGTTGTGACCTCCATTCAAACCACTGCGCCTTGGCCGTTGGCCAACATTGTGAGGCTGCTGTGTAAATACTAGTGAAATTGCTCAGTATTTCATTATTTCCTAGGCTCTCACACAAGCAGGAAAGCCAGAATAGCCATAATATTCAGAAATATCCATAGGGATGTTAAAAAAAAAGTGGCAGCAGACGGAAGGATTTTTACAAGCCGTGCTGCTATTTACCTGTTGGTGTTGCTAGATGTGCACCTTGTAAAGGCGGAGGAAATTTAAATGACCCAGACTGAACTGTTTTGCTGTTAATACAGGCACACAGAACAAGACACGTTTAATGGGCTCTCTTTTTTTATTATACTATGCTGAATAATTAAGTTTGAGGCAAAGTGTCATATGGATTTATCTTTTAATTAAAAAAAAGCATGGTTCACGCATATTTGAGTGCTAGTCCAAATAAAGGCAATATCGAAATTTATGCTTGTTTATCTAGGTGTTAATTACCTAGAGATTGTTCTGGATTATTCTTTTTATAAAGTGTCATAGGCTCATGTCACTGATAATAAAGTTTAACAGTGGAACCTTATCAATTTGCTAAGTATAGTTCAAGTGTGACCAACCGAATGAAAAAGATCTTCGCATAATGGTAAGGGGCAGACTCGCTCTGTGCAAGGAAACACAGCCGCGTTGAAAAAGCAATCTTTCTCAGATTGTTAGCCATAAGTTAATGTACACTGCATTATATTTCATGCTGCACAGTCTGCATACACAGTGTTATTTACACAATAGAAGCCGGTGTGGTATAGACACACTGTATATTCTGCAGGGTGCTAACATGACAAAGGGCCATTTGCAGAAAGAAGCGATGATATCTATGCTGCATTTATCTTACGAGACAAATCATGTCCCTGCATTTGTTGGGTGAAGAGTGGGCAAGAGAGACTAGTACACCACCTGGAGATACCAGGTTCCCCATAGGTTTCTTACATTTATGTATGTAATGTTATCATTCATAAAATTCTTTATAAATGCTTACATTATAACAATTGGTTCCACGCACCAGCAGACCTTAGGTCAAAATTACTTGAAATGATATACAAAAGTAGCATGACAACTGGATCAGTAGTAATGCAGAAGGACACCTGATGCTAAAGTGCTGTTATAATGTAATATGTAACCTAGATATTTATACATTGTACCTACTGAAGTGCAATTCAAAAATGAAAAAAAAAGAAGGCCACTTAATGCTAAGTCATGGCATAATTGGGTGTCTGATCCTTTGCACCAGATGAAGGAAAGCATAGCTATTGCTCTGGGCTAGGGATAAATGGTGTATTATGGGACTTTTTCCCCTGTTGGGAACAATAGAAGTCACAGTTGACAAAGTGAAAACCAAACACCAATGGTGAAATGTGAAATTTTTAACAATCTCCTTCCAGACCAGAACTTAAAGGAGTGCTCTAGGAAAGAATACACACATATGTAAGTGCCAAAGCCACCACACTACCTGGAGGGTGAGCAGCCCTCACCCTCCTGCTCTGTGAGCAGAGAAATTCGGTATGTGATTGGCTAAGGCTGCCCACACCTCCCAGCTCTCAGCCTTAAAGGAAACATGACTAATCAGTGCAGGGCAGAAACCACATGATCTGTTTCTCTCAGGAGGGTGGTGGCTGCTTTTAGGGAAGGACTTGGACAGAGACACAGTGGATGGCTGGATGACATCTTTTTCTCACTCCCTGCATGTAAGTGACAACTGAAAAAGGGGAAACTGCTGCTATATAGCTAATGAATGATTAGACATTGAAATAGGTTAGTTAGAGAGAAAGGATGGGCTTTGAATTTAGTTCCCCAGAGCACCCCTTTCATAAATTTCCCCACTATACATCTATATTTTGGGGCCCCTATTGAGGGAACTTTCAGGGGTCAAGTCCTGGGAAAACATTGAGGGCACTCGCCCAAGATTTCCACTCAAGGGCTGGTCCTGGAGGACTCCTGCTAATGGTGTTCCTGCTGTATAAAAAGTGCAGGAACTCAGTTCCCACGCATACCTGCAGGACTTGTGCCCTGGGTACTTTAGAGGTTTAGTAAATGGGTATTTTATGTATAAACACATCATTGGGGAAGCATTTTCCTGTAATGCTCATGTGCTGATCACTTACTAGAATAAAGGCATCTTTTAATGCCATGACTTTTATGGCCAAGAGCTAAACTCTAACAGTATAAAAAGGTTTGAGGATAGAAGAAGTTTAATGTGCTTCAGCTTTTATCAAAATAATCACTTTTTGGTAATTACACATTCCTTTGAGTCCCTTTTTGATTGGCTTGTTACGCGTTTTATTCTCATAATTTCGTTCTGATAAATTTTTTAGCATGGGAATTAAAAAAGAAATCTCCTACTTTAAAATTTATGGCTGAAGTATAAAAATGATGACTTGGCTATACATTTTTTCAATGTGTAATATCCATAGTGTTAATATCCATTGTGGAGTAACCATGCATAGAAAAAAATCTGTAAGGCTCTTGCTGAAGAGGTATTTATAAAATTGTTATATAATATAGCATTCATTTCTGTCTATTTACTACTATGCTTACATTAGAAATATGAACAACCATGTCTACAACTTATACAGCATACCACATGGCCATCAGTATTCAGGACACCTTTTGATAATTAATTCTACCATTTTAGCCAGACCCATTGTTTCTGATGATTTGAGAATGGACTTTGTTCTACCCATCCATAAGAAAAGTAGTAGAGAAAAAGCTAGGAACTATAGACCAAATAGCTTATAGGAGTACTCAGGTGGAAAACTATATTTTTTTTAAAAATCAACTAGAGATGACTGAATCGAATCTGACGAATCTGAATTCATTATGAATTCCATTGAAAAATTCCATTTGCAATGAATGCAAATATTGCTGTGATTCTATCACGCAAATCGCTTCACTGAACTCCATTTAGTGTGGTCCAGGCTCCAGTGCATCTAAAATGGCAGATCCACATGTTAGGACATGGGGCAAGGAACTCTGGGAAGGCGGGAACAAGGGTAGGTGGGATTACCCTGAATCACATGCAGGATGCAGCCAGTCACCCCTGTGATGTCACAACCCTATATGATTGGCAGCCATATTCCGGCTAGTCACTTCATCCTTTCACTGCAGAGAGATAGGACAGCACTGTGTGTTACACAGACAAGCTTTTTCAGCGTTTCACCTCCTAGTCACGTCAGCTTTCTGGTGGACAGAGAGCAGTGCATTTTTCACAGATTTTTTTTTTACTGCAGCCATTAACCTCCCAGTCATTTTCTAAAGCAGTGTATTACAGAGAGGGGCAGAGAGCTGTGTGTCACCTCACACATTTGAACAAGCTGGCTCAGCTTGAGAAACCTTATCAGAGGATGGAGAAATTATTTTTTAGCGCCACTCTGTGTCTTTGTTCCACAACAAAGGGTCTGCTGGTTATACTAGTCTGTAGACGGTATAATATCCAGCAGTCCATTCCTAATAGTCTTTGAGAGAGTGCCATTTTGGGTTTAGTACACAGCGACTCTGTGTTGCAGTACTGTTGCATATCGCTGGTGTTGTGCAAAAATATGTTTTTTAGGCATACTATAGTGAATTTTTCTGCCCTCATAAGTGCATACCACATACGTACATCTAAGTAGTGTACAATTTTGTACCTGTTAATCTGTCAAGGGCCTGGATACTGTGAAAGGCCAGGCAAAAGTAATCACCATCTTGTGTTTTACTACAGTACATTTTTTAAGCATACAGTAGCGCATTTTTCTGCCCTTTGTTCCACAACAAATGGTCTGCTGGCTATATTAGTCTGTAGACGTTATAATATACACCCAGCAGTCCATTCCTAATAGTCTGTGAGAGAGTGCAATTTTGGGTTTAGTACACACCAACTGTGTGCTGCAGCACTGTTGTGTACTTCTGGTGTTGTGCAAAAATAAAATTTTTTAGCGTACTGTAGCTAATTTTTCTGCCCTCATAAGTGCATACCACATATGTACATCTAAGTAGTGTACTATTTTGTACTTGTTAATCTGTCAAGGGCCTAGATATTGTAAAAAAGGCCAGGGAAAAGTAATCACCGGCTGGTGTTTCACTCCAATACGTTTTTCAGGAGTACTGTAGTGCATTTTTCTGCCCTCCGATCTACTAGTTGAAGAAATAGCTAAAATGACAATGAAAGGATAAGTTATCATTATGGGAGACTTCAATCTTCCGGATATAAACTGGTAAAACCAAAATAGCTAGTTATGCCAGGAGTACAGATATTCTAAATTCCCTACTAGAATTATCTCTACAACAAGTGGTTGAGGAGCCAACCCAGAGGGAGGCCATTTTGGATTTGGAATTCACAAATGGGGATTTGGTATATGATGTTATTGTAGGTGAAAGCTTGGAATCTAGTCATCACCAGTCAATGTGGTTTAATAAAAGAACAGTGAAGGAGTCACACCACACAAAAACAAAAGTTTTAGATTTTAGAAAAACAGACTTTTCAAAAATTAGATTAGTTATAAATGAGTCCCTATCAGACTGGAACAGATTACATGGAGTCCAGGAGAAATGGAACTACTTAAAAGACGCATTATTGAAGGCAACAGAAAATTGCATTAGACTTGTCAGTAAAAGCAGAAAAAGGAAGAGACCACTGTGGTACTCAGCAGAAGTGGCCAAAATCATAAAAAACTAAAAGCTGGCATTTAGTAATTAGAAAACACCCAGAGCAATGAAGATAGGGAAATCTACAAGATTAGGCAGAAAGAGGCCGAGTAAGTTATAAGAACTTCTAAAGCACAGGCAGGAGAAAAACTAGCTCAGTCTGTGAAAAAAGGGGATAAGAGAGTCTTCAGATATATAAATTAAAAACGGAAATTAAAACAAGGAATAACTAAATTAAAAACAAAGGAATTGTAACGCCGAGCGCTCCAGGTCCCTCGGCTTCCCCTGAGCGCTCACGGCGTTGTAGTAACAGTAGCGCTCCGGTCTCTGCCTCTGACGGCGAGCGCTGCTGTGTTCGTGCCGGCGGGGACGCGATCCATGAGGCGAGTCAGACCCGTTCACGGATCGCGCCCCGTTCTACTCACCCTCCTCCTGTGACTGTCTCGTCCCGATGCGTGCGGCCCCCCTCCCTAGGGCACGCGCGCGCCAATGTTCTGAGATTTAAAGGGCCAGCGCACTGTTAATTGGTGCCTGGCCCAATTAGTTCTAATCACCTCCCTACTCATAAATACTCACTTCCCCTGGGGGTTACCTGCTGCTGCAAGCCCATCCCGCTTTGCGGCGGGCTCTGGTGAAAACCAGTAACCCCTTAGATTCTGTTCCCCTGGTACGGCCCATGCCATCACCTCACTGACACAGAGGATCCACCTCCAGTGTCCTCTCTGCATACCAGTCTGTATTCTGACAGTAGATCCGGCCATGGATCCCACTGAGGTCCCGCTGCCCAGTGTCGCTGACCTTACCTCCGTGGTCACCCAGCAATTGAAGCAGATCGCGCTACAGGGACAGCAGTTGACTCAGTTGACCGCTATGCTGCAACAGCTTCTGACGCAACAACAGCAACCATCTCCTCCGCCAGCTCCTGCATCTTCTCCGCAGCGAGTGGCACCTCCTAGCCTCCGCCTGTCTCTACCAGACAAGTTTGATAAGGGACTCTAAACAGTGCCGTGGATACCTGTCCCAGGGTTCCCTGCACCTGGAGATGATGTCGGACCAATTCCCTACAGAATGGTCTAAGGTGGCGTTCATGGTCAGCCTGCTGTCTGGAAAGGCCTTGTCATGGGCCACACCGATTTGGGACCGCAACGATCCTGCCACTGCTTCAATCCAGTCCTTCTTCTCTGAAGTACACAGTGTGTTTGAGGAGCCAGCCCCGGCTTCCTCAGTCGAGACTGCTTTGCTGAATCTTGTCCAAGGGAGTTCTTCTGTGGGCGAATAGGCCATCCAGTTCCGCACCCTCGCCTCTGAGCTATCCTGGAATAACGAGGCCCTCTGCGCGACCTTCAAGAAAGGCTTATCCAGTCACATCAAAGATGTCCTGGCCGCACGAGAAATTCCTGCTAATCTATCTGAACTCATCCATTTGGCCACCCGCATCGACATGCGTTTCTCGGAAAGACGCCAGGAGCTTCGTCAGGAAAAGGATCTTCACACCAGGCGGTTTCCCTCCCAGGCTCCTCTCTTCCAAAGTCCTTTGCAATCTGTTCCTGTGCCTCCTGCCGAGGAGGCTATGCAAGTGGATCGGTCTCGCCTGACCCAACAAGAGAGGACTCGCCGTAGGGATGAAAACCTGTGCCTATACTGTGCAAGCACCAAACATTTCCTAAAAGACTGTCCTATTCGTCCTCCGCGTCTGAGAAACGCACCCACTCACCTAGTCAACGTAGGAGAGTTGTTGCTAGTAGTGAATTCTACCTCTCCACGATTGACTTTACCTGTGCGGATTGCTATACCCGCTAATACTACTTCCTTCTCCGCTGTGGCCTTCTTGGACTCGGGTTCAGCAGGAAGTTTCATTGAAGCCTCCCTAGTAAACAGATTCAACATTCCAGTTACCCGTCTCGTCAAGCCTCTCTTCATTTCATCTGTCAATGGAGAGAGACTGGTCTGTACCGTGCGTTACCGCACTCAACCGCTACTCATGACTGTAGGAGTTCACCATCATGGACATATTGAATTTTTTGTGCTACCCAACTGCACTTCTGAAATTCTTCTGGGCTTGCCCTGGCTCCAACATCATTCGCCTAGCCTTGACTGGGTCACCGGGGACATTAAGAGCTGGGGATCTTCTTGCCACAAGCGATGTCTTCACCCAGTTTATTCCTGCCAAGTCTCCATGGCTACTACTTTGCCAGGTCTTCCTAAGGCCTATCAGGACTTTTCGGACGTCTTTTGTAAAAAGCAGGCAGAGGTCTTACCACCACATAGACCCTATGACTGTCCTTTCGACCTGCTCCCTGGTACCACACCACCCCGTGGTAGGATTTACCCACTTTCTGCCCCGGAAACTCAAGCTATGTCTGAGTACATACAAGAAAACCTCAAAAGAGGTTTTATCCGGAAATCTTCTTCCCCGGCTGGAGCTGGATTTTTCTTTGTCGCTAAAAAAGATGGATTACCACTGTCTCAATAAAATTACCGTAAAAAATTGCTATCCTCTGCCTCTCATCTCCGAACTCTTCGACCGACTGCGAGGTGCTAAGATTTTAACCAAACTAGATCTAAGGGGCGCATATAACCTCATCCGTATTCGAGCAGGTGATGAATGGAAGACCGCATTCAATACCAGAGATGGTCACTTTGAATACCTTGTTATGCCATTTGGTCTATGCAATGCCCCAGCAGTCTTTCAGGACTTTGTTATGGAAATTTTTCGGGATATCCTGTACTCTTGTGTGGTAGTCTATCTTGACAACATCCTCATTTTTTCCTCCAACTTAGAGTAACATCGCCTTCATGTTCGTCAAGTGCTCCAGCGACTACGCCAAAATAAACTTTACGCCAAAATCGAGAAGTGCATTTTCGAAGGCAGCAGTCTTCCCTTCTTCGGTTACATTGCGTCCGGACAAGGTCTTCAAATGGACCCTGTTAAACTTTCTGTGGTAATGGATTGGCCTCGTCCCACTGGCCAAAGATTTCTCGGATTTGCAAATTACTACCGCCAATTCATTCCCCACTTCTCCACCATCGTTGCTCCTATTGTAGCACTGACTAAGAAAAATGCTAATCCGAAATCCTGGCCGCCACAGGCGGAGGAAGCCTTTAACCACCTCAAAGCCGCCTTCTCCTCTGCTCCAGTCTTGTCCAGACCTGATCCTCAGAAGCCTTTCTTCCTCGAGGTTGATGCCTCCCCTGTTGGAGCCGGAGCTGTTCTCCTACAAAAATCCGCTAAAGGAAAAAATGTCACTTGCGGATTTTTCTCCAAAACCTTTTCACCTCCTGAAAAAAATATTCCATCGGAGACCGTGAACTGTTGGCGATTAAGTTGGCTCTTGAGGAATGGAGACATCTTTTGGAAGGATCCATTCACCCCATCACCATTTTTACAGATCACAAAAATTTGTCTTATCTCCAATCCGCCCAGCGGCTAAATCCTCGCCGGGCTAGGTGGTCATTGTTTTTTGCCCGTTTCAACTTGCAGATCCATTTTTGTCCCGCTGACAAGAATGTCAGAGCTGATGCTCTATCTCGTACTACCGATGCCTCTGAAGCCGAGACCCTTCCTCAGCACATCATTCCCCCTGAGTGCCTGATCTCTTCTGGTCCTGCTTCTCTGGTACCTGTCCCTCCAGGAAAGACTTATGTTCCTCCCCGTCTTCGCCTCCGGATCCTCAAATGGGGCCATTCCTCCCTTCTGGCTGGTCACGCTGGAATAAAAAAGACTTTACAGTTGATTGCCAGACACTATTGGAGGTCCTCCTTGGAAAAGGATGTGACCGTTAATTGGTGCCTGGCCCAATTAGTTCTAATCACCTCCCTACTCATAAATACTCACTTCCCCTTCCTTTCCTTGCCGGATCTTGTTGCCTTGTGCCCTGAGAAAGCGTTATAGTGTGTTCCCAAGCCTGTGTACCCAGACCTTCTGCTGTTGCCCCTGACTACGAACCTCGCTGCCTGCCCTGACCTTCTGCTACGTCCGACCTTGCTCTTGCCATGTCCTTGTGTACCGCGCCTGACTCAGCTGTCAGTGAGGTCGAGTCGCTGGCAGGTGGAACGACCTGGGGGTTACCTGCTGCTGCAAGTCCATCCCGCTTTGCGGCGGGCTCTGGTGAAAACCAATAACCCCTTAGATTCCGTTCCCCTGGTACGGACCACGCCATCACCTCACTGACACAGAGGATCCACCTCCAGTGTCCTCTCTGCATACCAGTCCGGATCCCGTAGAAGAGAATAAAGGGCTAGACGACTGCCTTAATGAATACTTCTGTTCAGTTTTGACAGAAGAAAAAGAAGGAAAAGGACCTCCATTAGGGAGGAAGACTAATTAATCGTTTGATGCATGTGTCTTTAAAAAGGAAGATGTTCTACGTTTGCTGTCTAAAGTGAAGACAAATAAGTCACAGGGGCCTGATAGGATACACCCAAAATTATTAAAAGAGCTTAGAGGTGATCTAGCAAAACCGTTAACAGATTTATTTAACCAATCACTGGTAACAGAGTTGTCCTGTAAGATTGGAAATTAGCAAATGTCGAGCCCATTCACAAGAAAGGTAGTAGGGAGAAATCAAGCAACTATAGGCCAGTAAGTCTGACATAAATAGTGAGGAAATCAATGGAAACCCTACTAAAGGATAGAATTGTGGAACATCTAAAATCCCATGGATTGCAAGGTGGAAAACAACATAGGTTTACTTCAGGTAGATCATGTCAAACAAATCTTATTGATTTTTTTTGACAGGGTGACTAAAATAATAGATGGAAGAGGGGCAGTAGACATTGCATATCTAGATTTTAGTAAGGCTTTTGACACTGTCCCACATGGAAGACTTATCAATAAACTGCAGTCATTGAGCTTGGATTCAAATATTGTTGAGTGGATTA